>NC_137199.1:20459762-20709762 GCF_960531495.2 Zeus faber | reverse complement strand
TTCTCCATAACCCATTCTCTTTCTTTGCAGATGTTGAACTTCCATTGTGGAATGTCTGCCGCGTTATGTAACAAAACATCCGCCAGGTCAGAGGCATGGGTGTTGTTGTTGGCTCCGGGGAAGTTCCCTCAGTTTTTTCACCATTCAATTGTGGTTAAAAATGTATTTAAATTCACAAATGTATTGTACATTTTATTGTCTACCACAATATTGACACACCACAAAATGTGGTGGTGATGAGTCTCCTGGATAATAAAACTATACCTTAGGCCTATGGTTACAATCCTTTCAACTTCTCATTTGAGAATTCATCTTTTTTCTCAAATGGCATTTCATTGTAAGAGTAGCCATGAATCTCCTCGTTCCATTCCGCTACATATTTATCTGGATGCTCAGGATCAGATGCTTGCTTGCAGATATATATACTGTGTGTGTATGTATGTATGTATGTATGTATGTATGTATGTATGTTTATGTGTATATGTGTGTGTATGTATGTATATGTGTCTATGTATGTATGTATGTATGTATGTATGTATGTATGTATGTATGTATATAAAGGACAAGCCCTTCCTGCCATCCTCCTGGGCGTCCTGCAGCATCCTCACCAGGAAGCCTCAGTAGAATAGCCCCTGTCATCTTGTTGAAGACCAGGGCCAAAGCCAAAGAGCCATAGTTCTGTGTATTTTGGCATGTAAGAAGAAGAAGAAGCACTTGATTAATCTCTGTGGGCAAATTTGCCCTCTGCATTTTACCCATTCTCTTTGGGAGCAGTGGGCAGGCACAGCACGGTACCTGGGGACCAACTCCAGGTGCAGAGCCAATGCCTTGGTCAAGGGCATCAACAGGAGTGCCCAACCCTAACATGCATGTCTTTAGGGTGGGAAGAAACCCACATGAACATGTGGAGAACATGCCAGCTCCAAACAGTAGTGCCATAGCTGCCTGTGGTGTGGGGAAAATGTGGTTTGAGCAGCCACACCTGTCCTCGGTCTAGATAAGTGGGCCCAGGCGAAACTGGTACACTGCCTTTCTAATGAGGGCTCAGCACCTCTGTGCCCAGGTTTTCTGGGCCAAACCCCCATGGCCCTGTCACTTTCCCCAGATTGGGTCCATGGGTCCTTGTAAAGAGACTACTTACACCCACTAGTAATTCCGGGATCATGAATGGAACTCAGACCGATGCGTAGTATTGTTTTCATCAGACCCACACATGTAGTCACCACCGGCGGCAACACATTGTGTCCCACTCCTCGTAGTGCCTTCCCACTGTCAAGGTTATTTTTTCAAAGTAAGATTGCCCGAGAGTGACCATGAGGGTTTTTAGGTTGTGGAGATCGCTTCTTTTTGGGATAGCGTCGCAGGTAGAGGAGGAAGTGCCCACTGCCCGGTACAGCAGGCAGGAGGCTCTTGGACCTATTTACAAACACGATCTGACAGGCTTCCTACAAGGGAACCATGTTCTCTGCCTCTCAGCAGACTGGATGAGCCACAGCGCAGGGCACTGTGGGGATGTATTGCTCGTGTGTGTGTCGTCTCCCGACCTCAAAGGGCGCATCCCCGTACATATTCCTTAGGTAATGAAGCAGGGAGATCATCTCCGTGCAATAGAGGACTCTGCAAAGAGGCAGACAGGGTGTCACAAAATGGTTTTATTTCATGGTGAGTGTCCACTTTTTGCCAAGTACCGTTTTAACAAGAGCTTGAAATTTTCCACTTCTGTCGCTGGAATAGGTTATTTGACAAAACGTACAGCGGTGACTGTGGAATCTATGTTTTGCAGCAGAGAGTGACACAGATAGTAATTACATAGCCCAAAAAGGCTGATATATACTGGGACTTGCCCCTTAACATCCTACTTTACCTGGATCGCCAGCAGAATTCTGAGACTGCATAACTCGTGACACAAAATGCCCTTCAGGACTCAGGGTTGATAAGTCTCCTGAAAATGTTATTTACTGTATTATTTTTTTTACGGTCTTTCATCATTTCCTATTCTCCATGAACCACAATTTTCTCACAGACAATGCAAAATATCTGTTCTGATAATGATGATGATGATGATGATGATGATGATGATAATAATAATAATAGCAATAATTAATATTATGATAATTTGAATAATAATAAATATAGCTGCAGGCAGCAATACATGGGGTCGAGGTTAGTCGGTGTGACATGTGTGATGGGGTGACGTCAGTGACGTAATGATGGTCAAGGCCTATTTGCAATGCTGTAGATTTTATTATGGTTAATGTTATAGCTAACTACAATTCAAGATGACATATAACCAAATAAATTGTCTGTAATGGAATACATCAAAACATCATCTAGGTCACTTGCCGTCCATGTCAAAACATTCTGGGTCTTGCTTTTAAGTACTGCTGTCAAACTGACATCTGCACACTGTTTGTTCCTGAAGCCTCCAAACCGGGCACCACCCTGATGAAATGAGCCTCTTAACACCGAGTTGTGTGGAGAACCAACAGGTATTTGTATTAAATGTTGTCAGAGATTGTTGAGAAAGCAACTTCTGTAGACGTTTTACCAGTCATTCTTTCAGAGCTTGTTTTTCTTGCAGTTCATACTTTGAAATTTTCGTCCAGAGTTTCAGGGTTTTGTTCAGAGGTTCCAAGCTGACCTCTACAGCAGCACGTTCTGCCCAGCGCTTCTTTGCTGCCTTGGAATTTCAACAAAGAGCAAAGAATTCTCAGCAAAGAATTTAATTATTTAATATCACAGACAATTAATACATGTCCCTTGCACCGTGTGATTACTTATGGTTATTGTTACAAGTAACTAGAAGTAAGGAAGATTGTATAAATTGATATCTCTCCAATGTCTATCAATTCTGAAGGTGATATTATTGGGTTTTTATTTTTTAGGACTTACCCTGGTGTGCGTCAGTTGTCCTCAGAAGTGTATATGTTTATGGCTTCTAATACGCTGCACTTTGTTTAATCCAATTGTCCTCTGTTAATACTTTAACCAAATTCTGTTCAAACATTATAAAGGTTGAAAGTAATGAAGTAATACTGTACTTGTGTAATTTTGTGTGGTTCTTGTTACAACTAACTACAGTTCAAGACAAGCCTGTAAACCACATAATCTGCGTTACAGACCCAGCACCTACCTCATGTTTAACGGCGGTTGTCTCGGTGCTTCTGAGCTTCTGCATACGTACAGTCTGTCAGAGTTTGTGTCTTATATTCCTGAAGTCAAAGTCCAATCGAAGAGTCAGTGGCCAGATTAAATATTTGGGATATATTTACAAATGACAGGTCCTGCGCGCCACCTTTTTGCACATGCCCAAAGTGATTTACACGTGACCAGTGATGCAATGGCACGCTTGTCGGTGAACAATTAGAAGTCTGCAGTGCTATCACGTGTGACCGTTGTGGAGATGAGAATTTTTTTTGTACTACTCTCTCCTACAAAAATGGACTGATTTGGATCAAGCTCATGAGGCGGCATTTCGGAACGGCCCCGAATACAAATTTTAGCCATCAACCATGAACCAAAACAGGCCACTAAAATCCAATGTCTCCACTCTGAACACCATTTCCCCCGGCTATGAATTGTGAAATGCAGATTTTATGGCTGTAAAGGTGCAAGATTTGGGCTCTGTGATGGAGCGCGCCCCACCCCCTGCCAGGCTTAATGGGACATGTTAAGAATAAACATGTCCCACGCTGTAAGGGAGAGCGGGATTTATGATCTGGACAGTGAAGGCACTGCATGCATCTAATGTAAACATCTCATAATGAGAACATGCATTTTTTCGCCCTCACCTTAATCCAAAGTACTGACGTGGAGTGGTGGTGGTTGTTTTGAACTCGGCGCAGGGGAGGAGCCTTCGCGTCCCGTGGTGTGTGATTTCCAGTGGACAAGGCCGAATGTGACGGTCATGAGAGAGAAGACGCCAATTAAGGACGGAGCCGCACTCCCAGGGAAGCCACACCATTATTTCTTGGAGACCCACGCCAACCCTGACAAAGTATATGAACCAAACTCTGCCTTAGGCGAAGGCAAGCAAGGGTGTGTGTGTGTGTGTGTGTGTGTGTGTGTGTGTGTGTGTGTGTGTGTGTGTGTGTGTGTGTGTGTGTGTGTGTGTGTGTGTGTGTGTGTCCAAATCCCAAGTTTATGTCTGCACATCTATATCAGGCGCCGCGTTTGGACACTCTCCTTTTCTAACCAAGCTCCGAGACTGGCGATTTTTTTTAACAAACAAGATAACAAGATAGTCTGATTCTCTGCTGGCAGGAGAATAAAAAGGAAATCTACTTTTCTCGGGACTCCGCACCCAGATAAAGAAGCACTGGGACGCACCCGACTTGTCTCATGTGTGACCGGGTTCACAAATTCCCAGCAGCAGAATGACCACATACCATCAGGCATAAGAGATAATTAGCCATTTAAATTGATGGTCTAATAATATTTATTCCATTTTCCGGGTTAACGTATTTTTATGGCCATTTACGGCTTCAGTTACACAGACACTAATTTTTATACGTAGACAAAACACTGTTGTGATTGAATTTGCGTCCGCGGGGCCGTGGGGAGGGCAGGGGCTTCCTGATCCAATAAGCGGCCAATGCGGGTTCTTTTAATTCTATGCCGAGTTGAAAACTGAGTAAATTAATGACCTTTTGCTCTCACACGCTCACACATCCCTCACATTGCACAGATTTGACAATTGCTAAGTGACGGTTGCCATGCTACGGAATAATCAGGCACACGAGGGAGTGACTCAGCACTATCTGCGCACGCACTGGAACCCGTGAACAAAATGTGACGCGGACGCGCAATAAAGCATTGTTTACGCAGCTGCCGCCTGGAAGGAGGAGGCGGCCCGCGCCAGCGCCCGCGCTCCACTCCCGTTCTTCGAAGGAAGTAGAGCCGAGGAACCCGCTTTCCCTGGGTCGCTCATATAAATGCAGATGAGGGGTCCAGAGCCCTCAAATCTGCGGGAAAGTGCAGCGCACCCTCCAGATACGACGCAAAAAGGTTTTGTGCCGGGAGATCTGAAGACGCCCGGATCCGTTTGCAGCACTGATATATTTAGCCGGAGATTAAAGAACCACGTGACGCAACAGCAACACAAACGCTGAAAGACCCATTTTCTGTTTTTGTCATTTCTTTCGGCTTTAGCTCCTAATTCATGCCGGGGGGGGGGGGGGGGCGTGTCTATTCCGCATTTCTGCAGATAACATTAAAAGACGGCTTGTTCAGCACTCTTCAATTGCAAAGTTACACCTATTTTTTTTTTTTTTTTTTCCCTTCCCTATTTTAGGATTATCATTCTGTTCGGTACAGTGCTGTACACACACGGAGGACCAGCCCTTTCATTTACAAACCCCTATTCTCCACCACTTTCGCTTTTCTCATTTTAAGATACGATCCCCCGCGAACCCCGCCGCACATTTCACTTAATGGTATGTGGGAATTTATGTCCCCGAGGAGTTTTTCTTCAATGGCTCAGGTTAGGGCCGGGTAATAACGCAGCGTTGAAACGGCAGCTCCCTACATTCATCATCCCTGAGCCAGCTCAAACACCACCGGGCTTTGGCTGAAATCCGCAATAGAAACAACTTGACTTTGCTCGTGTCGGCTGAGAAGAGGAACAGAGTTCTACCGCGTAAATCCCCGAAGACAGAATAAAATGATTATTGTTTTTTCACTTCTTCATTTGCCCACACGTCGAGAGCTCGGACCGAAGGAGCGATGGGAATTTGAAGTGGTTCTCTTTAATCCAGCTCTCTTTCCCGCCCCCAAATCCCCAAGGTCGAAACTTATGCATAGCGTTCACGCGTACAGTACTTTGGCAGGAGGCAAATAAGTTCCGTCAACACCTGACCCAAACAATTAGCGACGCCCCGTCTCCTCCGGGGGCTTGTGTTGTTGGAGGATTGCTTCGCTTTTTGCTTGTGCTAATTCCGCCGGCAGCGACACGGCCGCGCTTTCTGAAAACGATGATGCGGCGAAAAGAGCTAAGCCCCCATCCAGCGCCAGGTCACAAGGGGGCGGAGCGCCGGACCCCACCGCGGCTCCCTGAGCCCCGGCCAGGGAGCGAGCGCTGCCAGGGGTGTGATGGTGCAGGGCCCTGGCCTGCGCCCAGCCGGACCGGCTAATTGGCGGCTTGTGTTGTGGAGCGGCGCTGCTGCTAATATGCCCGTGGTTTAACTCTCTGACTAATTGGAGGCTGCCTGCTCTCTGTGGGCAGAGAAACCAAAGCAAAGGAGATTTTGGGAATGGTTCAGCCACAACGGGCCTCCTCCTCCACCTACTCCTCCTACTCCTCCTCCTCCTCCTCCCCTGTTGGAGGGTTGGTCTTGAGGATGTGAGACCATGGAAAAACACAAGCGCAGAGTGTGCAACTGTGACTGACCGCTCTGTTGGGACACCTTTATTTTGCTGATGCTGAGAAATACACAGGTCCGTTTGTGATGATGGATAAAGCCACCGTCGTCGAGGCGCTTTGATAAAGCGCTGGATCCTAATTGTTGGCAGAACGCGCGCTTTGTTCGTCTTTGAGACCGCGGCTGTGGCGTCGACCAAACTGAACTCAAAAGCAGTCATCCATCCCTCTTCTCGAGCCAACACTGACTGAGCTGCACGCTAACAACAAGCTCCGGGGACGTAATCGTATACCCCCTCCCCCCAGATAGACCCGTTTTTACGCTCCATTTTTCATTTAATTTTTTCGCAAAGGGGAACGCTACAATGAGGAGAGACAAACAATGGCAAGGACGAGGGGACCTTGCACGCCGCGACTATTTATAACTATTTATGCGATGCCATCTTCCTGGGACACATCTGAAATTGTTTGAATCATTCAGGGGGATGAAAGAGGAGCCCCTGGGGCACCAATTTCCAGCGGGTCAATTAACCAATCGGCCCTTGTCCGGGCCCCAGGCGCGGAGCTCAAACCCACATTATTCATGGTGCGCGGGACGCCTGTCGGGGCCGGTTGTCACCGAACACCGGCGCCGGCCCAGCGCTCCAACCATCCGAATCTGACGTGCCGTCATGAAAAGATTTTGCGTTTCGAAAAGTCCCGGCTCACTTCAGCGGAAAGACATTTAAATAGAAACGGTCGAAAGATGCGATCAAACGCGCTAAACGCTGTGTGTGTTTACGCTGACGGTCGCACTCTCTCACATGAGGAAGAGTGTCAGCGGCATATTGCGTACCCTTCATGGGGGCCAATCGGCATGAGATGAAATATTTCCCCTAAATCCCAAAGCATTGCAACACGCAAAGGCACTTCCAGGCAGCCATGCTTCTATCACGCCTGCCACAAGGAACCACATGTGCACTTTATTATGTTTGCAAACCGTCCGTACACGGGCGACGCTCTGTGGGACAACAAAAATTACCCGTCCGGGCAAATGTTTGAGTGTTTCTGCGAAGCATTTAAGACTTGATGTATGCCATTATAAAAGTGGGCTGAAGGGAAGTGCAGCGTCAGCACTCCGGTGGCCGAGCGGCCAACGGGAGCTCGGGGCTGTTGAGAGTCGCCCGACTGAGGATGTGACAAGATAAAAAATATTACACACTCCTATCTGTAATTACTTTTGAAATTACTCATCTACTTATTCGGGGAACGAGTGGAATAAATCAAATGTGGAATACTATGAGGGATTTTTATAGGGTTTTTTTTTTTTCCTCCCCTTCATTGAGTCATATCACAGACTGATGTGGCAGCGCTGGTTTCATTCTTTTGTTGTATATACAGTATCAAACCTCATATCGAATTCCACTTGCAGCTCACCTGCTCAGCGGAGATGTTTGTTATTATTAACATATCCGAATCATTGCAAATATCCCCCCAGCTGTGCTAAATAAGAAATGTATTTACTCTCAGGTAGACGCGTCGCATACAATCCCAGCGCTTTCAGATGCGCGTATCGAGCAATGTCGGCTGATGAGCGTCTCTAATGAGGTTGAACCGCACCACAGCGTCGCCCTTCCGCTGACGCCCGTTTCGATCTCCAGGAGAGAGAGCAGATGAACTGTGTGTGTGTGTGTGTGTGTGTGTGTGTGTGTGTGTGTGTGTGTGTGTGTGTGTGTGTGTGTGTGTGTGTGTGTGTGTGTGTGTCTGTGTGTGTGTGTGTGTGTGTGTGTGTGCGTGTGTGTGTGTGTCAATTAATTTGTTCATCCACTGCAAAATGGAACCGGAGTCCTGTGTATTTGGAAGCCTTTGAGCCCTCAGAAACACACTGAGTGACAATCACACCAGTGAAAGACGGCGTTAAAGAGGCGACCCTAATCAAAACGACACCAAGTCCCCTTATGGGTCCCCCTCAGGCTCCCAACCCCCACCTCCACCCCCACCATCACTTTCACGTTCGCATGAGAGAATCCGTCGGCGCGCCCAGGAGGGGGGGGGGGGTCACGGCCCCATCGCCGCCGAGAAGCTATCGAGCATCACATTTCATTAAGTCAGCCTACACAACAAGTCATTACAAGGGAAAGCTTGATTAACTCAGCATATTTTGCCCCTCGGTGCGGTATCGCCTGCATCCGTCCAGGCCAGTGTCCATTCAATAACACACACACACACACACACACACACACACACACACACACACACACAGAACAATGTCCCACATGATTGTCGCCCAGTCTTAAGGACCTTCGCCAAATAATGGGAGCGTGTTGTTGATTATGCAGCCGTAATCACTCACTATCTGTTCATTCAATCGTTGGGGAAAAAAAGTAAATAATTAGCGGGAGGCTGTTTATTTGGACAGATAGCTGCAGAAAGCTGCTCTTTGTCGAGCAGATACCGAGTAAACAATCCCCGGCGTTGGAGAGGGATCAGTATCACAGGAGATGGGAGATTTTCTTAAAGCACGATAACAAGTCGAGGTGGGCTTGTCTCAATACAAATATTTATATGTATTTTTTTTTTTTGTTGTTGTATAAAAAGGTGACGTTATGGGTGCACGGCGGTGCCAGGGAAATAAACATCAGTATGGATCAGCGCGCAGATCTATACTTTGTTTATCCATCGGCACAACCTCCCCATACGTGGCGCATTAAAAATAGACCCCCCCCCCCCCCTTCAAGCCGAACAAATCACTGCGTTCCTGGCACGAAGCCATTCGCCTTTATAAGAGAGAGAGAGAGAGAGAGAGAGAGAGAGAGAGAGAGAGGCATAATTGGCACAGGATGTAAATGAATGGCTGCAGCCCCGCAATTATAGTCGGCCATTTCACACGTGGCCTCCAGCTTGTTGTAACGGCTAAATACCTTTTATTTTCATTTTAGAACTCACACCATAGTAGATCACCCCCCTCACCCCTCTACTCGGGGGCTCTGGGGGTGTGTGTGGCCTCTTGCTTGAAAAGCGCTCCCTGCAAATCAGGGAGTGCGTCTGAAAATCATCACTAACCTTACCTATAAAGAACGCCAATAAAAATGAGCTGCTCTTCGATTTTGGCGTTTAAAGTCCATATGTAAAGTGGGGCAGCGGAGTACATTAAGTGATTGTAGAGTTTTACCGTCGGCGTAAAGGTGCTCGGGGGGGGGAGGTGGAGGAGGAGGCCACGCCCACTGAGCACCATCAACCGTGAACCCACAAGACGCCTCAGCTGAAACCCTCCATTATATTCCGCCGTGCCGCTCTAAACCCACTCTTTGTCAAACTACTTTTTTTGTACACGCACGTTCATTTTTATGAGGTCCAGAATTTATTGCATTTAAACAAATAACTCAGTATTAAATATTTATATATAAAAAAAAGCTGAGTCGCCAAGTTTTTTTCTTTTTTTTTTCCCTCTCTGTCTAATAAACACACCGGGTTTTCCCTCGCTCAAAGCTCCGTCACATCCTCTTTTGACTTTTCAGATGTGTCGGGAGAATCCAGGGGGGCTGCCGAGAGAGAGAGAGAGAGAGAGAGAGAGAGAGAGAGAGAGAGAGAGAGAGAGAGAGAGAGAGAGAGAGAGAGAGAGAGAGAGAGAGAGAGAGAGAGAGAGAGAGAGAGAGAGAGAGAGATCTCGCCCCAATCTCCAAATTCCGGGGAATGTGTCCCTGGCCATTTAATTACAGCTGCAGCTGGGAGCGAGATCTAATTGTAAAAGCAGGATAAACACGTCGAGTAACCGCAGTCGCAGCAAAGGCGGCTGTGCAAATTAAACCGCTCCCTGGAGTCTGGAGGAAGGAAACTGGTTTAAAGATGAGACACAGACTCGCGTACTAATGTGTGTGTGTGTGTGTGTGTGTGTGTGTGTGTGAGTGGACCCCACAACTGACAAAACGTGTGTGTGTGTGTGTGTGTGTGTGTGTGAGTGGACCCCACAACTGACAAAACAAGTGTGTGTGTGACTGGACCCCACAACTGACAAAACAAGTGTGTGTGTGTGTGTGTGTGTGTGTGTGTGTGTGTGTGTGTGTGTGTGTGTGTGTGTGTGTGTGTGTGTGTGTGTGTGACCTCTATCACACTACTCTCTGAAACCTTTCCTCCGCCGGTGGGATGTGCAGTGGGATGGTGGAACCGTGGAACCTAGAGCGTGGCACATACCCGCCCCCCCTCCCTCCCCGACTCACCCTCAGATTAGCCCCTCCCGGATCCTTGGACCTGATTTTAACCGGTGACTTAAGACGTGATAAATCACTCTTCGAACTGCAGCCCTGAGACTTCGGCCGTTAAAACCCAGACCCCCCCCCACAGCCGGAATATATCTGCGATGACTGGTGCGACGGCGGCGGGAAAGAAAAAAGGTGTTTGATCGAACGTTTTAAACACCCGGGAGCGTTTCAATACCTGTCGGCGTGAATTTTGAGGTTAAACCGCTCGACGGAGGCGTCGCGATCCGCCGAGGAGAGGTTCAAGTGATCGGCTCCCCAGCTGATGCTGATGGATGGGCGAAGACGCTCTGGCGTCTGGGAACCGGATCAAGCCGCTCGCAAATAACTCTCCGGCCCTTCAACCGGAGACAGCGGCGTGCCACGGCAGTCAGAAATCACTCCGGCCCCAAAAGTCAATTAAAGAGGCAGCGGAAAAGCATTTTACATCTAATTACATCACACAAATCGTCCCGGATAAGGACACACGCGTGTTGGCGGCGGCCGCTTATTTGCAATACAATGACGACGGCTCCCACCTCGAGGCTCACAGTATGAAGCTTTTTATAAGCTTCCATTGAAAAAGGAGTTTTTAACATAATTACCTGTGTCTGCACCACTCTGCTGATTCTATTACTTTTTACTGCCCCCACGCACACGCACACGCACACACATTCCTTGGGAGCTTATTATAAAAAAGTGGCTTTAAATGGGTAGATAGTGCTCTTTTAATGCTGGCACCATTTCACTGGATTACACAGCATCCAACTCAACTAAAATGTTTCCAAGCCCACACATCCCCCAGGGGCGAGAAGCCCTGCCTGGCCTCGCCCGCATTAGACGGAGGTGCTTTTAGGACGGAGCTTTTATGTAACTGCGTCTTGGAAGCTTTGCCCTCAAAAGTGAAGACAGGGGAAGACAAAACAATAATCAAAGAAAAAAAAAAAAAAAGGGAAGAAATGTGTCGAAGGTGACAGTTGTACCTTTGTGTTTGGGAGCTTTTCCTCTTCGTTTGGTTTACCCCGGGTGGAGCATGCGCACCAGCTATCCCCGAGATACTCTGCTATATTTAGCAGCTCTAATGTGGTACCCGGGGTTGATTTGCATTGAATGGCATTATTTCATTTCCAAATCATCGACGCAGGAAAAGTCCACACCATTTAACAGCAGGTTGTTAAACTCTCCATTTTCCCTTCACGTCGGAAGGAGCTGCGGTTCATTGTCTTTTTATTTTTCTATTTTTTTTTTTACTAGGTGCTGGGATACTTCACCCTCAGGCAATCTGAGACTTTCGACACGGGTGGAAGCACTAACCTGGGCTGCTTGGAAGGAACGTCGGATCAGTGGGAGTGTTGTTCAAAGGCGCGCCAGAAGGGGAAGAGTGGATGTAGGTTGAGAGCGCAGGACCTTCTGGTTGCGTCGTTAACGAGTCGGTCTGATCCTCGCTGAGCTGACCTGCAGGCCCCCGAAACCGGCAGTCAACCGAGCCAACGGGGGCAACAATGAAAGGACAGGAAACGCCACGGACGAGCCCGGACGGCGGTCCACGACGACCGACTCCGCCGGAGGCCTGGTCGTTATTGCGGGGTACCTTTTCACGAGGTCGTGTTCCGGCGGAGGACGCGCCTGGTTCCCATCTGCCCGGTCGCGCGCGTTGCGGGTGAAACGCCACGGGAGCCAGTCTGCAGAACGGAACGCCGGCCGCTGCAACCCGCGACGCCGTTCTTTTATCTGGATAACATTGCAGGCGGTGCAGGCCTAACCCCAACCACGCACCCCCGCTCTCCACCTAAAGCTGTGGCTTAAGGAGACACTAGGAGACACTAGGAGACCCCCCCCCCCCCCAAAGACCCGACGCCGACAAAAGCTGTGGTGTGAAAATGCCATTATTAATGATACCCTGGAAAGGTTGGGCTCATGAGGGCTCCATGAAGGACCTTCAAACCTAATAAAATGATTTCCTTTCCTCCGTACTTTTGTCAAGTAACCTGCAGTGTTTATGGGGAGCGGATATTGAAGTACAGCTGACATTTCATTGTCTGCGCTGGCTGTACAAGAAAGCACCCGCAGAGATGGCAATAAACAGAATTTACGATCCGATACGACTTTTGGGTTGATATTTGTACATCTAAAACATTTTAGCTGTCAAGTTCTACTCTCAACGAGTGACGCTCGGCACATCTAGAGCTTCTTTGTGTTTGCCGCTATAAATATTAAAACTTGCAAATAAACCCTGTCCCCCAATTCGCCAACTGTTGAGACTTTTTGGGGCGGCGGATCTATAGTTAGATCTATGGATATGTTTGCCAAGGGCTGCCGTTTCTGGCACGACAGACTGCTTCACTAAGTAACATTTCCCGGTGGAACCTGCGCGCTAGGAGCTCCTATCATCCGGTCGCGCTTAACAAATTTATGCTCCGCTGAGAGGCGGCGCGTCCGGGACGTTTACCACCACGTTGGTCAGCTTGTCAGTCCGGGACCCTGTGCCCGTTGCCAATCCTTTCACACCTGGTTTGGAACTAATACTTCATAAAGGTCTTACTCTGTCAGGATTTTTGTTTAGCTAGACAGCCACGAGTCCAACCCCGTCGAGCCCTTCCCCTCCACCAAGCCCACTTGCACTCTCTACTATGAAATAATCGGACTCTTTGCGAAAGCTTCCCCTATTGATTAAACTGTCAAACTGCGCCGGTGTGATTGATCACTCTTCATTCAATCATGTCACGGGGCTTGACTGACACAGGAAAACACAGAAAGAGCAAAGTGAGCAGCGGGTGTTGTGACACGCAGCGCTATTCTGTCACCGCTGCATCGGATCTGCATTGAAATCCCTCTCGCCCGTCGCTGCCTGCGGGGCCTTCACAGGGCTTCTCTTCGTAGTCTGGCGTCGTTCTGCCGAGACCGAGGGGGGTGGGGAGACCACGATTCCACTTCCACGCCTGAAGAGATTCCTTGATTTTACAAATGTTTTCGATAAAGGCGAAAACGTGAGAAAAGATGCCACTTTTAAAGGCAGGGACAACCAGATCAAGGGGTGGTGGTTTATTTAATTGCAATATAAGATTACAAGTCTTGATGGTGGAGTACAGACATTGAGTCAATAAAGCTGACTACACAGGAGATGCATATTACCTCATTATGCTCGGGCTGCAGTTCTGGCTTCTGCAAATGACTCTGGGGGGCCTGGACCTTAGTGGTCTCTAGACAACAATTTCAATACCAAATTGGTTCAGCAGCAACTTGCCACTACAAGACGCATCATTAAAACAGGGATTAAAGAGTGGCGTGGGGGTGGAGTAAAATGACTTCGATCTGAAAAATAAACGTGAAAAATGGTGGATCCATCTCATTTGTTTATTAGGAAATAAAGCTTGTACATAGATATGTAAAACAGTCTGCAGTAAAAAGGCAGCTTTACAGAACGTCCACTGCAAAGTAGAATCAACACTCCATAGATTTAAACTCTTAACCTCACAGCAAAATAGGAAGCAGGAATCTTTAAGAAAACTACTAATCAAATAATCCCTCTGAATGATGGGGAGTATCAACGCACCAAAAACAAAAAAAATTGTTTTTATACCATCACACTCTGCTCTAGATTAGGAATTGTTCAGCCTCGGGTCTCAAAAGACGTGTCGCTCTGGTGCAGATCGCAGCAAAGCACCTCAGAGTCGTCGCGTTACCAATCCACTGTTTTTTAGCTTCCGCTGTTTATGGTTTAAAGCTCCGACACCCAGGAAGTCGTTTCAAGGACGTTTCATGACGAGTAAAAAAGAAAACCCTGCGAGTCCCTCGGCAACGGCATGACTGTGCATTAAATACATTTGTAATTAGTGTTCAAGCTTAATTGTATAGAGGCGAGGAATGGCGAGAAGTGAAGGTTAAAGCCGCGGAATGTCTTTCTCCAGCCACCCACCTCTAAGTCGGTGGAGGGAGAGAGAGAAAACAAAACATATTGATCCCTCCATTTGGACGCATTCTTAAATTCTGGGGGTGTTTGGTCCCATTGACGGTTAATGGAGCCTGTCAGCTTTGGAAAACGGTGACATGTGGTTCGCGTATTGTTTAGCCCACTGGGTCCTCGCAGACTCCGAGATGGAGGAGAATGAGTGAGAGTTTGTCTGTGTGTGTGTGTGTGCGCCGCAAGTGCGGTACGCAGCCCCTGCACCGGCCTTATCTGGAGAAACAGAAGGCTGCGGAAACACCACTCCATCACCTTTGGTTTATTGCGATGGGTCAACATGAAAAGATATTATGAAGCTTGTAACACCCTGGGTGGGCTTTAAAAAGGAATACAGAAAAATACTGGAGAGGCAGATCGCTGATCAGATGCAGAGTGCTCGCGGCGCTGAGGAACTGTTTAGCGTTAGGCCAGATGCAAGCGGAGGACAAACTATATTTTAAAGGGACAGAATCATATTGACTTTGGCTTCTTAGAGCTCCAACGAGACGCGTAAAAACCTCACTAAGGTTAGCAACGACCCAAATAACGCTTTTTTTTCTTTTGCTTCGGTTAAAAATAAGGCAGTTAATATTTTTTGCATAGCTGATATCTGTACTAAACTCCATATAATTATAAAATAGGTTAGAATATAAAGTACACAACAACTAGTCGACGGGTTCTGGGGATTTATTTTCCCCGCATCAGTCAAAAAATGAAGGGAAAAGAGAACAAGGGAAATACATTTGTCCAGTTGATTTCCTCTAATAGTGTTTTTTTCCCCCAGGAGAAAAGAAAGTAATAGTGAAAGCTAGAGATGAGAACAAATCTAACTATTTGAGACAAAGAGGGAGAGGAGCAAAATGGATATATATAATAATATTTTTTTTTAGGTAGCTTGGTGAAGCACCAGCAGGTCAGAACAGACAAGCTCACTAAGCGTCGCAATCTGTTCACAACCTGCAGCGTTTCATCTTTCCTTTACCGACAGACTGGGGAGAAAAAAGGAATACAAAAAATAAAAACCAAAAAAAAAAAAAAAAAATCATCTCTGCCGCCTCCGGTGGTCGGACACGCCCCGTTCTAAATGCTGTCCATGGCTTTGAACTCGCTGAGGGCCTGCACGGGGTTGATGTGCTTCTTTTGAGACGACCTCTTGACCTTGTTGGTCTGCCCGTCGTCCTGCTTCTCCCTCTTCACCAGCGGCTTCTTCTCGGGCGCCTTCATCCTCCAGGAGATGGCCGGCATGTTGAGCGACTGCATGGCCTGGCTCTTCTGGTACTTGGTGGACGCCACGTAGGAGGCCTTCACCGTGGACACCACGGTGTTCATCAGGTTCTTGGCGGCTTGGATCAGAGACATGGCGCTGTCCACCTGAGCGCGGGAAGAAGTCACAATTTAAAGCGTTATCTTGGCCAATCTGCGACCGTTAAAACATAGAAATGCATCTGGAATGCCGTGGAAAATTCCTGCGCGATGGCCTTGCGCATTCAAGATCAGGAGCCCTGTGTTGCGAGACAGAAACAAACAACCGTAGCACATTTATTTTCGACGCGCTAACGAAAGAATGGAGGTGTGAACATTTTTGAGAAAAAGGTCACTTTAATTTAATCTCCTCCAATTATAGCCTCAGAGGCTCCACAGACACTTGATGCGTGGTGTTGAAAAGCCGGCCTCCAGAAAGAAGAATCTCATCTTTTGGCTCGGAACAAAACTGCGGTTGGGGTAATTAGCTACTCCGGCTTCTAAAAGGTTGGCAGGTAAATATCTGCAGCCAAAGTTATCCTGAGCCACTGAGCATTTAATGACTATTTCAAAAGAGGAGAACAAGTCAAATGAAAAAGCTTGTATCTGTCCGATAGATGAGAAATATGAGCTGCAATGTGATTAATTAATCAGCGTCCAGGCTCTGTCTCGACATCAGCGATAAAAACCATTCAAGGAAGTAGTCCGGGCGTATTTTTTCCAGGAAACTATTCATACTCTGGATGAAAGCAGAAATCCATTTTACTTCACTTGACTTTCAGTCCGTTTGAAGAGCTGACAGAGCGGCGGTCGGAGCCAATCTGCAGCTCCGCGACGGAACTGTAGTTGAACTCACCCCGGAGACGACCAGCTCTCCTCCCAGGTTCTGCACCTCCGCCTTGACCTTGCTGCAGATGTTGAGCTGGTGGCAGTAAAGGGCGATGCGCTGCAGGTAGGCCAACAAGTCCTGTTTACAGGTGGAGTCTGGGCACTGCGAGGAGGAGAGGCACAGCGCATTAACCCACGAGAAGGCATGAAATCAAGGTCAAGGCATCTTCCAACAAGGACGTAATTGGAGTCTTATTTCATGCTCTTCCACTGCAGCAAGCTTAGCACTTTTCAACACCAGCAGGTACAAGAGGAGGAGGTCCGCCGGACACACCGGCTTGGTCATGGACGCAGCATGACCCGGAAAGTGGCAGCAAAGCCCTGCGTGGATCTCTGTGGGGAGAATCGCATTCACTCGTTCAAATATTAGTAGAGTACAAGGGTTCAGCACGGCGGTGACAGCCCTCGAACACTTTAAGATGACAACGAAACTGTCAGAAGTTTGCAACTTGCCTAAGGAAAGATGATCACAAGCCGAGTATGCAAGATTTCAACCCCGTTTCCAAACTATGTCAGTTCAGTTCAAGTCAGATTTCAGGAACAGATGCCAACCCCCTTGTCAACACCCATTTAAAATTCAGCAACGTCTATTTGAAATTCTTAAAAAACGGTAAAGGTGCAATTAAAACAACTAAGGGATGAATAATTAAAATAATGAGTAATAATTTGTCAAAGGAAATGCGGATAGTAAATGACCAAAAAAGATATACCATTATATAAAAACTAACTACAACGGTAGTAAGGACTGTTTTCTTGTTCATTTTTCCCTGCAGAGGCAGAGCGTCTCTCAGCAAAACTAGCAGCAGCACTTGGAGGCCATTTTACTTCAGAGATGTAAAGAGATATGCACTTCAGACCAAATGCATCAGGGTTTAACCAAAACTCCAAAAAGGGGGGGAAAAAACCCAACTTGAATTACCATGAGGCACGGCTCGAAAAAGAGAAGCACTATGTAAATAAAGCCACCAGCATGCATGTCATTCAGCTGGACTTCCCTGGTTGGCTAAACAAGCCCCCTGCCGGCTCCGTAATGAGGAGATCGTTTCCTCCCTCGCTGCTGCTCAGGTTAGAAATGTCACCACGTCGCCAGCCTCTCAAGTCCTACACTGGGTACCAATAAGATTCAGGCCTGAGGAGAGCCGTTGTCAAACATGGTGTAAGGATTATCAGAATATGTAGATCTGGGATAATTACGGTATTTTCGGGGAATATCTTTAAATGAATATTTGAATAATGTTTGATTAATCTAGTACTGGGCTGAACTTGGGATATGATATATTAATGAATTACTAATATTAGATTAATTATATTAATTAATAATTTTATATTCAAGTTAAGTGAGTGTTAGTTTGTTGGATTAGTTAAATCCCATTTAATTTACAATCAAAACTTAAAATGATTAAAGTTCATTTAAATTCCTTCCAGCTATGTAAATATTCCTGCCCTGTTATTTCATTTGGATATTTGATTTACTGTGAGTATTCCTAATGAGGAATGCAAGTTCATTCTACAGATCCAAAATACCGTCAGCTGATCCAGATACCAGTTTTAATAGGATGGGGTCATAAAGTTGCAATTAAGCATAAGGGTAACGTCAGGCTTATCACAATGTCATTTTACCTTTACTCCCTCCGCCTGAGCCCGGGCTGCAGCTGCAGCGCACTTTAAGTTAAACCCTTTATTGTTGGTGCCGAGGTGGGGCTGCACAATGCACAATTAATCTTATATTAATCGTGATGTCGATATTGGCCTCCACAATTAATTGATTGTGGCCGGGGACAATTCTTTTTTTCAATTTGTACGCCATCTGCACCGTCTCAGCATCCGATCCACAAAAAAATACTGCGCTGATGATATGCCAGCACAAACACAGCCATAAAGTTTTGCAGGTGAGTGCAATTTGCCCTCGTTTTTCGTCTGCGGACACGGGACAGATGGATCTATTTTGGTTTTTTTCAATTAGGAAAATGTTAATACATCAAAATAATAAAAATACTATTTGAATTTGTTTAATTTTGGGAAACCGGCAAGGAAGGCAGAGCGCAAATGTGCATTGGAGTCTCCATTTATGGATTTACCCCACTGCTCGACAGTTGCCTGTTTTACGAATTATCAGTCTTAAATAAATATAAACTTAAAATAATTATCACACAGAAGATATTTTCATTTAAAGTGCCCAATGAAAATGTTTGTCAGGAAAGCCTTGGGGGCGCTGCCCCGGGGTGCAATAAAATAATTGTGTTCCTCAAAATTGATGAATAATCGTGATCATTATATGGAAGCGCACTGCTCCTAGATACGTCAGTTACTAGGATGGTAAAGCAAAGAAATGTATTTCATTGCCTCAGTACTTTTACTCTGTGCAATGACAATTAGTTGAATCTAATCTAATCACAATATCGAGCAAAAAAATTGTGATTATCATTTTAGCCATAATCACCAGTTTTACTTTTCTCATTGTAAATCCAGATAAACCCTTCATGGCTCTGCAACAGAAAAGCAAACTTAGTGTCCCAATTTTGCAGTAGAGGGTGACTTGACCTTCAGAATGTGACGTTCACCAAGGATGTCTTATTTTTCCCCACTATTACACCCTTAGACCAGCTAAAGAAGTAAATTAGGACAGGGTATACATATTGGGGTTATTGATTTACATTTACAATTATGAAAATATTTGTACTGTAATGGCGGAGCAAATACTGCCAAATGTTGTCCATAACCTCGATTCAAGCCCAACACCCGCTAAATTTTAGTTTCTTCCTTAACTTCACACAGGAATCCACCATCAACGACACACGCGAGCCTGTCTTTGTATTTGAAACCAGAAGGATTTTTACTACTTCTTGGCTGTTTGCACTGGTTCCTCTTGTAGCATTCACTCTAAGTGCAGTCAAAAGGTGAGAGAGAGCTAATAGCAGCCAATCTTGTAATTGATGAAATATCTGGGCTGTCTGCTGACACCAAGCACATTCTCAGTGGAGCCCGAAGTCTGAGCCCTCTGGGTGTGGCTGTACCTACAGAAAACCAAGAGACGTTTTGACTGATAAGTGTGCTGAAATGAAAATGGAGGCTCACATTCCTCACTATTATTAGCGGCCCAACTATGGCTGCACGCTTCTTGCTAGAATGTCAACAGCACACTTTCGCTGAGTAGAAAAAGGAAGGGAAGCGTAATGGTATTCAGAGGTTTTGATCTTTGGACACTTGAAACAGGCTGAGAGTTATGATGCTGATAATCCTGCTGAGCGCATCAGTGTCCCCGGTGGGAAGTCTGGAGCGCTCTGCTGAACATAGTGTGCACACACTCACATCCAGACACGCCAAGTGATCACACACCACCGTCTGCTGGCTCCCATCATACACGCAAACACAAGATACATGCAAGTGCAACCGACACATCCAAATACTAACACAGGAGGCATTTTACGGCCCGCATGTAAACAGATCAGACTGATAGAGTAAAGTGGGTAAGAATACTTCTCAGTCACTCCTGGAAGAGAACTCTACGGCGCTTCTGTGACAATATTGCAAAACAAAATAAATCACTTCTATCACTTTAATCCACTTCTGATTAATAGGGGGAATGGAAGAGTCGAGGAGAGAGCTCTGCGCGAGAGGACCAGGAGGACGGAGGACAGCGCTGGAGGGGACGATCATCACAGCGCTGAACCAATATGAGGCTCAGAGTCTGAAGGGAGGGAAGGAGGAGAGGAGCGTAATAAGTAGTCCGAGCGAAGACGAGGATGAGGAGGGAGCCAGAGGGGGAACAGCATGGAGGAGTAAATAAAGGGGAGAAATCCAAGTGGGGGCGAGAACAGTTGAAGGGAGGATAACAGACGAGAGGGCTCCACTGGGGGGTGGGGGTGTGGTGGTGGTGTGTGTGTGCGTGTGTGTGCGTGTGTGCGTGCGTGTGTGTGTGCGTGCATGCATGCGTGCGTGCGTCTGTGTTTGTGCGTGTGCACAGCAGCCAAGAGCTGGATTGAGGCTAAATGCAGCAGGCATGCTAATGAGGGCTTGGGGAAGTATTCAGACAGTTGAGAGCAGCGCGCTGTGAAAGCATCACTTGTGCTCGTCCTCTGCTCAGCTGCTGCTTTGCTCGGCGCTCACAGGAAACTCTGCAGTGCTGCTCGGACCGTCACTGCCCGCCGCAGTGCACGGCGAGCTGGACAGGAGCGACGCTTGTTCATGACTTACTCGGCTTGAAAAAATAACTAAAGCTGCTTCTACTTTCAATTACCTTCACTACTGTACATACGCAACATATTTAATTAGGGAGCACCATTGGAAAATCATTTTTTGTTTTCTCCTCCGTGCATGTTACATGACTTCAAATGGAAGATTTCCCTGAATAAATCTACAGGTCATTAAAGCTTTAGCTAAAACCAGATAGCAGTAGTGGAAAATAATTACCCATGGAGCCTCACTTTTTCAACAAGGACTATCACGTTGAAGCACATTATATGACCTCCTGTATCATGAGCTTAATTTTTTAAGCCATTGTACTTCTCCCACTCGCCTTGTTCAAGGGAGGTGTTGCTCCCACTTGGTGATAGTGCGCCGATGGGTGCTCTGCATGTCTGGAGGAGAGACCAAGTCCAACAGATAGTTTGAAAAGTAACAACCACGCCCCCTGATTAAAAGGACAGTTGTGAATGCCTCCAGGAACCTGGAAGTGTTGACATGTGGTGCGATTCAGAAGTCCATAATATGCAAAGCATGAATGGAAGGCATTATCGTGGCTTGTAATTCTATCTACTAATTAAAATGTTTTAAGCAACAATGGCAGGAGGATGACTTTTACATTTATTATTTACATATTCATGAGGTTTAAGTTTGGGAGGATCTGTTTTAGCGCACAGCAGTTTCTGTGGAGAAGGTTCGTAGGGAGAAAGAAAGCTTTTCTGCTTTTTTATGTCCTTGACAATACACCAAACACCCAATGTGGAGTTTGACAAAACAATGCAATCAAACTAAATGTTTAACAAAAAAGATTTCACAGTGCTAGGTGCTGGGTAATGTTCATGATATAAATGATTATCAGGAAGGTCAGGCCCCATCATCTGAAATGCCATGCAGTTCAGCTGAATTCCATCACATACTGCAGAGGCCATGGGAGAGCCAACACCACTGTTGTTGCTACCCAGTGACTGACCTTTCAGGACGCATCACCTGGAGGAAATGCCAATTTACACTATTTACTGACGCCACAGCATTCTAATGCACTGCGGCCAGCGCCCTGTATTCGGCAATGCCTGGAGACGTTTGCACGCAGCTACATTTAGTGTCAAGGTTGTCCTGTTGCCAAAACAAATGACGTATAACATTAAGTATAAAAACACAAGATACATCAAGAATCGGGTGAGGGGAGAGCCAGCTCGCTGTGTTTCCTTTGCTCATGGAATTCTTAATTGTTAAGATTGCGGAGAACAGAAAATGCTAGATGTTAGAGTACGCAGGAGGGAGGCTCGGATTCTTGGGAGCAACCAAATGAAAGGCTTGTGTTTGTCAACATTGTTTAGAAAGGGAAAAATACTAATACTAACTAACGGCTGGGCTGCAGGGGGCTGATAGTCGGGAGTAACATCTTACAGTTCTTTGCACAGCATGGTTCTGTGATTTTTTTTTAAACATCACAAATCTTAGTTAATGTGCTTTAAGTGTCTTTTCACTTGATCCTCATTCAGGGAGGTCAGAGGACAGGATAACATACGGAACAGCGCCTCTGAAGCTGGTGATGAATCAGTGTGTTGCTGAAGAATAATTCAGCAAGACAGATGCTTGCTGACGGGAGGTTTGAACTCAGGTCGTCCAATTTGGTCTGAAGTTAAGGTGATAGCAGAGAAGGAATAAAACTGATTCAAAAGCTTGGCTATTTCAGAAAATGTAACCTTGTGAAAAACCTGTGTTGGAAGATGTATTGTACGAGACAAAAAAAGCCAGACATCGCTGTTTGTGTGTAGGCTGAACACGGCTGACCTGGGCGAGCACTTTCTGGACATCTCTTATCTTTTTATCAAAGCTCTGCAGAGCCTGGGGGATTGCGGGTGCGGATGTGGTACAAGGTGGGAACAGCACCATGAGCAACATGCATGGCCATGTTGGGCAGATAAGGACATTCTGATCCATTATGATGATGAAGCGGAGGATCAGAGTACATGGAGGCAGCGAGTTATTGATCTCAAACTGCAGGCACTACGAGATGAACACAACTAATGTAGCATCAATAATGTATGATGTTTTCAGCATTGCATTTGTCAACAAACAAAGAAGCCAAACATGAAAACACTTTAAAAGAGCCAAAACTAGAATAGGAAAAATATGTAATGTATGAAATGCACTTCTTCAGTTGCCTTGACCAAATCCCAGGCTAAGATGTTTTGACATGGATTCTAAAGTACAAATGAAGATGGGACTGCACTTGGGGGGGGGGGGGGGGGGTGTTTGAACAATTTAAAAGAAAATAAAAGCTTAAGAGGGAGAAAAACAAATAATCAAAGACGTGCTAATGCAGGATAAATGCTTGATCACAGTAAACTCCAAAAAAGACTCCCAAATGGAGAGACCTGTAATGAACTTTGAGAGAACGTGGGTATTTTCAGTGTACAGCCTAGTAAAGGTGTTTTTTTTTTTTTTTTATAATCATTAATGTGTCCTGCTTTCATCTTCAATCACGCTGTCTGATACAGCTCCTCTTACTGTGGTTGGCTAAATATAAACAACCATCACAGTCTCTGGTTCTCTATTGAGTCCTGTTTGAGACAAACAGCAAGATCCCTTTCTTCCTTCCACATCTGCTAAAATGATGCGGATGACTTGTGTTTGGCTGACTCAATCACGCTGACACATGGGATGTTAATGTGACAGTGACAGGAGAAAATCTTCCTGAGGGCAAGCCAAAAGGCCTAAACTTTAGAGGTAACCATGGGGACCAATTAAATGGCCTTTGTCAATATTTAATGTTCATGCTGTGGCTGTCAGTCAATCGCTTCAGCCAAGTACTTGTAAGCAAAACGTATATCTTAAGTTACCAAAAAGATGAAAACTATACTGTTAAATCATTCATATTTTGGGCTGATTTTACATTAAGGTTTTGGCTCGTACTCCGCCTGAATGACCGCTGCACAACATTTGCTAGTTTTAAAACATCATTAGCATAGAGGGCAAAAGTTCAAGGACTTGCATCTACCTTTTTACATAAAGCACAACATATAGTGGTGATAAAAGGCTACTCTAGTAAAACACACAAATCTAAAGAAAGAGCTCTGCTTTAAAATAAACTTGATGTTTGTTAACCAAACTTGACTTGAAATGTCCAAATTATATAAATGCATAACAAGGTATCGCTAGCATCACACTGCTATGTCTGCACAATACCCTGCCCTTTGAGCAGCACCTCTGGGCCAGGTGCCAATTTTACTGAGCCTTCTGCCAAGTACGCATCTATTCTGCTGACCCTACTTCAATATGAAAAAAATGTAAAATTCTCACTATAGGATTAGCATAACTACATGTTTTACAAACCAAAAACAGCATAGTGGTGGATACATCACCCCTACAAGCACACAGAAGCAGGACGCCGAGCTGCAGGGGCTGACCTTTGAACTGCTGAGCGAAGAATTTGTGGGTTCTCAGGGTGATTTTGTTCCTCCACTGCGGGAGGAAATTTACAGTCCTGTCCGCCATAAAGCGTCCGGGGCCGGAGCTGGGATTAGACTGCCACCAGCACCAGAGCCCCTGGATCACCATAAATCTCCACTGATTGAATGCAAATTGGAAAAAAAATACTATGTCTGTCGGCATACATCATAAGAATAAAGCTTGGACGCACACACACGCACAAACACACACAAACACACACACGCCTGTTTTCTAAATATGCAAGCATTTCCTGGGTATGTGCATATGTTTTTGAGTGTACATGCAAAAGAGGGTGTGTTTATATGTGAGCAAGGGAATTTATGGATCAGATGGCAGCTCACACATTTACATGATAAATCTCAATTAAACAGCATTATTTGTTTACCAGGCCGCTCAGATGAAATTCTCATAAGGTGCCCTGCAGAGGAGGATCATAAATTCTTAATAAACTGCAGTGCAGACCTTTGTACAGCGCTGACCTAAATCCTGCAGCTCATCTCTACACTACATTCATTTATTTAAATTTTAATAGGGCTCTATTACATGCATTTAAGTCTGCTTTTTCACTAACCCCAAAACTGGACAACTTTAACATGCACATTCCTGCAAAAAAAGAAAAACCTGACATACGGCACGCACCGCAGATCGGTCTTTAAGAGTCATATGAAAGAACTGGAGGGAGAGGCTGTACTATCAGTAGGAGACCATCTGCCGATGTGTTTTATATAAAGAGTCAGCCCTCGCAGGGCCTCCAGGCTGTGCACGGAGGCCATGTGATTAATATGCCGAGGTTAATGAGCAGTCCTAGCCCTGACGGACTCACTCTGTGCATCTAGGTGGTGATTCACCCCAATGTTAATGCTGGAGCACGCCGAGCAACCCAGCTTGCCGTGTTTGCAGAAACTTAGCCTATGGCATCTCCTACTTGGGTATAGATGGGCTTCTAAATATAAACTAAGTATGTAAATAAATGTGAAAAAAAGTGCCACCTGGTAATTACGCTGCTAATTAAAGGCGAATCAACTTAATGGATTCATCTCTCAGGAGGGACTTTCCTCACCTACATGCAAACACACACAGAGCTCCCATTTCCAACTCTTCTGCCATCCGGGGATGCATTTCCCACAACTCAATATGAGCCAATATGAAGTCCTAGAATCTGTGTGTGTTGTGATTGTGCCTGGCCTGGTGGTGGTTTGGGTCTGCACTAAGGGAGGGACAGCTGGATGGGATCAGAGGCTGGAGGGGGTCTTCAATTTGGGCCAAGTCCTTTTTACCAACAGCCAAAGCTCTTTATTTATTCATACTTTGAGTGCTTCAAACTCCCAAATCCCTTGAAATTGTATACATGTATACAAAGTCATCCACAGACATACAATTGATGATAAAGAAATAAGCGGTCACAGTACTGCGATAGCAATGGGGAGGGGGGGGGGGGGGGGCAACGACACCCAACACTTCTAGACGCATGTGGATGCGGGAAAAGCAGTCAAGGGAGCAGGCATGCACATTTATAGGCATACAGACTCACATGCACGCACACACCTGCACAGTCGCCCATCTGTTTTCTTTGGGGGATAACACTGTATTCATTAAAGTGAATAAACCACTTCAAACGCTGCGCTGAGGCATGAAAAAAAAAAAAGCACTTCCCAGTATTCAGATCCAATAAGGTCAGAACAGGTAAGTGTTTTATTGGATGATAGACATGGGCATGCTATAGAAAGAATGAGAGGGCAACTTAAATAAAATATCACAAGTGCGGGGCAGCTGGAGCTCATTATTGCAGATTATGAGGGAGATCTCTCGACTGAAAGCTCGCTGCAGATGTTCCCCTTATGCAGGGCTCGAATTCAAATCAGAGCTCAAGCTTCACATTGGTTTTAGTGCATGTAAGCACCTCTGTTCGCATTTGGTTTTTTCCAAATTTTCTTAAATCCCAATTTTCATTAAGTTGTAAATATTTGACAAGTGGCCCAGCAACAACAAGTTTCAACCATATCTATCCCTATTACACAAACAACTATTACAAAAGGAAATAAGAGGTTGAGCACAAAATCATGCATTAATTATTCAAAAACCTGTGTATGCACAGTCTGACTGAAGAAACATTTAATGCGTTAGATATGGGATTCAAAGAGAATCGTTGAAGCTCCGAAAAGAAAAACCATGACTTGTGGTGAGCGCTGAAATATTTAGAGTGAATGAACTCGCGTCAAAGGCACAGAAGGCCTGACAACTCAATGTTTATCTGAATCAAAATACTATGGGAAGCATCTGAAGCCAGTGTATTTGCATTTCTGCATGCTGGTGTGTTCTTGGAGACAAGCAGAAAATGCCCACAGCCGGTAGATCTCCCCACCGTAGAGAGGCAAGCCCTGTCTACGCAGGGGAACACCATGTCAGCCTCAATCTGACAACCGCCGTCTCACTGTGAACATCGCAGTTAAACTTCTTCATGATTTAACAACACAATGTATACATATTGCAGCAGCAGACCCAGCAAGCCTCTCTCCTGTCTGAAAGGTGGCACGTGAATAAGTAGCGGGATAAATCATGTACAGTATCTCCCAGGGGAGAGGAACAGTGCAAGTATTAAATTGAAGTATGAGGCCATTGATAATTGAATATGTGTATTCCTATGTCAAGGAGCAGTGTCTCCAAGGTGAGGGGCAGAATGTGGAAAGATGATGGAATGGGGAATTGGGAAATGGGAGATGAAAGGGGAGCAGTCTGTGATGGAGAATGGTTTTGGTGCGGATCAAAGTGCTCTCGATTCATCGGTTAGGTACTATAAGGTCATAACTGAAAGGTAAAAAAACAAAAAAAGCCAAGACGGGGTGTACCATTATACGTGGTCATACATGGTCGTACATTAAATACCAACGTAAATCATAGAAGCCTACAGTAATACTCTCTCCCAGTTGATAATTAATCAACTATAAGATGACATTTATGTGAAAAATAAATACGTAAATAAAAAAATATTGCAACTGAAAAAGATGTCCAACAGAATCCTTAAGGAAATACAATGACACAAAAAGATGCCCTACTTGCCAAGTTCACTGAGCCTATTATTTCTGGCACAAACACACTGAGCTCTGCTTTGGCAAAATTCAGATATGCAATTTGAGAGCATACTAAAATGTTACCATAGCCAATACAGACAGATGTCTCAGTTTCAGCCAATAAAGTAGCTTAGCCTCACAAATCCACTGGCATTATCTTCACATTACATCTGGGTGGTTAGCCCACTTTTTCAGCTTATTCCTGGCCCCAAGTGTCAAATTAAACACTTATTTACATTTTTTACTGTTTTTCTTGGTGCTCTGTACATGGGAATTCATGATTAATCCACTGTCAAAGTGACAGGCATAGTGAAAGATGTGGCCAACAATGTTCAGCTCATGTTGTGAGAGTCAGGATTAAAAAAGGACATTTACAACAAATCAAGAGAGGATCTGGGTACCTAGTTCATAGAGTTTGACCATCTCTATTAAAGTATGAAAGAAACATTAGATATAAGCAGAAAATAATCTCCAAGGAAATTAGATGCATTCTTTGGTTTTCAAGTGTAAACAGTAAAAATTAGGCAATGGCCGATGTTTACCCAGTGTTCCCCAAACATACCTTACTTGGGCAGGCCGTCCACGTATATTAACGGCCGCCAAAGTATATTTTCCGACCCATTTTAGCATTTATCTAATCCACGATCGATTTTAAAAGACGCAGACACCGCTATCTGCAGTTTTCCATGCAATAAGTGGTGATGCGTTCAGGGGACCTAGGAAAACATTGGCGTCGGCTATCGGCCAAATTGTTATTTTAAACATCGAATTGGCGCATCCCTAGTAAAAAAAACATAAAATCAGCCGATTGTGGTTTTTGGACTATGAAAAACGAGTGTCTAAAAAGGCTTCTGATGAAGTGCTTTCTTCCCTCCATGTTGACATATGTAAAACCATCAATGAATGAGTACAATCTGCCATGGTTGAAAGAGGGAAAATTACTTTCCTGGCTGGCACGTTGTCAATTTACACAGGACATTAAAAGCAAACCACCACCATAATCAAGCACATTCACAGCGAAGAACAATGATTAAAAATATGTAGGCATTTTAAGCTTGGTGGCTGACTAGAGTCTGCACCAAACTTGTGGAGTGGCTCCATTTTTAACTTACATTGTCGGCGATTGTGCGCCCCAGTTTGTCCATTCTTGATCCGGCCTCTGCAATTTTCTTGGCGGCGCTGATGACATCAGACGTGTTCTTCAGCGGGCCTTTCCCCCTGGGGAGAGAGGAGGAAGATCACTCACCGTTTCTCATCTACCGCAGCCTCATTCTCTATGCAAGAGTAGCATCTCAGATGTGGAGCCACTGTGTTTTTGAAGGTTGTTGTTTTTTTTTGTTCAGACAGGCAGATATATAGGAAGGAATAGGTCAGAGTTGCACAACATGTACGCTCGCAGCGCATACACGCGCACGCAGACCTCTGGCACTGCGTTGATCAGCCAGGGATGTGGACGTTTTATAACCCATTTAAAGTCAGGGGCACAGCCTTCAGTTTGGAGGCCATCAGGATAGCTGTGGCCATTGCCGTTGTGCTCCCTCTCCTAACAGATATTCTCCTGTCAAATCCTGCTGTGTTTGCTTGTTCGGCACCTTTTGTTAAAGTGGTTTCACTGGCTTTATTAGGTGGCTGAGGATGACTTGTTCCATGCTGCATTAGATGAGCTGATCCAGATGGTCGAAACAACACAGCACACGCCACCCACTAGTCATTTGTCTCGTCATTTCCTGCCATCGATGAAGGTACAGCAGAAGGAAGGTTAACAGAAGATGGAACGAGAGGAAGTAGAGGCACGAGAGAAAAGAAAATGAATTACTCGTGGGCTCTGTTCCGCTGAAATACCTCCGTCTCAATCCCAAACAAGGCAAGTTCTACCACAGGCCAGCCCACCCCTGACCCAACCTACTGTCAGTTATTTGCCAGCTTTGTATCCCCACAAGGGACTCTGGGACACAGTTGGCAAGGGGCACAAATTGGATTCAAAGCTGCTCTCTCCAGGCTAAAAAAAAAAAATGAGCCATCCAACCCAGAACAGATGGAATTTTGTGTTCTCTTCTCTCCCTTTCTCCACCCCCCTCCCCTCCAATCTCCAACGCATCCCCTCTCATGCTCTCCCTCTACTGCAGAGCCAGTCAGGAACCTCGTAGAAGAGGCCATGCGTCACGGCACAAACCGCGAGCTCCCAAGGGACATGCCAGACCCCAGAGACAGAGCTATGGGTATTGTAATGGGCTTAAAGGCGAAGTGAAGAAGTGGAAAACAACAACTTTGAGAGATAGGGTTTTACCTTGGCTGCATACAAGCACACACTCACTTTAATAGTGATTAAACTTCTATGCTCGAATCGCCTCATAAATATAGCAAACATTGATTTGCTGTTGGAGAAAAATCTTTGGCTTATTTATGCATTAACCACATAAGTAGGGCTGCCTTCAGTGTGCTGTACCAAGCAAAACTCACTCTTCTGTTGCTAGCTTTCCCTGTTTTTTTTTTTTTTAACACACCACAGGCGAAGACCAGCAGGGATGGGGAATAAGGGGAGTTCCTGATTTTTCCTTATCGGATTTATATACTGGATTTATACATGGAAGAGGGGCTGGGGAACTGTCAGGTCCAGTGACAGCCTCAGGAGTCCAGATGGGAGAAATCCACGTCTGACCAAGTGCTCCACAGTGCACAACACTTTTAGACAGGTGGCTCCCAAATATGTTGCATGCGTCCAAGCCAGACATGCCTTATTCATGAGATCTGCCATGCAGCCATAAGCAAATTGGGAGTTAACAAGAATTTGTCTCTCTCTGCCTGCAGATAAGTCAGCGGAGAGGACTAGATCAATTTTCTCATAGAGCATTAACCTTGGCAAAGCTATGAGCCAGTTCAAGGTTGAAGGGGCAATAATTTGGGTGTGGGCTGAATTAGCAGTCTAGTGACCTTCCATGCACTAATGTGAGACATAATGTGAAGCTATATGGGCCGACAGACAGGCACACAGATCCAGACCCTTATGGGCACAGAAGGACAAGCAATTATTATAATTTCTAATAATTCTCGCTCAGAAGAGGAATAATGATCATTTAAAAATAAATCTATATTTGCTGTTGTTATTTCAAAACCTATTATTTCAGTGTTTTCTTTCTGTAATTAGATATATATTATCAAGTTTCTAGATTCAATGTATGGGCATTACTACACCCAATGCAGTACTACCCTACACCACCGAATGTTGTATAGGTATGAAATGTGTAGGTCTAGGGTGTGGGTGTAGTTATAGAGGTATTAACCACATTAGAGTGCCTTCTATTCAATGAGGCAAACATGCTGAAGGAATAAAGGACTAAAGCTTGAGATTAACTACATTTTCTAACGTTGCATAACAAATGATGTTTGAGGTATATGGCACATTTAGACTGTGCGGAGGAAAGTTGCATCATGACCAGATATGTTTGTCATCTTTGAGATTAGTAAATGCACTGATTTAGCTTGAGTTAGCTCCCAAAAAGTCTGACGTTTACGAAATTTATTGTTAACATCACCATGTCCTGATGACCAGACCCATCTCATTTCCTGAGATTAAGCGAGACATAAAAGCTAATTGAATGTATATTGCTATATACAATGTGTTCAACCGGAAAAAATGAATAAATGTATATGAAATATTCTGTTCCAGAGGAAACATGATTGCGCCATTATTTCAGAAAAAGCACTATGATTTTTTTGGTCTGTATGACAAGACGAAGGTAAAAGAGAAAAAGCCTTGATTTCAAAACCTCCATGCAATATTCCAGAACTAATTACAATGTATGTGCAGTTGGTGAATATGATTAATATAAAATAAATCATTGTTGTGTGAGGGTTTGCGGTTGCATCGTTTGCATGTCGATAACATGCAACGTAACATACGTCATTGGAGGCTTTGTAATTATTTTCCCCTTTATCGCTTGGGGGAATGGATAGAATTTGGAACTCACTGAATTCAGCAGACATTCAGAGTGGGATCACTGGCTGTGTCAGCATTTTGAACTCGTTATAGCTTTCTAATGCTATACCTGTAGTGCCAAGGAGACGGAGAACCTTTGACTCATTCAAATAGATGAGGATGGAAAGGCAGCATTTCATCGTCATTACTGCCGTGACTCAGAACAAGGCACAAGATGTCCTCTGAGTAATTCATTTGAAAGTTTAAAAAGGCATGGGTGCACACCGAAACGGCCACACACACACACACACACACACACACACACACACACACACACACACACACACACACACACACACACACACACACACACACACACACACACACACACACACACACACACACACACACACACAACCATTCCAAGAAAAAAATAAATAAAAAGTGAAGGGTCCATGCAGCTCTGTTAAGTGTTTGAAGCACAGACACTTAAATAACATTAACAGTTCAAGAGTGATTTTCAGGAAGGATTAGCAGTAACTATCATGAAATGGTAATTCACAATTAATTGTGATTAACAATTTAAACTAAGAACTTGTTGTCTGGGTAAAAACCATCAATTGGAACTGATGGAGACAGAACAAATTTACATTGTATTTATTGTGATTTTCCAAAGTTGGATTAAAATCCCCCTTAAATTTGGATGTAATCATGACTCTGGAATCAAAGGATTTGACAAAAAAACCCACAATCTGCTCAAATAATTGTGATCAGGCGCTTATGTAATAATTGTGACAGCTCTAGGAGGGATGTCAGTGACTGTAGCTTCCATCACATGTAAACAGGATATATTCTGGACTACTGTCAGAGAAATAATTTAACCTTTTCCACCGATATGAACTGGCCTTTTCGCACAGATTTACACATAAGGTTTTTTGCAGAGGGGGCAAAATAGAAAAAAATCCAAACAACAAAATGTATTCCCACTGATCTCCCTGTCCAGTTATAAATTATTTGGAAAAGAAATGGTGTGCCAGCATTCAAAAAGGCACTGAAAAGAAAGTTTGAAGTAGGGAAGTAGGTTTGAAGTAGGGATTGAAGTAGGGTCCAGCCTACTACTGTAGGCCTGACCTTACAATTCTGCACACACATTTCTTGTGCTTTGGACAAACATTCCCATGATTTTTATGTATCTGAATAAAGAGTGAGCCAATCAGGGTTTTTGGGGCCGATCACTGGAAGCAGTATCGGCCGATACTGATCACGCTGTTTATTTGAAGCCCTATATTTATTGTGTAGAAATATTTATTTTTTTAACTATTCTTAACAAGATTGTATATCAAGTATTAAAATGAAGAGATTAAGAGAAAGTATCATGAATTGACAACTGTTTATAACATGTGCAACATATTCCTCTCTCTCTTAATTAAGCATGATGAGTGAAGATTGGATTTAGCCCCCATTTACACATGGCATTGACATGCATCTTTGGTGATGATCACACAGTGGACAGGTCTAATGCCAGGTGTAAATAGCATTACACCACTCAATGCATCCTCAATGTGGGAGGAGATCTCCAAGACCACATTCCCAGGTGGTCTGGGCCACATATGGCCACATTCTTTTAGCAGTGTAAATGTGAATGTGTCCTGGGGAAAATTTAAGGACCGCCTATTCAACTCACGTCCTCCACATAAGTGGAAGCACGTACTCATTTGCGCGCTAACAGCTTCATATAAGTCTGGTCGGGAAAGACGCCTTGTTACAGAAGTGCTGGATTTATTATTTACAAGTATTTACACAAAAACATCCAGTTTTTACTAAATTTATTCCACTAGCAACGGGGAGACCTGTAGGACACGGTACACGCAGGTTTTATTGTTTAATTCATTACATTACGCAATGATAGGGACAGTCCCTTAACTCGGTTGTGTTCAAAAGATCTGTTTCATACAAGTAGGAATCAAACGAAAAAGAAAAACATCTGTCTACACCTCTGTCTATTTTATTTTATTTTCTTGACCTGTGTTGTCAGCATGCTGGGCATACAACACAGAGAATTTGTGCCATTGCATGCAGGACACAGTTAGTCTGCAAGTGGAGTTCAAGTTCTCAACCTGCAATGCAACTCTTTATTAATTCTTAAATCATCAAGAACTCCTGCAATAACTCTGTCCTGTGGACGACCTGTAGAATGACATAAGTGCAGTTTTTGGTTAGAGAGAACCACCATCTCCCACCCTCTTTAGAGAACTAATTATCATGTTTGGGTCTATAAACAACTGATCACTACTCCAAGAGGGGGAGAATCACCACGCTGAGACAAATAAACAGAAACAAACAACATTTACCCAAAATCATGAACATTGGACGACAACATGTATTGAAAAACAGTGAATTAGGTCCAGGAAAACTGGAACTACAACTGGTCACGTGGCCTCTTCCTGTCATAGTTATGGCAGCAAATGAGGGAGGAAAGGAGAGGAATGCAACCAGGAGGGTGCTGGGGTGCACTCAAGCAGGTGTGGCGGTGTGTGCGTGTGTGATGGGACCGCCTGTATATGTGTGTGTGTGTGTGTGTGTGTGTGTGTGTGTGTGTGTGTAAGATGTCCACCGGTGAGTGTTCATGACTTATCCCCATTGGTACTGGTGTAGAAGGTCGGTACTATGTCGCGGCGCCTTCAAGTGGAAAGGGCCCCGAAACCCCCCAAACGCCACAGCCTTGTAGACACCCTACGGCTGCAGGTAAGCCCCAAGTTCCATGCCCTGCGGCCACAGATGATCCCCGGGCCCCCAGAGAAGCCAGAGGGCCGTGGAGCAACCCCCGCGCCCGGCCCGAGAAACTTTACCCAGTCCCAGGGAGCACGAGGAGACCCCGCACCCCAGGGGCGCACACATACAACCAACCCTCAGAGATGCAGGCACAAGACGCAGCCGCAGGCACCCCCACCCAGGCCCGGCGCAAGGGGGAGGCCCGCCTCACCACAGCAATTAGTAGGAGGGTTGTTGATGATTGTCGCTGCTGACGGTTGCTCCAATGCCTCAAACATCAAACGTATTTTTTTAATGCACATATACAGGGAAGATAGAACGCATTTAGCATCCCACTATGTTTCACACGCAGATTGGAACAAATTGCCCTGAAGGCAGGTAATGGATTGGCAATTTGAGTTTATGTCTACATTCTGTTTTCTACAGGGATTTTGCAAGCTCACCTGATTTCTACAAATTGGAAACGGAGCTCTGAGTGAAGGAAGTAAATTAACATAAGAGGACGATACTACTAGTTGTGAGGCAAAAACAGCTGTATAAATGTAAATAGACACTGTCATGGGAGATGCAGTGTGTGCAGCGTACATATAGCACAAAGGGAAGAAACACGAAGCCTGGAGCAGATCCAAGCAGAAAGACCATTTAACATAAGCATTTTACCATTTAACATTTCTATACACGGCACTGCACAGATGCCGGGGGAGGGGAGGTATGACATATTACTTATAGCTCTGCAGGAAAAACAAAAACATTTTCCACCTACAGTACGGCTCAAGGAGGACTAGTGATGCATGAACAGCACTGTTCAACTGGCTGCATAAAATATTGCAGAGATGGGAACCAAATGGGGTCTTATTGGGTGATTGCGTTTGACGCAGGCTGAAAGTGAGGAATGCGTCGTGTCTGGAGGTATTCTGCTGCTGTTGCACAACTGGGGGAATATCAATGTGAAGATTGAGTAAGAGAACACGTGCAGATCACAACCGTGAATGTAGCAGTGTGGCGACGTCAAGCACAGGCTCGTATCCCACTATTACAAAGCTAGGAAAGGTCAGTTATGAATACTGGAAGTGTTACCAATTAGTAAGACAATTGCTAAGGTAAAAAAAAAAAAAAGGAATAAATAAAAATATAGACAGTAGCTGCTGGCTGGGCTAGCCACAAACAACACCGAGCTGTCGCTCGGAGCTCACCTGGTGAAGTCCGTCATCTCCATCATGATCATACACATCTGCTTGGCCAACACAATGATGTCGTTGCCGCTGTCATCCCACTTGGACACCTCAGCATCCAGCTTACTCTTCTCCTCCTGGAAACTGGCCACCTGCTCTGCAATCTTTGCCTTCTGCTCCTGAGGAAGCTGAGCCATGATGGCCTGAAGGGGGAGGGGGCAACAGAGGGGCAGACCAGGTAAGCACAATGCACTCCAATGCAAACCCCCACAAAATAAAACCCCAAAACATTTTTCAGGTGCAGCTTGCGGCTCCTTGTTACTTTTTACAATCAGCCTTTAGCTACCTAGCGTGCCGGGTGTCTGGTAGCAGTGAGGCACAATGCTGTACTAGATTTTTAAAAAGCATACAGAGCAACAATGTCCGCGCAGCAATCCTCTAACACTGAGATTATCGTGACACGTAACACAAATGCTTATCACAGGTGTTGGTGGATAAAGTTAGAATGACTACAAATCATATACACATTTTATTGGAGGGCTGCTGCAATTTAATCATATCAATGATTGAGCCGATGTGGTAAATACGTCAATTTGGATATTCTTGTTGACAAGTCCTTATAATCTTTTATTTGTCAGAACCTTTTGATCAAGTGCAAAAGAAAACTACTGATTGGCTAAAAATTATAAATAAAAAAATTAAAAAATATAAGAGAATTTAAACAACACACCTAATCAGCTAAGAGCTTTATCAAAACTAGACTTGAGAATAAACAATAAGTTACTTATAAGCACAGAAAAGGCAAATTATCACCTGTGTCTTGTCTTCTACATGCATTAAAACGCGATCGGGTCTCAATTTACCTGTGGTTGGGTGGACGATATGGCCAAAAATGATATTATGATTTATGATTTTTTTTATAAAAATTGATCGATGTCGATAATTATCACAATATATATTTAATAACAATAAAAATGCTCAATTTACAGTTTAAAGTGTATTCTCATGGCTTTTCTGAATAAAATAATAAATGTGTAAACAAAAAAAATAGATAAATAAAATGAATTGTCATCCGAGAACAGTCCGCAGTTCCCGAATCCGCGCTCTGTGATTATATTTACGGGGACGTTTGGAGCGGGACAAGGGACTCTCCCCGACCGTGACAGACCAGATGTCCCTGAAAATTGTGGATTGTTTCTTTTATCGCTCTCCTTTTGCAGGGATGGGACCGCACTGGGCTCGGGTTGGGAGGAGTGTGAGTTTGAGTTCAAGTCAGCGTTTGAGGAACATCCGCCGCATCAGCTCCGGGGGCTTCATCCCCGCTGTGCACTTTCCGGCTAGGGAGGGAGCGGAGGAAGCCCCGGCGCACTTGGAACCTAACACATGTCGGGCAGCTGTTTTACGTCACATGTTTGTTTCTCTGTACAATCAGCTGATCATGATCAGAATCAAAAAACGATCGAAAATAAATCTCAAAAATATTATCGTTATCGTGGAAGATTTTATCGTAAAAATTATCTAGATTGTTTTACTGCCTAGCCCTAGTCTGCGTGTCCGCCATATTGGAGGAGTCAGCAGTGTGTTGACGGATGCGCCACAGCGGACCCCTCCACGGAGCAGACCACAGCTCGCCCAACTCCGAATAAATTGAGTCGGTTCGGAGTTGGGCGAGCCACAGTCCACTCACTGTTTACCGGCGGATCTTGACCTCCCCAATATGGCGACCATGTCAGAAAATATTACCCACAAAAATACGGGGAGAATCACAAACCTGCTTGTGATTTCCAAGTGCAAAATCGAACGCTCATTTTCATTTCAAATCGGAATCGTTACACCCCTAATAGTGAAATGCCAAAGATCACAGCAGATACTGCAACATGCTACAACATTATGGATTTCATATTCCTTCATTCGTGTAGAAATTCAGGACAGACGTGGAGCAATTTTAAACAAAACACTTATGTTTGATCCCTATGCAAACTCCCACTGGCATTGACAGCAGCACATCTGCCAGCAACGTCCACAGAGAGAACACACCGGTGCTGTTACGCGTCATTGTGGTGGAAGAAATCTGTAGCATTCTGACCAATGACACAATTAGATAGTTGTGTTAACGCGGAAAATGCTGCTTTAAATGTTCCAACGCTTGTTTGTCCACGATACTATCGATGGTAGAGCAGATGTTGGCTGCCGCGTTGTGTTATTTACTCCATTTCAGTCTACAGCTATATAGAAGTAGGCTGTACAGTGGAATCCAAGCCACTGCTCCGTATAAGCATGTTATTTGAGCCCTGCTTTAAGGCAATACAGGAATACACTGAGGGAGAAAAAATAACCAATTATTGATTAGTGCTGTGTATTTGCATAGCACTTCATGAATTAATACAAGGTGATTATCAAGTATGTCAGGCATTGTCTCACACACTGCTTTTTAGTCACATTATTAAGAGCAGCTTGATAAGCAAGTCATTCCCACATGGCCTCCTTTACGGAAAAGTTCTGTATGGAGTCTGTTCCCACATAGATGACAGTTACGGATACATTACGTAATGCTTGCGAGAGGTGTCTAATATCATGCAAGACTTTGCAACAGAACCTGTTTAATTTATAGACCAGCGCTTCGCTCCCCGTCTCCCCGCCTATACTGTCTCGGTTCCCTCCGCTGACAGAGAAGGCAGAGCCCCCAACCCCGGACCCAATAATACTAAGCCAACGTTATTAAATCGGTGAGATCCTTTTCAACCTGTCGTACACTTTCTCCCCGTTTCTCCCTCCAGTGCCACACGGCAGTGCAGCCGGCGGTGCAGCCGGCGGGCAAGCAAGGCTTGTACCCGATGTCCCCACACCCTCGCACCCCTACTGTAAAAGACATGTCCAGGGTCTAAGTGGCATTTTTTAATGGGAAAAAGAATAAACTTTAAGAATTTAAGGACCTGTCTCCATAGAGACTGGATGCGTTTCAGTTTCTCGTCTTTGCAGCCGAGCACCAATGTTCGGACTCGTCATTTGTCTGAATGTTATTTTTCTTCCCAAAAACAAATATACCCAAAAACAAATATACCTTTCAAATATTTGTATAAAATAAATTTTACTCAAAACCCACTATTTATGCTTTATTTGGACTCGGCTCCACCCCTACTTCCATTCACAGCCGCACTGCAATGTGCCGGAAATTATTTTTACTTGAGGAATTATTTTATTTTATTTTTACTTTTACGGAACATTGAGACCGGCTCCCTTTCCCACATGACGCCAATACGGAAAATTGCCAGAAGATTTACGGCTTTCAGTGCAAGTGGAAAAGGGGCTTCAATCACCCACTTCACAGATAAATAGGCTGTCATGCATTTGGAATACATTTTGCAAATGCAGATTAATTTGTATCTCTAAACTTAAATTGAAGGAAGGCATTTGAGTTGTCAATACAAATAAAATGAGGATTCTTACATTTGACTGCTTTATTATTACTGTTTGGGGAATGTTCTCCTACCAAGAGAACAACTCTGCGTATAATACACACAAAAAAAACAAAGTTCGAGTTGATCTGGGCGTTTTGGGGGTTTCTGTGACATGGTCCACCTTTCACCAGTCGCTGTCACATATGCTTCGATAGGTTGTTGGTAGTGGGCGCACCAAGCAGTATGTATTGTATAAATTATGCAGACCTGCCAACCTTGGGAAAATATTTTGAGTTCCACAATAGTGCAACAGGGAGTCTCCATGGCGTTTGAGTTACTGCAGTTACTGACTCCAGTTATTCACACCGTAGCCGTCTTGTAATGACGCTAATAACATCGTATGCAAGCTACTATAGCTAAATATATATACTTATTTATTTGATTAGGAAATATCCCTTGAAATGCATCATCTTTTGAAGTTACTGAACATGTTTACCATCTAGAGATGAAGTGAATGAAATTTTCTTGGTCGATTACTATTTTTTTTTTTGTTTTTCAACCTGACCTGCGGATTCCGATTTCCTATCTGCTGTTCGTCGATGAGAAATACATTCCATGACCTGATCACGCTCACGTGATTGGACAGCTGCACATGCGGACTACCGCTGCAATTTTCAGTTACTACTATCGTGAGATTTCTGATTTTGTCTAGAATCCTGATGCTGTGTGCTTATGACTGTTCATTATTCACTATGGAACAATAATAGAACATGAAACTGTAACAGGGTTCCAATAAAATAAATGATAACATGGAACGGTCACTGAGTTATAGTGAAGTAGAATTTGGGACGGTCACCAAGTTTTAGTATAATGCAACCTGTAACTCCCACTGAGTTTTAGTAGGACATAACATGTAACTGTAATGTCCAGTTCAAATTTCAAATGAAAGTCTTTCACTTTTAAGTGCAAATATACATTAAAATTATATTTATATGGAACTTGCCATTCCAAATGAAATTGCAATTGTTAAAAAAAATAAAATAAAAACATAAAATAAATGGCCAATTCTTCTCACACTCGTTCACCAAAAGTCTTCCTTCGCTCATGGTGCATTAAACCAACTGAATCAAATGGAACAACTTGTTTTACTGAGTGACTCATCAAGAACCGAGTCTCAAAAAGAGTTGACCCTTACATCACGATCGGAGCTCCACTGTGACAGCGATAGAAACGCTGTCTGCACAATCTTGGAATATTGTCAGGCGATAGATAAATAGCTGATCTTATCTTATTCATTCACCTTGAAGTACCTCCAAACAGCTGACTTTTTCTTTCTTCTGCTCTTTTTTGAGCGTCAACTACGCAACTACGTTACATAACGTATCGAGTTTGAGTATTAAAGCACTTTTACCAGTATAGTACATGGCACAGCATCGGGCGTGTGCATTTGACCGGCACAGAATTGGAAAATATATCTGATACTGAACGGCCGGTCACCAGTCCTGGCCGATCAGGTTGAAAACCGCCCGATTCGGGTCACCGGGCCTATCGATCTGTGCATCTCATGTTTAATATGCAAACATCAAGGTCACATTTTGGTGCTTGATTATTACTCCCAATTCCCATTTTACCTCAGCAATGCAGCGTCAGTGGATAATAAAGCACTGCTGCGTATCTGTGGATGTTAAGTGAGTGAGAGGAGAGAAGTTACAGAACCACAGGTTGTAGCAACTGGTCCAATCCGAGGGATATTGTTTAAATGCCCAATAAATGTACGCTATTGTGTTGTATTGATTGTTTTCGGTAATCAAATTACAATTACACACACACACACACACACACACACACACACACACACACACACACACACACACACACACACACACACACACACACACACACACACACACACACACACTTATTTTTTGTTGTTGCGTAGTTTTAGGTGGCATTTCGTACTTGTGTATTGACTGAGAATTGCGTAGTTGGTTCACAAAATGCGTGCAGTTTGGCAAGTCTGATTATATTATTCCTGCCGGAGCATGCATTTATATTCATATGTTATGGGTCTGTTATCCATTGCACCCCTGTGCCAAACCGTGGAGGGTGATCTGTATGGATCAACTATGTTCCATTACACCATTAGTTATGAGCTCAAGTCAACTTTATAAATATCAAATTTGAATTTCTCCATGACAATAGCATTAATCATGAAAATAACGAAGAGAACAGCCAATCAGAATAGTTCAGAATATATATTTTTTTGTCTCCCCCCCCCCCCACATTTTCACCATTTAGTAGCGCAATGATTATGATAGCAAAGGAGACTTGACCTTCCTGTTAGTTTTCAAAATATTAGCTGCACCAACAAATACAGGTTGTTTTTGACTGCAGCCCTTGCATTAACATTTGTCTTCTCAACTTTGGTTAATAAAAAAAATATATATACCAATTTATATTATATAAACATCTCATTGTGGAACTTTGTTCCTTTGAATGAGTGCTGAGAGAAGGTGACAAAGCGTCCTCGACTGTCCTCACCATACTGTAGATAACAGTCATCAACAGCCACCCTCTGGGCTGAACATTTCCCTGATTGGCCCATGGTTAAGTGGGGGCTGTGAAATCATTAGCGGTTTCATTTCGTACTCTGAAGGCTGGGTTCACAACCCCTTCTACATAGTGCCAGAGCCACACTTTATACTACACAGTGTCTCTTGACAGAGCCCGAGAGCGGAGGTTAGTTCGATGGGTGAAGAAAAATATACATTTATTTCACTCTGTGCCTCTGGCCATTAGAGAAGACCAATATTAGGGCATTTATTTAGCAATACTTATCATCACGTTATTTCTTTTCATTCAGTTGGGCTAGACGGTTAAAGATCAGCTTCCCAACAGGCTCTTGGACATTGAACTAATGGCCGTGTGAAGCGAAAGTGGGCACACACTTAAAGGAGGAAAATCAAATATAGCGGTGAGAACGTTCATACTATTACTTGTAAATAGGGATTCTCTCTAGAGTCTCGTAAGCTTAAATAGGCTGTTCAGGGTCCAAGGATGACGTACTCCTGCTTCACACAGCCAGCAGATCCTCTGCAGGCTCAACAAACTAATGGAATAGGAATACAAATAGAACAGCTCTAAATGATGCAAACAGAACCACAGCTGAATGCAGCGCAGCAGGCCCTCTGTGTACTTAGCTAGATTCCACGCCAGGTGGGCGTGCTTTCCAATTCCACTATACTGGGCCCCCACTATGAAGTAGGACAACAGACAGAACAAATGCCACATTAAACATCTCTGCTCAGTCTGATTTTGTTTTAAAAGAGCAAAGGCAGAACAGGGGCCTGGCCATGCAGAAAAAGGAGTAACCATTCTTCTGATGCTGATGAGCAATAGCAGACTGTGACAAATCGAGGGAGTGAGGCTCCGTTTTGAACATAATCTCACAATTCGATTTTGATACAAAGAAGGATGACGATTGTATTCAATTCAATATTGATTCAATCAGATATTGATGATGGTTAACTATACGATTTTATATATAGACATTTTATTTCTAATGAGAATTTCTCCCTGACATGCACTCAAAAGTATTTCACAACAAATTCAGTCTAATACAGAAATTAAATATTTCATTTCCATGAGCACTATAGTGGCACTGTAGTATTGTGCACAGTGCGCCTGCTGATCGCAGACATGGCAAACATGGACTCACCCTGGCACTCTGGCCGGCGATGAGCTGGTCATCCTCAGTCTGCACACTGGTCCTGCTGCGAACATCAAAGTCTTCTGTCTCAAAGTCGGAGTCATCCAGCTCCTCTGGAGTCTGCCAGAGGGAGAGAAGGAGGGAGGGACAGAAATGAGGGGGGGGCATTTTGGTGAAAAAAAGTTGGGGGAAAAAAAAAAAAAAAAAAAAAGATAGGAAGGAAAGGAGGCAAGCAGAAACAAAGTGGAGGGTTGAGTGAAAGAGAAAGAAAAACATTTAGTGAGAGGAAATGCAATACACAAACACATGCAGAAGAATTTGCACGAGAGGGACATTTGAAGCACGTTAAGTAAGCAACCTGCTTATGATCTATGACCAATGGCTTGCCACTGTTAGCTCAGGCATCAGATAAATGTCCTCCAGACCCGATCCTGGTACAGGAAATGGTAAACTCCAAATTAATTTGTAAAGTGCTGCCTGTGCATTTTGAGAGCGAAAATGAAGGTACAGACTGGTATGAAGCATATTGAGGATAAAACGGTTCAATCAGCGTCCCATCTGTGGTTGTCATTTGCACAGATGAGGTAGCGGCATAAATGTGTGCCACTGCCTCCTGATCGCAAACCACGCCGCCTGCCCTGTACTGAATGCAAAACAAACCGTGAACAACTTTACCTTAATGTCGGCACGCTCTCAGTTGGGAAGCTTAAACCAAAAAACAAGAAAAAAAAAAAAAACCTTGACTGACAGAAATATGCATTTGGCTGCGCTATGGGCGAGGGGAGGATGATGCAAGCAGATAAAGGTGCTTTGTCACGCCGAAAGCTGCATTATCGCGCCCGTCGTTACTTCTGCGTATCCAGTTGTCCTAATACCTCGCCTTCTGTAATGGATTTGGTTCCCTCACATCTAAAAATAGCGGACTGTTTCTGAAGAAACCCTGTACTTCTGTATGGAATAGAGATGCTCTTGTGCTCTTGTTCCTAAGGGAAGGGGGGGGCACGGTTTGAGTTGCAGAGCAATAGTGACTCACAGGCATCGCTTTCAAGCCAGACAATGTTGTTCAGCGGTGCAGAGATATCACCTGCTGCGGACTGCGCTACAGATAACCTGTAGACGTGGGAGGCTCGGAAATGATTGGTGGGTGCTGCATGGGAAGCTAAAGAGGTGACAAAGATAGCCCAAAGTTAAAAATGGAATTGGAAATGTAGGCCTTAACCTTATCTAGTGTTTCTGTCTGTGGCTTTATCGTGGATCGAAGCAGTCAAACAGCAATATGAACCATTTTCGCTTCCAAGTTGAAGCCCTGTGCCAGCCTGCCCCTTGAGGAGCAGTACGCCGCCTACATTTCTTCACAGGACAGACCGTGCAAGATCACCTTCGGCAGCGACATGCCACACACATGAAAAGGAAGAAACAGCTGCCGCTGTATCTCAATGTCAGCAACATCCGACGGAGACCGTTTGTTTGACGTCTCGGAGGCAAACTATCCTCAGATTCTGTGTGCTTGTCGCGCGCCCAGGGGAAGTCCGAGAAAAGGGCCGCCAGCCCTCCACTTACAGAGGTTAAAGACTCTGTCCGTCTTAAGTAGTCCCAACCAAACACTTGTCTGTTTCAATAGAGGAGTAACCCACAGTGTGGCACGTGAGTGTGAAAGAAAGACAGTGTGTGTGTTTAGACGAGCCCTGCGGGGAAACCGTTTCACAGCTTTTTCCTTGACTGATTTGCAGAATCATATTCTGTCGAGCCGGAAATCTAAGGTTAGCATCCAAGATCATCTTAGCATTTCTGGTCGAAGACTTTCCCAGAAGTGGTGTGTGCACAGAATATATCACCACATATGGACAGTTTTGTTTTACATTAAGGACAGTCACCCCGACTGTCCTCTTGTGGGAGTGACACAGCAGCTGAACTCGGATAAATACAACACTGATTACTGCAACACCATTTCAAACAAACCTGTAACTGTGCTACACTTGTAAAAAAAAAGCTCTACAGTGCCCAATATAAATCCACTACAATCAAGAGCCCGCTTAGGCCAACTCCTGCACAGACTGCTGAACCTAAGCAAGCTAACTTGCTTAACAGCTGAGCTCTTTCCTGCTGATTAATCACTATGAAACCTGTGCTGATTACTTACAACACCTGATGCTAAAGTTCCAGCTAACACCCAGGGAATGCAGATTGAGGCCTTTTCAAAATGTGCGCATAGAACAGCTTTGATCTGGCCAAAGTTGATGACACCAAACCTCATACATACACGATACATTTATAAGCGGCAGGGTGTCTCATAAATCTCGGACGATGTTTAACCAACGCCTGCCCTCCCTCAAACACATCAGGTAGCATTCGGGCAACCCCATGGGCCCCGTGTTAACGGCTTAATCAATCTGGATAACAAGAGTGGAGCAGGGGAAGAGAGGAAATTGAATGTAGTTCTCAGACTCTCATTTCAACAAGGATACTAATTAAAACCTCCATCTTAAATCAATTACTTATTATAATGTAAATATTGCATTAACATTTTCTCATTTGGTGTTAGTCTGATCAGCATTATTAAGGGAGCTGGAGTAGAGTTTGGGAGCACTACCGCAATGCACTTTCGAGACTAAGGCTGCAGGTAATTCCTCTACAATTACATTCAAATTTGTATGCTTTACTATTTTAAATATTCACATATATAAAAAAATTGGATGCTCAAATTTAGTACGGTCGGGGGCACGTTACGCACGGTTACGATCAGAGCGATCTTTTTTCCAAACAAAGCAAATAAAAACTCAAGATGTATTTAATTTACTCTGTTTCCTGCTGCTGTGCCGCTGGGGAGCAGATTGCTCCTGAAAAAATCCCGCCCTCACTGTCCGGTGGCAAATGTCCCACAGCCCGGAACGGTCGGTCCATGAGCCGGTGGTTGAGAACCTCACCTCTGCACCAGAGGACATTCTGTCGGGGATGGTCGGGTTTATTTCCCGCTTTCATCACCACATCTGCGGAATTACTGGACATTCTGGTCAAAGGCTCACTCCCCTTGAATGGCAATTTCAGCATTTGAATAGTGATTTTTCTTTTTAATTTGAATACTTCTAATGGTTCGTGTGGGAGCTAACCAGCTCCAGGAGCAGCTCCGGTGTGCCAATCAGGAGCAAGAATGGCATGGCACTTCTGAGCGACGAAGAACAGGAGGCTAGGTGGGTGGAACACTTCAGCGAGGTTCTTAACCAGCCAGCGCCTTCTACACTCTTCAGTTTTGACCGGGAACCATCAGCTGCAACCCTGAATGTTACTTCAGAGGAGATAACCGGGACAGAGGTTGCCAGAGGAATCAAGAGCCTCAAGAACAACAAGGCACCGGGACTCGATGAGGTAGCTGCCGAGTTGTTGAAGCACGGCCAGGGGGTCGTGGTGGAGAGCCTCACCCGCTTGTTCAACATGATTTGGCATGCAGAAGAAGTTCCTGCCGATTGGAGACGTGGGGTCATTGTGAAGCTGCCTAAGAAAGCAAACCTTGTGGACTGCAACAACTGGCGGGGCATCACACTGCTGTCTATCCCTGGCAAGGTATTCTGCAGTGTACTGCTCCAACGCCTAAAAGAAGAGGTGGATAATTTCTTGAGGGAAGAACAAGCTGGCTTCCGTAAAGGAAGGTCCTGCTCCGAACAGATCTTCTCTCTTCGCAACATCATTGAACAGTGCCAAGAATTCCAAACACCCCTCATGATCAACTACATAGATTTTAAGAAAGCTTTCGACAGCATCCACTAGGAATCACTGTGGCAGATTGTCCAGCTGTATGGTGTACCACCAAAATACGTCAACATCTTCAGGGCCCTGTACCACAACTCCACTTGCAGAGTCAAAACCAACAACGGCTCAACCGAAGACTTTGACATAGTCACCGGAGTAAGACAGGGTTGTATCCTGTCACCAATGCTTTTCATTATTGTCATCGACTTTGTGATGAGGAAGACCATCACTGGTGAAATCTTCGGCATCAAGTGGGGAGGGGACAGACTGGCCGACCTGGACTTTGCGGACGATTTGGCTCTGTTCAGTCACACCCACCTTGCACTCCAAGAGATGACAAACAACCTCCATAAGCACGGGGAAAAAGTCGGCCTACGGATAAGCCAAGAAAAGAGAAAGGCCATGACCGTCGGACGGGACCAACACCCTCCACCTCTCACTGTAGGCGAACATGACGTAGAGTACGTTAGGAACTTCACATACCTTGGAAGTAACAACTCAAATACAGAGACTTGGAGAAAGATGCAAGAACTAGAATCGGCAAAGCTGTAGGAGTATTCCAACGGCTCCGCAACATCTGGTCGTCCAAAGCCATCAATACGGACACCAAGCTACGCCTCTATATGCCAGTGGTCATCCCAACAGCGACCTACGCCTGTGAGATGTGGATGAAGACAGCCAGCATCACCAACAAGTTGGATGTCTTCCATCGACGATGCCTCAGATCCATCTTGAGGATCTCATGGAGAGATCACCTCACCAACGAGGAGGTGATGAAAAGGGCAGGGGTGGCAGCCCTGTCCGATATTGTCTCTGCTAGGAGAAAGAGAATGGCTGGGCACGTACTCCGACTGCCAAGAGAGAGACCGGCAAGTGTGGCAATGGACTGGATGCCAGAGGGTGGAAAGAGGAAGAGAGGGAGGCCAAAGAAGACATAGAGACAGAGCCAAGGAAGACCTTAATGAAATGGGTGTCAGCTGGCATGGAGCAAGAAGGGTTGCCAGGGACCGGAGCAAATGGAGGGGACTCGTAGCCCAATGTTCCAGAAGGAACAGGAGGAACTAAGTAAGTAAGTAAGACTAATATTGATAGTGGTATTCTTTTTTATATATCAATTTCATTCCTACAGCCCTAGACGAGACCACTGACCCCAATTCCATAGATCAAAGAGGTGAAAACAATAGAAATGCATAGGTTAACACAAAGTAGTATATAAATGATTGCAAGGATTTGGGGTTTAAATCTATCGCTAATGCGTAGAGAGGGAAATCATCATTGTAGATTTAAGTGGTTAACTCAAGTTATACACTCAGGCATTTCAAAGTAAGGTGTTCCTTTTCAGTTACAGTGTGTTTGTTGTCGACCCAATGTCAGTCCATTAGGTAGCGCTTGAATGCTTGCTACCAAACTACCATCTGTTTCGTTCATAGTTCTACTCAGGCAAAGGCTATTAACCCACAGACAAGCCAGGGCTGCTGTTGCACTATATTGCAAGTCTGGTCAATTAGGTCGGCACTTGCCTGAGACAAGTTAATCATCGGCTTCTGGGACTGCACATACATGCAGTCACACAACACAATTACATAATAAACACATCTGGTGCATACACATTCCATATATATATATATATATATATATACACACGTTCATCTTTACACTCCAAACAATAAGGAGTGTTGGAATAAGGGGATTTCTGTGGGCGTAAATTGTATATTTAGGGCCAAATTAAAAAAGAGAAAAAAAAAAAAAAAAAAAAGTTACTAAAGCTTACCTTCTTTCTGTAAATTACTTGCTCATTTAGTAAGAATGCTTCGCAGAGCTCAAGGTAAACATATCCCGAGATAAACCCTTCATTACACAGCCAGCACATGAAAGAGGAACATTTTTTTTGGGCTGTGACAGCTTGGAAAGCGTCCAAGATCTGAGGGTGGGAGTTGGAAGGACTGGTGCAGGGCTGAGAAAGCGCCACGATTTAAGAATGAAAACAACGGGTTTTTTAAAAACAACAGGGGATTGATGACTCTGGTCCATAGGAAGAAAACTGGCACCTTGTCAATAGCGGCGCGTGGACTTACCCTGATCATGAGGACTGCCTTGCGGATGTCCCTCACACCATCATACACTAGACGTGACGCGTCGATGAACTCGTTCTCATCCACTGGCAGGGCGGGGTTTGCATTCAGGGCCTCCACTGCAGCCTCCACCTGCTCTGTGAACCGTGGCATGACTGCAAGAGAGTAACAGACAGAGTGGGACGGAAAAACAGAAGACGGATAAGAGATAGAAAGTTGTATTTTACTCCAGCACACGGTGTAGGTGGGTGCAGTACAAAAGCACAGTTGAAACAGAACACAGACCACACACTGCCAACATGTAGAGTTCTGAGGGATTCCTCTCGTTCACTGAAGAAAGGGCCCTCACATGGGCGATCTTTCAAGACCATGCAAGAGTTAAGACAAAAAAATAAATTAAAAAAAGTAAACTAGTAACACCTACCAGCACACTAACATGCATAGGGCTGCATTGTTGTGAGCTTGCTGAAACAGTGGCAGCTCCACCCTGGTTTCACTCTAATGCCACATTCCCCCAAGGTTACGAGCTATCAAAGGGTTTTTGACATCAATCACAAAACATACATACCCTCAAGATAAAGCTCATTTGCAATTAATATCAATGAGACTCTTCTAGAGAAACACCAAAGGCACTGATACCCCACTAAATACAGAAGAAAGGGTGAGTGCTATAAAAATGGTGCAAAGTGTCAAAACTCCTCCAAAGAAAGGGCTCTTTGGTACAGGGAATGTAAATAAATGAAGCGGGGGAAAAAAAAAAAAAAAAAAAAGTCAAATGCACACTATTTGCTTTTTGCTTTTTATTATGCTTCCACACCAAAAAAGATTTCTCACTGATTAAATGAAAAACAAAACAGATCGACCTCTTTATGGTTAATAACACCCAGAGTGATGATTACAAGCTGCTTTGACAGTTTTAATATATTTTGTCTTGTTGGTCTTCGGAGTGAACTCTATGTATTGTGAGATGTTCAAGTAGCACGATTTATGGGAAACGCTGGAGTAGTGTAGTTGCGTACTATCTGACCTGTGTGTGTGTGTGTGTGTGTGTTTGTTGGTTCTCAATGTGGGGTCCCAGAACACTCCGGGGGTTCTTCAAGCGAAATGATTAAAAGTTTAACTTTACCATGGAATTTTGGAATAAATCATATCTAACAGTAAAAAACTCCTCAGATCGGGCTCCTGGAGACAAAATCCTGTCAAATCAGGTCTGTGACCTAAAGCATATCAAATTGGGGGTCCTTGAAGTAAAAAGGGTTGAGATCACTGTTTAAATGGAAAGGGTGGTGAGCTAAGCTGATACTTGGTATGGTATGATTTGGTATGTTTTTCAGCAGCCTTCCATAGAAATGTTTCCAAAGCTTTGTAGGCGGCCATGAATTTTTTTTCCCTTTTGCCCCACTGATGAAATAATAGTCCTGGTGGTTCTCAGGTCTATTTGTATTAATGCCCCTCATTCAGTATTTTGGATTCTGCTTGGCCTTTGTGTTACTGATGCAGGGATACAGGTTAAAACTGATCAGAGCAAAAGAAGCACAAATACTGGTGGTGGAATGATGCTGTGCATAAAAAAGGTTTATTTTAAGGGTGTCCGATAGTGATCGACCGATATTCATTTTGAATAGTGCGATCGGTATAAAGCCCGATCAGAAGCAGAGTTTCCGTTATCCGGTATTTTGAACCCAACGTTATCGCTGTTTTTTTGACAGGGAAAGTCTGTTCAAGTCCGATATATTTAAAACATTCCAGTCATAATGTCTGGTGAAAATAATTCCCTCCAAGCATAATTAAAATTAGTGCTGGGTGGATCATTCTGATAAAATCGTCTGCAGATCTGTTCATTTTCGCGGTCTTCAAGTTGCAACGGGAAGCCAATCAGTTTGGACGATCTCAAGCTGATCTAAAACCTTCACCTCTGACCAATCACGTTTGAGGATATAAAACTACCCTGTCCATGAGGTAGGTAGGGGCCGCCCCTCCCTCATTGACAGGTTGCGCTTCTAAACACAGTAAACACGGAATGGAGACAGCCGCAGCGTCTTGAACTCTGAGGAGAAACACAAAGACGATGTATCGTTGACACAGGGACACATACATCCATAGTTCGTTTTTGGGGGATATTTAAGTTCCGACCCAAAGCGGACGGTAACTATTCATACATAACACCACAAACCATATTTATTTAGACCTACTTGCCATATATATATTTTTTTATTTGTTTTTTGATTTGATCAAAATGTTATTTTAGTGCAATGTTAAATAAAGCAGCTGCACTTGTTACTTCTTGTTCACGAAAGGAAATGATTTGATTTCAAGTAGTAATATTCGTAAATTGTATTTATTTATTTTTAAAATGGCTTAACTGACAGGACTTATTTTATATATTGAATAAAAAATATTATACATCTCCATGCCTTGATGTCATTCTCTATATAGCCTGCTTATCAATTGTTTTTAAGCTCAATAAACACACATGATATTTGACCCGAATCCCTCCCATTTGTCCGGGAAATTGAAATCTTCCAGGCCACGTCTGGCACCAATTTGTTTTCTAATGATAACGCTGATCAGAAGATAGAGCTCGCTCTCTCTCTCAGAAGATAGAGCTCTCTCTCTCCCTCTCCCTCTCTCTCTCTCAAATTTCCTTAGCGAGTTGGCTGTTTATAGTAAACTAATTATGAGTTGTTTAACTGACAAATGTTTCCAGAATGATGTGCAGGATCTTACTGAATAGCCTACTTCCTCTCGTGAAAGACTGGCAAAGCGAGTGTGGCGCCGTAGGCAGCGAAAATTAGACATTTCAAATCATAACCTTTGATTGACTGGTGATAAAAACATAATTGACACAGGGAATTAACATTCAGACTTTGCAGATTACGGAGAAATTTGAATGACAGAAATGGGACAGGATCTTAATGAATGTTTAAATTAATGGGAGGGGAGGAGACATGCGTCGTCTGCACATGTTGCAATATCATAACATTGAATGTTATAACGCATAACATTCTGATCGTCACACTTATATAACGTGACTATCTCAGAGAATTGGAGTGGAGTTTTTTCTCCTCAGCGTTGCGTCATACATGCCGTGGATCGCTCCTGTCTGAGGATCCACTGCACTATCTAGACAGCGGTGTAGGGAAAAACTGGATGTTGTTGTGTAAATACTTAAATTGAAAATAATATTACCAAACACATTACCAAAACATATTTTCGCAAGAGACAAATTTCTGAAACATCTTTTACCTCCATCAAACCATTATGCATTTAAAGACTACTATATGGAATGCAAAGCATGATGTATGCAATAATTGCAATTTATCATTACCATGTTATTAATGCCATGTTTTTATTACCATTGCAACCACAAATGTACTATGTATTATTATACATAAATTATGTACAAATGTATACGGGCAGAGGGCAAACCGACTCCACTGTGCATGTCTGCTGTGGCTGCTGGGTTTTTGCGCTGTTGCCGTGTTCTCTGGAATATCGCACTTACGTCAAGTTAAAAGGCTTGAATAAAAACCCTGGTTTGACACACAATGCGACGCATGCTGACGTTCCGGATGCTGGCGCATAAATAGACAGGAATATCTGTATATCTTCAGATCATTTCATATCCCATTTACGATCCAAAATAAAAATCTGAAGTTCCAGACTTTTTTTTCCCCACATGGGGGACTGCAAAATGATGTGCGTGTGGCGATCGTGCCGTGGGGAGCACAGCGGAGACCCCCCCGCTCCCCACTGGGCTCTGAGCCACTTCAGCGCCGCCCCAAGCCGGTCCCCGCCACCGAAGGACTGGTGCGTGCACCAGCAGTATGGCGTATCCATGCTCACTGGCAGCATGCTGCTCCATGCTGCTTCTACTATAGTGTTGGGTCGTTCATGAACGATTTGATTCTTTCGAACGGCTCAAAATATTTCGTTTTCAAGTTTTATAGTTTTGTCGTTGTTTTAAGTTGCTGTCTCCTCTACTGTTTTGTTGACAATCACACTGGAACCATGACGCGCCCCCATTTTGATGCGCTCATGATGCCAAACGTGAGGTGGCAGAAAATACTGCATTTCTCCTGGCGATGGGAAAAGTGTGTATTTTTGTATGGCACTGCTTAACAGTGATACCGATAGCAATGAAATACATTTGCTGTATTTGTATTTGCCTCTATCAAATAAATTGCTCCAAAAATCGGTTCCAGTTTTTCCAAGGGCTGCCATTTGCGGCAAGTATAAAAGCTACAAGCAGAGTTTCCGTTAGAAAAAATTGGTGCCAGTCAACCTGCCCCGAAAGATTCCAATTTCCCGGACAAATGGGAGAGATTCGGGTCGGTTTATTGGGCTTAAAAACAATTGATAGGCAGGCTATATAGAGAAGGACATCATCGAGGCACGTAGATGTATAATATTTTTTATTGAATATCAAAAAATTAAATAAGTCCCGTCAGTAAACGCTTAACTTAAAAAAAATTCTGTTTGTGAACAATAAGTAACAAGTGCAGTCGCTTTAATTAACACTAAAATAACATTTTGATCAAATAAAAAAAAAAAAAATCGATATATATATGTATGGCAAGTAGTCTAACTAAATAACAGTTTGTGGTGTCTGTCTTCATCAGGAAGTCCCGTCGACATATTTTGCACAATGAATATTCACCGTCTGCTTGGGGTCGGAACTTAAATTTAAAAAAAAACGCCAAACTATGGATGTATGTCTCCCAAAGACACATCATCTATCGTATCTCCTCAGAGTTCTAGATGCCGCAGCTCATCGCTTTGTGCGTTTACAAGCACAACCTGTCCATGCGGGAGGGGGCGGGGCTTATTTCTATATCAAGAATCGTGATTGGTTAGAGGTGAAGGTTTCAGATCAGCTTGAGATCGTCCAAACTGATTGTCGAGTGCGGAAATGAACAGATCTGAGGACTTTATCGAACTAATCCAACCAGCACCGATTCAAATTGTGCTTGGAGGGAATTATTTTCACCCGACATTATGAGCAGAAAGATTTAAGAATGTCGGACGTGAATACATATTCCCGGTGAAAAACCAGCAATTAGCGAATAACAGAAATGCTGGCTAGAAGGGCAAATTTTCTCCCTTTTCTTAGAAATAAAAAAAGGCTTCTTTCTCTAAAATGATGCGAGTTTAACAGGTCAAGGCTCCTTCATCATAGCCAGACCCACATCAAGTCTTTCCTAATGCAGGCGAAAGTAGCAGAGCGAGAGAGAGGGAGGGCGGTTGAAATCAACTTTTCATCCTTTTCACCATTCATCACACTAGGCTGATACCTTGTATCCCCGGAGAGCCCATTATCTTCTGGTTTCATCTGGTGTAATCACAATTGACAGACCATTAAATTCCCTGACCTCAAAAACATTTAGACTAGCAATCCCAAGCGTGCTAATCTAAATGCAATGATGGTATAGTTGACGCAAAATAAAAATGTTGGCATCTTAAACAATAACATGTTGCAACATTTTGGTGAACTTGGTCAACCTAACAAAGTGATAAAGCCAAGGATGTCAATTCTATCCAAATAATAACTTTAGGATTACAAAAAGTAGATGCGCCCACTTCCAGTATATCCAAGATTCCTAATGACGGCTAACAGCATTGTCGTAGACTATGCATGCTTATTATTGGTATTAATTAGGGCGGCCCCCTGAAAGTCGACGAGTCGAATCATCACTTGGAAACTCGTCAGTCGACAGAGTCTTCAAATAGAAAACTTTTTTTTAGTCAGTGTGCATCACAATTACAAGATAAAACGGACAGGAGATTACAAATTGCACAGGGATACCATTTAAATGGGAAATTATAAATAAAGGGAATCATAAATATATTTTTATATCCGTGACATGTCCGTGTCCGGACACTAACACGGATCTCTATGAGCGGGGCATGACTCGTAGACTCATTAAGATTATATTCTGCACATTACAAATGGAGAGGAGGCGATCGGGGACAGACTCATGGAGAAAGTCATGTATCATGCATCGTCGGTACTGTCAGAGAGGGAGACAGGTGGGCAGAATGCGCCCCAAACACTCCCTCTCTGCGTCCATCCGTCCGTCCCTCCGCCCCCTCGTCATTTAGGTTTGAGACCACTGAGTTAAACTGTACCTGTGTTAGTGAGCAGCTTGGTGGCCTCCAAGACCTTCTCGGTGTAGACTCCGGGTTCATAGTTATCCATCTCTGACGTGACCACATGAACCACCCTAGCAGCACGACCACGAATGGCGCCAGCAGTGCGATCCAACCCATCAACGTCATTTTCTTGCAGAGCAATCACACACTTGTTCACATCTTCAAGGATGTGATTCTCTGGGGGGGGACGACGACAGAAAAAACAAACAAAAAAAAACAATCAGGCAGCTGATTTGTTGAATTTACAGAGACCATATTCTACCTGTGAAGCACCCAAGGAAAACACCACCAACCTAGCATAGATGTAATATTATAAAACAAATCCATGCTGCTCTATTCAGAATAGCCTGGCAGTAGACCGGGCAAGTTTGAGTTCAAGAAAAAAAAAAAGTGACATCATTCCAGGATGTAGAGCAGTATTTCTCAATGCGGGGTCCATGGACCACTAGGGATAATTCAAAAGGTCCCAGGGGGGCCCCAGCAAAATTATTAATAGTTAAACCTCATCATTATTTTGTGAAGATGTGAGCACCATGAGAGTATAAGTATGTATATATATCACTGGGGGCAGCAATATACGATTTTATCAGGGGCCATGCATGCGAAGGGTGTCCGAGCACCTGCCCCATGGCCCTATGCCCTTCCAACAGGCGCTTTTTTAATTTTTTTTATTAAATTGTATTTATTTTAAATGATTGGGTATAGAGGTAGCAAATTGACTGGGCAAGATTCTGTGCTGCTCCATTTGCCCAGAGCGGCCAAGTGCCTAGAACTGGAGCTGGGGGTACATGTGCCTTTCCTTTTTTTGAGCAGCTGCCCCTCAAAGTCTCTGTACGGGACTATAGAGGGGAAGTGAGACCCTATCACCAGTGGTTACTCGACAGCTCTGAGCAGAGAGAGGGAGAGCCTCCGCCCCCTCTCCCTCCCTCTCCGCTCCAGTTCACAACATGGTAAACTGCACTTACACCGTTACAATGCTCGGATTTTTCCTGGCGGATAAAAAAAATAAAAATAAATAAAGGAAAACATGTCATCAATGTCATTCGATGGAGTCGATTGCCAATAGACAATTTAATCGTAAATCGGCCCATGGCTAGACATGAAAAAGGTTTAGAATGACCTAGACATTGTAGAAACAAAGATGGATCGGCTCTGTAGCTAAGGATGACATGGTGAGTTTAAGAAGGAAATCCTCATCCTTCACGCTGTGTTTGCATTGTCCCAGGCTCCGGAAACACAAGGGCAGGCAGGAGAAGAGTGAATACAAACGCTCAGAGGGCTTATTAATGAGAAGTCTGTAAAATGCAAATTCCTGATGTGCAAACTGCAATCCGTCCTTGGCTGGAGGTGAGAGGAGTCACTCTGCTTAATGCTTAATGAGAACTCTTTAAGGCCATGTCTGACAAACGGTTTGGGTGTCTTGGCACAGGTGACGGGATGTCAATTTCAGACCAAGTTCTGCTGATGCGTCATTGCTTTTGTCTTGTCTATAGTGCCCAATCAGCCACTGTATGTATGGCCCTCATTGGGAAGACTAATACCACTGCCACCCCACTCCCGCTTTTTACAGTGCTCTTAAATGCTCTGCCGCATATTTATCTAAACAGCTTCAGCTCAGGTATTGTACTAATTAGGAGTGTCTTTCGCACTTATCATTTCACCTTGCCTATTTAAAACTAAAACAGCTTGCTTTTCATCAATGCTTAAGGCATGTAACAACTCAATACACTATGCACTACCACCACTTACCAGACACGCAAAGGAAGTCATCAATGGATGTGATGTCATCTACAGCATCTGTGAGGATGCGGACCTGCTTCTCCCACTGTTCCTTGAATAAGTCCATGTTGTCCTGGGCAACCTTGCTGTTTGGCTTGGCAGCCAAGGCCAGAGCCGCATTAATCACCTGCAATCACCCAATTACAACCATTAAAGCCCCATTATAGTACAGCTCTCAGCTACAACATTAGCATAGGATGATTGCAAGACCTCCATCTCCCTCACACACACAGAGACACAGAGACACAGACAAGTTTGAATTGCAGCTTGCAGCCAATTCATCCTTTGGAGTGATTAGGGATACAAGACTTTTGAAGAAATGAATGAGATGAATGGCTCCTTGCATTTTTGGTAGACATACATTTGTTGATATCCAAGTGGAGATGAATGGGAGTCATTAGATGAGATTAAAAAGAAGAGCCATTATATTGAGAGGGCTGGGTGAAAGAGGGACTAGACAAGGCCAAAGGTACGATACAAAAAGCTAAACAGGGGAGCTAAATTTCCTTTGCAAATTCAGACATATCCATACAGTAACTATCCCTGCGCGAGCACCTTGTGTCGATTACGCACATTTTGGTATTTTTTAGTATTTATAGAGCTTATTGTGCGTAATCACCGGGTGTCATGACATTTCACTGCATATATGTATGACCGTATGTATATGTATGTGACAAATAATCTCTTGAACTTGAACTTGAACTTTGTGAAATTAAAAATACTTTGACGTGTTGGTTCCGAATACATAGTAAAAATGCACTAAGTGCCATTAACGTGGTATCTTAGCTGTCAAAAGATGAGCAGTCCAAGCTTGTACGGTAGAGTTTTGGCCAGAGATAGAGGTTGCCAGGGGATGCGCAATAAGTGATTAAAAGGCCACGATTGGTGCAGGATATATCATATGGCTTGGATTTGGTGGTATAGAGAATAACAGAACAAGAAAGTGGTTGGGGGTTGAAACAAAGAGTCAGGTACCTGGGGGCAAAGGGTTTCCAGCTGGGAGGCTGCCATACGGACCAGCTTCACCCCTTCCTCATTGTTGGAGATGGAGCATGCCAGGTTGGCCACCTAAAATGACACACACACACACACACACACACACTGCTCAGCATCGGCAAGAGTGTCTGAAAAAACAGCTGCTTCGACAGACCCAATGAAAATGTGCGTTGATATGTGTGAGTGGCGACAGAGAAAGAAAGTTGGGACTAATGCACAAATCTGAGGCAGGAGCAGTGTGCAGCCTGCCCCAAAGATGCTTCCATTTCCATCAGAAATGGAGCAGCTCGGCAACTCTATCCCGTGGAACACAAAACCAGAGGTTGGGGATTATTCCATGGCACTTCTAAAAAAATACACCATGACGGCAGAGGAAGGAAATGAAAGGAGGGGCAGTAAAGACAAAAGATTTTGGGTGAATAAAAATCTTTTTAATAAGAATAGTTCATTTTTTCAGAGATGGTGTGACTGTCTCGGCTGGCAGTTAAGGGGGGAGCTTCTTCAGGATGATTAAATCACCCAGCTGCCACAGCTCCATTACCCTCTTTGAATCTGAGAGGAAAATATTCCTGACACCCTCAAAAACCCAGCGGCCCAGTGAAAGCTGAAGCGCTGAGCTAAGCAGGGGCTGCGCCATGCTGCCAACATTAATAGTTTGAGAGTAAATTTTGTTGAATTGACCAACAAATCATGCTTCCCTACAACAAAATTTTTTAAACATTTTCACCTCTGTCAAAGCAACAGACTGTACTCACTACCAGTGCCCAAATTTAGGTCAGACTGCTGGTAACAACAGTCCTGGAATGTTTAGTATTTGAGCACAAAATTCATTATACAATAGATGGAAATAATTCCTTCCAGGCAAAAATATCCACTGTCCCGCTAGACCCATTTTCACAAGGTACCTTCTTTGGCAAAATTTTGTAGAACTGCTGAACCAAAACTAAAACGCTGCAAGTAAGACTTGAGTGTTGAGTTAAACGGAGCGTTGATTGGAGCACTGTTTCTGAACGCACGACTGGCTGCAAAAGTGGCGGAGTGAATGAGAGTCTCTGAAGGATGCTCTCCTCCACCACCACCACCACCACCACCTCCTCTATCCTTCAGCAAGCATCCCTAGCTCACCCTCGGGAGAATTCTGCTGAACATTAAAAACCTGTATCTTAGTTTGCACTTATTCCAGTGTGCAAGTGAAGCTTGATGTAAACCTATCCTACATGACCATGCAAACAGACGTTCATGGAACAAAAGGAAAATATCCAATGAACGCAGGAGTTAAAAAATCATTTTGAACCTAGAACTAGATAAGACTCCAGCATATAGACTTGGAATGGAAAACTGACCGGTGAGTCATCTTGAGGAAGATGAAGCTCGGACTGAATGGAGAATTTGACAAATGGGTCCCAAAGAGTACTATGCATATGGCCCAAATTAGATTTCATTTTCACTACGATTATTATTAGCCAACTAAGGCTATTCAAAATTTGTTGACACTATAATAATCTGGAGGCTATTTATACGAAGGTCAAAATCAGTAAAAGCACGATTCAAGACCAACTAATACTGCATAAAACGCAGTTTTATAGCTCTACTCCACACAATCTACATGAACACATTAAGCCTACAGTAACATTACACAATCAATACACAAGCTGTGCATAACCTCAAAGTCAACCCCAAGTAAATTAACATGGCAGCATTCTCTATTGCCTTTGTAGACTGTACCTTTCCACGGGTTGAACATTAAAGAACTGGCCTTGATGCAAAAACTCCCAGACTCAGTCTATTTATGCTTTTAAATTGATGCATTCCACTGTTAAAAGCAGACAAAATGAATGAAAGAAAACTGTGAGTTACCATAATACATTGTACTATATAAACAAGGAGCATGTGTGGGATTGTGATAAGTGTTTTTGTATGTTGTTTTTAGCCTAAGGCTGTTTAATAGCATTACAAGTTAAGGGGTGTAATTTCAACACTGTCACTAAGAAGTTCTAATATTTTCTGTGATATGGCACAAGAGTTCCAATAATTAATCTTTATATTGGAAAACAGAATAAACTCACTCTAAACATAAAACGGTGATGAGTACTGGGCAAACATGGTGATCCCATGAATAGACAGGCATTGTCATGGATTTATTGGTGTAAGCTCTGTACTAGCAAGACATGTAAGAGCAAGACAAATGGCCTAAGTGGATGTGAAACCAAAATAAATTACTGTTGCAAATTGCACATTGAGCTGTGTGTGGGCAACAGTAAATTGAAGGATTCAAATGTGCCATGCATCATCCTCATCTGGTTAATGTTTCATGTCTTCGGAAAAATAAGTATGTTAAAACACGTTGCTCTTTTCTTACCTGTTGGCAACAGCACTGAGTGGAGTCAGGATTAGGGAACAGTTTAGAAGCAATATTTAGGAACATGGATGATATCATTACATTCTATCACATTTGATAATTTGTGTTAAAATAATTGAAGATCTCATTAATTGTGCCGCCAATTTGTTGCTTAGGGAATAACATTTTATGTGAAGCCATTTGGGTAACAGTGGGGATTTAGTTAAAGTTACCCAAGGTAAGACAAAGTCTATACAAATTTTCTATAAAAACTTCCCACAATGTATTATTTCTACATTAAAATAATCTGCAAATATATGGCAAATTATAAACAGCCCTCCTTTTGTTTTTACCAGCCCACCTTTTCTTGGCTTCAATGGGTCTGACAAACCATTGAAATAAGACTACAAGCAACATTCAAACATTTGTCTGAATAAAAAAAGTCTGAATATAATGGGACAAAGTCAAAAGTCTTGAAAAGATCGCCTGACTTGCTTTTGCTTATTAGAACAAAGATCAATGGCGATTCTTTGACACCAGCTTAACAGACAAATAAGCAATGACAACTTTGCACTGCATAGTAGTTTCCCTGCAGAAGTTAAGTGACATCCAACTTCAATTAAAATGAAATAACCTTCTTGTTAGCTTTTGAATATATCCATGAACTGTGTCTCGCTCAAAGGTAAACCAGTCTCTCTCATACAGTATGTTGATACGACAAATCATCCACTTTAATGGCCCAATTGTATAAAACTGCTTTCACTCCATGAAAACATTGTACCTGACAAGTCGCTGCTAATGGCTTTTGTGGGAAAATATTTATTTAATTACATTTTTTTAAATAAATAACTATTATTGTACACATTGCATCATTGCTTAATCATTGCCAAGCTGAGTCAAGGCAAATCATACTAAGTAGCAGAGCATTATGGGAGTCTTTATGTCATCCTCTCATGCCACTTCTGATATCCGTGTCCCCCCCAAGGAGCAACTCAAGGCCCCCCTCCCAACGCAACCCCAGTGGCTTCTCCAGCATCCCCCCACACTATATGCCTCCTTCCCACCAAGCCACCCACCGACACCAGGGGCTCGCAGCCCGTAGGAAGAGGTCATTTCCAAATGCCAGCCTATGGCGCTATGACACAGGGGCTCGGGGGATGGATTGAGCGACCGCTAATGAGGACAGCTAATGTTTCTGTCAGCTCGTCTCTGTCCTGAGACTTTTGCTTCCCCTCTGTCCCCTCTGTCTGCATTCCCTTCTTTCTCTGCAGCATCTGAAAGATTTGAGATTTAAAGTCCCATCCATTCCAAAGAAGGGATCCTCTATTGGGGCATGGAAACTGCAAAGGGTTAGGCACCCAGGGGATATGCAAAAGAAAATATCATCATGGTAAACATCGGCACAAGGGAGAGTCGACTTGATTATTCTGTCCATCAATAATAATAATAAGAATATCCAACTATTGAGGCGATAAAAATACATCCCTCTGGATAGAACTTGACCCTGGGCATGAGGTAGTTTCATTGCTGTGGCTCTGCTTAATCTTGATTTGAGGCTGTGACCATCCATACTAATGTTGTGTTTGTGTGCAGACTACTGCCTCACAGCCTAAGACTGCAAACTCTTCAATTTTCAGAAAACATTTTCAGAAAAGTGTGTGTGAGAGACAAAGATGGAATTGGTAAGTACCCAAGTGAGAGACAGATATATACTGTATGCATTGCATCCAAACACAAGAGATAAAAATATTCATAAAAAGTACAGCAGCTTGCTTCTTTAAAATGGCACACCATCCAAAACGAACCTTAAACGTGTCAAAGGAAGTGTCATTTTTTTGCATTAAGAAAAAAAAGAACTCGATTTGACAGGGTGCATGGGATTTTTCAGAACATTAAAAAAAACAATTACCTCAATCAGCTTATTAGCATGTTCGCGGAACACCTGTGCATACTCCTTAACCTCCTTCTCGTTGCCATTCTTAGCCGCTTCAATTAGGACCAGGAGAGGGACGTTGGTCTCCAGGAATGAGTCAGAGACGTGGTCCATGACTGCTTTACGCAACTGTGGGGAAAATAACGGAAACATAAACATTAGGTCTACGTCATGTCTCAAGTACAGGTACAGACACATTCAAGTGTTCCTTCAGATATATAAAAGTCCACTCTCCATCTACGTTCAGTGTTCCAGCCAAAATAGCATTATCAGAGGACAGAGTAGACAGAGCTACATAACAAGCACTAGTGGGGTTAAAAAAAACAAATAAATAAATAAAAAATAAACTGTATTCCAGAAAGAAACTTATTTTTTTCTATTAGATACTCACTGTGCAGGAATCAATGTTTAGATAGATGGAGGAGGACTAAAACAAACCTGTCGGCGCAGGTCTCTTGTCTTCTTTGTCATCCTGTCGATGGCGGTGTTCAGGGCATCGCTTCTATCCTTCCTGCCCGCCTGAAACAACCATGAGAGGAGGGTGAGTGGGTTGCGTGGTGATTGCAACCTATTGTTTCTTTAAGCAACAGGTCAATATTGTGGTTTGGGGGTCTAACAATCAGTTATTGTGTCTGGAATTGTGACAACTGTGCCCAACACTCTCTGCTAAGCATTAGAATATAAATATATGTTCTTATACCAGTTTTCCAGCTGCATTTCCCCATTGAACCATCTATGATAAGATGCTCCTGGCAAACCAAATGTTACAGTTCAATGCACATGGTTTACACTGGTAATCATGAACAGTAAAGCTGTGGTACTGTTGGCAGAGATGCCACCAATTCCCAAGCCTTTGCTAGAGTAACACTGGTGAGCAGCAGCCCAAAGTGCTGCTACCCACTGGTTCCACAGAGCTGTAAAGTTTTAATCGTGCACAAGTAAAAACCTTTAAGACAGGAGGGTAGAACAGGGTGAAAAGTAAATTCATAAGCATTGCTGAAAGACAAACATCCTAATGAAAAGGTTTGCTTTTGGGATTTACCATCTCTTTGCTCAAATGTAAACAGCAACAGAACAGCATGACTGTTGGTACTATTGACCTTTTCCATCCCCCACTACCCTTTCCCCATCAGGGGGTGGTGTACATGGTGAGCGGCCAGGGAGCATCATCGGCGTTAATCCCTTGTGATTTTGTGCTTGCTGAATGCAATGTTGCGGCAGGGTTCTTGTCTGTTCTGCCTATACTCTTTCAATCCTACTTTAGTCACGCCTAGTCTATATATTTCCTTTTCCACAGGTTCTGAAGTACTTCAGGCGCCTGGTACAAAGGCAGTTACAAAGCTTATATTTTATACTACTGAAGACAAGTCTACCTCCATTTTTCCTCCCCTAAGACAGATTTAGGAACATCCTTTGTCAGTCACAATAGAAGTCCCATAGCTGGTGAAGTGAAATGAGGGGTCTGTTGTGTGCATAATAATCATGCAGTCTTTGATATTGATCCCACTACAGCTCCTCTAATTGGGTATTCAAACAGAATTTTACATTGCACATCGCTTTTCATTAAATGGTATTCAAAGATTCAAATTTAAAGATGGAACTCACCAAATGCCGTGAGTATAGCTAATTTCAATTGAGACAAACGGTTCTATTTTTCCTGACTCTGCGGAGGAGCCCCAATAGGAAATTAAGTCTACCACAATAAATGTAGAGGATGACGGCAAAAAGCCAAAGTCAAGTGACCCAGAAAAATCTCAGCCAGATGCCTTTTCTGCCTAGGTTTAAAGACCTTAACGTTATGCAATTGGATCAGGTAATTAGAGTGAAATTTTGACACAAAAAGTTTTGAGTTTGGATAGTTAGATTCTGTGACAACTTGAAAATTAAACACACCTGTCTGGGGTGAACAAAGTGAAAACATTGTTGTATACATATTTTTGTATCTATGGAGTAAAAATTATATAGGAGCTGAAAATCTCTCTCTCTCTCTCCCTCTCTCTCTCATGCACATGTCCAACTGTTCAATGTTTCAGTACTTTTTGCACAACTTGCTGTTCTCTAACAAGGAGCTGAACGGCAAAATTCACAACAAGTGTTTGATCCATGAATCGACCAATAAATTTCCTGGTTCAATTAGAATTGGTATTTAAACAGTCCTCTTCATCATGCTGTTCACATTTTGACATCATGAGACCAAGACAACACCGATCAATTGATCAACAGTACCTCTCCATTGTGAGGCTTCAAACAGGATGTTCTCAGAGGGAAGTGGCCATTGAGCTTAGAGTGTCATCAGCAGGTTGCAACAGAGATACAGAGCGACTGGAAGAGTCACAGAAAGGTATAGAAGTGGACGTCCTTTGGCCACATCCCACACTGATGAGCGCTTCATTGTGAACAGTGCCCTGCGGAACCGGATGATGAATGCCACTCAACTCCAGGCACATTTAAGGGAGGTGAGAGGCACCCAAGTGTCACGTCAGACTATTCAAAACGGTTTACATCAGTGTGGTCTGCGTGCTAGACCACCTGCAAGGGTACCTGACCACACCACCAGGCACAGCCATCATCGTCTTGCATGGGCCAGGGAGCATTTAGGCTGGACGAGGGACCAGTGGCCTCAGTGCTGTTCTCTGATGAAAGTCGATTCACGTTGAGCAGTAATGATGGCCGCCAACGATGTTGGAGACGTCAAGGAGAGCGCTATGCATCAGCCACTCTGGTCACCAGACGAGCCTTTGGTGGTGGTGGTGTTAGTGTGGGCAGGTGTCTAGTCCATACAGAACTGCCCTACACTTTGTGAATGGTACAGTGACAAGCCCATACTACATGAATAACATCATTTATCCAGTCATTGTGCCCCTGCATGAACAACACAGGCCTCATTTCATCTTCATGGACGACAATGCTCCAGCTCCTAGAGGTCACATCATTAGGGAACGGCTGCTGGAGACTGGGGCACCTCAAATGGAGTGACCTGCACTTTCTCCAGACCTGAATCCCACAGAAAACCTATGGGATCAGCTGAGTCGCCGTGTAGAGGCTCGTAACTCTGTGCCCCAGAACCTCAATGACCTGAGGGCCGCCCTTCAAGAAGAGTGGGGTGCCATGCCTCAGCAGACAATAAGTCGACTTGTGAACAGCATGAGACGTGGTTGTCAAGCTGTAATTGATGCTCAAGGGCACATGACAAGTTATTGAGACATTGACATTTTTTGTTGTGGTAAACCCACCACTGTTGTTGGCTTTTGTTTCAATCAATTGTTTAATTTGAGATGAGGAAATCACCATTGCATGCTTCTAGTTAAATGCCCTACTTTCATGATATATCACTGTAGCGTGAACTTTTTACATTTTCCATAAATCACCCGAAAGCCAAATATCCCTAACTTTTTGTGAGTAGTGTGTGTGTGTGTGTATATATATATATATATATATATATATATATATATATATATATATATATATATATATATATATATATATATATATATATATATATATATATATAACATATCCTGATGTAGCATAATACTTTAGAAATTGAAATTGCACTCGTTAAAAAGGCTATCAATTCATGAAGCGTTATACAGCTTATTAAATATTAAATTACTTTATAAACGGGGTACAACCTCTAATGTATAAGGAAATATAATAAACCATATTATCTATAATTGACTAATTTATTAACCTCTGTCTTAAATTTCTAGAAAAAACTAAAACAGATGAACTTCTTTCTAATAAATAGGATTTATTTTAGTATGCTAAATAATTGAATAAATGAAATAATAGGAAAATAAATAAGCAAATTAATTCAGATGTAGAAAAACTTTAACTCAGGGCCAATAGTGACCTGTAGAGCTGAACGATTTGGGAAAATAATCCAATGTCGATTTTTTAGACCAATATTGCGATTGAGTATGCAAATATTTTTAAGTTCCTTATCTTCTGTATTATTCACTTGACACAAGCAATAAATCCCTCTATAGTATGACAAACACAACATTGGATACAGTCAACATATGAACTGCTCTTTTCTGCAGGCCAGGCCTATGAAATGTGATGGATTGATGCATGAATTGATATGATTTACATACTGTATCTTTATTTTCAATTAAATTGGAAAAAGAAAAACCTAGTTCCTTCTCCACACCCCACCCTCTGGATGGCGCACTAGGCAACCATCTATCTCGCCTATAGGAAAAGCCGGCCCTGAGCAGCCCTACTGGTTAGATTTTAGCAGCCTTCGATTAATTGTTCAGCCCTCGTGAGGTGGGAATTTATGCAAGTCTTTCAAAACAATAGACGAAAGACACGCTTAGGGCAGTTAACTTCTCAAAAAGGGGAATTCATTTGATTCAACATCAACTGGAGCAGGTTGGAAGCTTTTGTCTTAATAGTCGCCGAGTCAGAGGTAGTGAGTTTCCTCTGGTTTCCCCAAAGTGTGCAGGCCACGTCGCATCCGCTATGGCCGCTCCCTGCATTACCGGTTCATCTACCAGCGGTTTCAGCTGTCGGTTGCTTCCCAGGCAAGCCAAAATGGTTACCTGAGCTGACGAGGTTCTGATTGCGACCTGCTGCGAGGTGCGGCGTCTTCACTTCAAGGGTGCGTATCGGCACAGGGAGCAGCTGCTACTCAGATGGCTACTAGGCAGTGTGTTCTGGGTTCTCCTGAGGTTGTGGCGGAACATTAAATCGAATTAATCTAGCAACACTAACTTTAATCTGTTAGGCTTGAGACTTATGTAGGGTGGCGGAAAACAAATAAAAAGGGAAATAAACGTTACAGAAACCGCAAGGTTTAGTGATATAAAAATAAAAGAAAATAAGAAAACACAGAACTCATTCTGTAAAAATGTAATTGCAAACATTAGCAAAAACAAACTTAAGGAAACGACGTTGAAAAACTTTAAATTTAATCTTTTGAACCCTGGCCAGAGGAGGTGGAGTTTGGGCACTAGCCAGAGGAGTCGGGTTTTAGTGTCCCTTCTTTTAACTGGCCGCTGATAATTCTGACTCGTGAATGAGATTTAATTTTACGCGTAAGTCAGGTAACTTCATACATCATCAGCTCAAACCATCTTGTGGTTTGCAAGACATAACTCTCGTGACAATGTTTTACCTATAAACATATAAAAAGAAACATGATTCAGTCATCTGAAACTGTCATCTTTAAAAAGCATTCTATCAGGACATAAAATCTGTGTTAAATTAATTGTCAGGATGATTTCTAATTACTAACTATTAATCGTTAGTTCTAACACTTCTACCCAATGGCATAAAGTCATCACCCTCAATCTGATTATACGATACACATGAACATTGTGAACAAGGTAGTAACAGCAATTTATATCTGTTGTTCGCTAAATTGCAATGGGGCTACCTGAAATATTATTCGATTTAGATATTAGATAGATATTACATTTAGATAGTATTCTTGTAACTTTGTCATTTTGCATCATAAAGTGATGAGAGTTGGATGATTTTTCATAGAAACATCTGCATAAAATGTTTTACACAAATTACTGACTGATTTGACATTTGTTCCCATTAATTCAGACTTCTTACACATAGAAGAAATTGCAGATGCAAATTATTCGGGAACGTGGGTTGCAATTCATGTTCTGGTGTGGAAGACCAGGGTTCTCTGCGTGTGTCAGAGTTTAAAGGGGGAGAATGCGGGCTACATGTGTGGTGCGGTTTAAGCAGCCACACCTGTCTTGGGCCTATGTAGTTGGGCCTGGGATCAGGGTGGCTGTATGCCTGTTACTCATCAGAGCAATCAACGATCATCCTGTATATCACCCATCCACACACACACACGGGGAGCGCCATGACATGTGTCCCTCTGCTCCTGGCTTGTCACATTTTGCCACTCTCTCCAATATACTGGTGTGTTTGCAACATCTCTGCCTTTGTCTCTGTGTCAGAGGGCCCTGAAAACGCCCAGGTGGCATCCGGAACCCGAACAGGGACTCTCCGGTACAGTAAAATAATAAATCCTGAAGTTCTGTAATGGAGAGACTGCATTTGCCACGTTACATTGCGTTCTATATGAGCGCACCCCACCTTCCCAATAAAATTGTCACACACACGGGTGCACACCAAAATGACCACAGAGAGAGAGAGAGAGAGAGAGAGAGAGAGAGAGAGAGAGAGAGAGAGAGAGAGAGAGAGAGAGAGAGAGAGAGAGAGAGAGAGAGAGAGAGAGAGAGAGAGAGAGAGAGAGAGAGAGAGAGAGAGAGAGAGAGAGAGAGAGAGAGAGAGAGAGCGAGCGAGCGAGCGAGAGAGAGAGATCAGCCGCCTATCCCTAGCCAGGGCTTAGGTCATCAAGTCATTTGCGTCACAGCTCTGATTGGACTGTCAGTGAAGTTACTTTTGTGTAACATCATGGTGCCCTGCGCTGGGCACTTGCAGCTACGTGTATGGGCACTTGGCACTCACGCCGGGCGGGGTGTCTGGTCGGCTGCGGTTAGGGCAGGCAGGTCGGGCCGAGGGGTGTCCACGGGGCTGTGGAGTTCGGGGGGGCTTTGGGGCCCCTTCCGCTGCTTGGAGGCGCCGCAACATAATGCCGACCTTCTACACCAGTAGCAATGGGGATAAGTCATGTACACTCACCGGTGGACCACACACACACACACACACACACACACACACACACACACACACACACCCCGCCCCCCCCCCCCCCCCCCTGGTTGCATTCCTCTCCTTTCCTCCCTCATTTGCTGCCATAGTTATGACAGGAAGAGGCCACATGACCAGTTGTAGTTCCAGTTTTCCTGGACCTATTTCACTGTTTTCCAATACATGTTTTTGTGTAAATGTTTGTTTCTATGTTTATTTGTCTCACCGTGTTTATTCTCCTCCTCTTGGAGTAGTGATCAGTTGTTTATAGACCCAAATATGATAAAAAGTTCTCTAAAGAGGGGGGTTGGTGGTGGCTCTCCATAACCAAAAACTGTGCTCTTGTCATTCTACAGGTCATCCACAGGACAGAGTCATTGCAGCAGTTCTTGATGATTTAAGAATGAATAAAGAGTTGCATTGCAGGTTGAGAACTTGAACTCTGTCCTGAATGCAATGGCATACAAATACTCTGAGTTGTATGCCCAGCATGTTGACAGAACAGGTTAAAAAAAAAACTAAAAAAAAACCTTTGTGTTAAAAAACTTAAGGGGCATGATTGTGTAAGCGGCCGTGGCACTACCCCTCGGCATGCTGTGAGCCAAGGCGTTCCAAAGGTGGTACATGACCATGCCTTCCTACCCAGTGAAGGACAGGCAACGCAGGGTGACTGTGGGTCTTCTCAATGTGGAGAAGTGCACGGATCCATCGTGCAGGATCCGCGCTGGGGAGGATTTCATATCGATCCACCATCACCACAGACGCACAGGAAGCTGCTCGACGCTTTCCCCCCTGTGGCACTTATTCAGCCAGTGCTGGAAAGGGTGCGGGAGGATAACCTGGTACTGCGGCTGGTGGTCCCTTATTGGCCTAGCCACCTGTGGTTCGCCCATCACTGCGACATGAGGGTGGGTTCCTTGTGGGAGCTCTCCCTCCAGCGAGACCTACTTATGCAGGCGCTCTGAATGATTTGGTACCCACGCCCGGGCATATGGCACCTTCGGGCCTGAGAGAAAGAAGCTCCTAGCTTTGGGCCTCTCAGATGTGGTGGTTGCCACGATACAGAGCACCCTCTGCATACTCCTAGTACTAACTAAGGTGGCGTATTTTTGCCCAGTGGTTCCAACAGTGGAGACACGCCCCACGCCCCTATAGGGCCAATATTACAGTTCCTCAAGGAATTGTTTGAAAGCGGCCGCCACACTTTAAGCGCTTTCTGGCAGCCATTTCCACATGGCATGTGGACTTGGACGGCTTTACCCTCCTACACACTGCTGACATCAAGATTGTTTCTCTGAAGATGGTCTTGCTGCTGGCGCTTGCCTTGGCGAATGGGTAGGCCAGCTGCAGGCATTGTCAGTTCACCCATCCTGCATACAGTTCGTGGGTGGAGGTGATAGAGTGGTCATGCATCCTAACGCTTCTTTCTCCCCAAAGGCCATTACTACTCTATTTCTGAGTCAGGCCATTGAGTTGGCGGTCTTCTCTCCACCACCTTTTGAGTCAGAGGAGCAGGAGAGTCTTAACACTATGCCCGTTTCGGGCGCCGCAGAATTATGTGGACCGCACTTAGGTGCGGGAGCAAGATGTTTGTGTGCTTCGGCACCCAAGCAGAGGGTAGGCCCCTGTCCAAGGCGCAGTTGGCTCATTGGAGGCCATACACTTTGCCTATAGGAGCCTGTCATTAGAGGCTCTTCAGGGCCTGCACACACTCCACCATGGCCTTCTTCGGGGGGGTGCGGATATATGTCAGGCAGCATCTTGGAGCTCCCCCTCATATGGTTGTCCTCTTGTCCTCTTACATGTTGGACATTACTAGGTTTGATCTGCCTACATCTACATGTCATGTTTGCCACACAGACCCGAGTATGCAGGTGTTACAGCAAGTATCCCATGAACATTTTTCCTCACAATACACTGACATGTCTGGGACAGACACGCCCATGGAGGATACGTTATTACGTGAACATTCCTCGGGTGATCATCATACTATCATTTGATGGCAGTCCGTGCGATTGGGAACATCAATGTAGTGTAAGCAACTACGGTTCCCTGATCTATGACAGCACTGCTGTACAGTACCTTTCCAAGCATTCATAGCTGCAAGCATGTAGGTCTACTTGCTTTAACTGATATATATAATAACCAGTTAATGACCACTTCAAACCTCCACACAGGTATCCAAACAAAATATCACAGTATGATACAATACGACCAAAAAAAGCAGTGTACAGTATACTCTGTAGGTGGTGTAATATATTCTATAGTTTATAGAATAAGACACAAATAAGATATAGATAGGTCAAATAGCAAAACAGCCTATAAACACGCAAATGTATTAAATCAAAAACAGCATGCCAGGCTGTCTACAAGGGATCGAGTCCTCATCAACAACAGTTAAAGTTACCTATCACAGACAGGTGAGCACAACAATTTCTCGGTGGAATTAAGACATCAAATGCGAGTGTTACGTATCAACAAACCAGCCTATAACAACACACGTGCATAAGCATTAAATCCAAAATTTGTGAGCAAGCTTCCTTGTTTTCTTTTTGACATGTCTGACTGTATGCTGACTACAAAACAGAGAAATTAATAACGGCGATTCGGCACGCAGACCCAGTGGGACAAAAAGTTTATTTTTTTCTTATCTTTGAGTTAAAGTGAGTGAAGTTTGTGATGGTGATGGCAAGAATAGCATGCCTGCCGGTATCTTTATAAAAGTGAATTGGTGATGAATCACCCCCATGCATGAATCATACATCAATAATAGCGTAATTTTACACTTGATCCATGATGATAAATATAGAGAAAAATAGAAATCCATGGCAAAAAGAGCAAATTGTCAATATTTAAGAGTCAAATACAAAGTAGGCTTGTTTTGTGTGCGGAACATATTTCAAATTCGAGTTCCCCCATGAACATATCAAGTTTGGAACCGTAAGTTTGTTTCGTCTCAGCCTCGCACTTTGAGCACACCACACACACACACAGGACGCTTAGCTAAGCTAACCCAGCCAAGCCTGCGGCTAGTGAACATCATGGCCAATGCAATCGAGAAGTTTGGGAACACTTTGGTTTCCCGGTGAAATACAACAAACAAAGACAAGTGGATAAGACAAAAGCAGTGTGCCGATATTGTTCAGTAGTTATCGGGTACACGTCAAACTCACTCACTTGACTTACGACTGTAAGAAGAACGATCGTATGTTAAAATAGTCGTATGTCGGAGCAATTTTTCCCATATACATCAAGCTCATTTTTCTATGATTTCCTTCTTCGTTTCAATGGGAGTCATTGCCTTTCTTTTCCCCATCATCCTTCTTCTTAGGACTCATCATGAAGGGTGAAAATAAACAAAATACACAGCACAAACACAGTAAATATGAAAAAAATATCGATAAGCCACGAACTACATGCACACACGATGTAGGTCGCCCGCTGACTGACTGCTGACTGGCCGACGCGCCAACTGCAAATTTCCACGCTCATATCTTGGAGCGGTCGGTCACAAGTCAATAAAGTTTTGCGACTATTGCTACTCGTATCTTGGATAAGTCGTAAGTAGATGCAGTACTAAGTCGAGGTACCACTGTATCATGAAAGTAGGGCATTTAAGTAGAAGCATGCAATGGTGATTTCCTCATCTCAAACAATTTATTGAAACAAAAGCCAACAATAGTGGTGGGTTTACCACAACAAAAAATGTCAATGTCTCAATAACTTGTCATGTGCCCTTGAGCATCAATTACAGCTTGACAACCACGTCTCATGCTGTTCACAAGTCGACTTATTGTCTGCTGAGGCATGGCACCCCACTCTTCTTAAAGGGTGGCCCTCACGTCATTGAGGTTCTGGGGCACAGAGTTACGAGCCTCTACACGGCGACTCAGCTGATCCCATAGGTTTTCTATGGGATTCAGGTCTGGAGAAAGTGCAGGTTACTCCATTTGAGGTACACCAGTCTCTAGCAGCCGTTCCCTAATGATGCGACCTGGATGAACTGGAGCTTTGTCGTCCATAAAGATGAAATTAGGCCTGTGTTGTTCATGCAGGGGCACAATGACTGGATTAATGATGTTATTCAGGTATTATGGGCTTGTCACTGTACCATTCACAAAGTGTAGGGCAGTTCTGTATTGACTAGACACCTGCCCACACTGTAACACCACCACAGGCTCGTCCGGTGACCACAGTGGCTGATGCATAGCGCTCTCCTTGACGTCTCCAACATCGTTGGCGGCCATCATTTCTACTCAACATGAATCGACTTTCATCAGAGAACAGCACTGAGGCCACTGGTCCCTCGTCCAGCATAAATGCTCCCTGGCCCGTGCAAGACTATGATGCCTGTGCCTGGTGGTGTGGTCAGGTACCCTTGCAGGTGGTCTAGCAAGCAGACCACACTGATGTACATTTACATTTACATTTAGTCATTTATCGGACGCTTTTATCCAAAGCGACTTACAATTGTTTAAACACCGACGGACGCAGCCATCAGGAGCAATGAGGGGTTAATTGTCTTGCTCAAGGACACTACAGCCTGCTAGCAGGAGGAGCCTGGGATCGAACCAGCGACCTTTAGATCACTAGACCACCAGCTCTACCGCCTGAGCCACCATCCCCCTGCCTCACATTTGCAGGGCTGATCACCTTTATATGCTATGCTTGCCGTTGATAAATCCGTAATGTAAACAGTTTTGAATGGTCAGACGTGACACTTGGTGCCTCTCACCTCCCTTAAATGTGCCTGGAGTTGAGTGGCATTCATCATCCGGTTCCGCAGGGCACTGTTCACAATGAAGCGCTCATCAGTGTGGGATGTGGCCAAAGGACGTCAACTTCTATACCTTTCTGTGACTCTTCCAGTCTCTCTGTACCTGTTGCACCTGCTGATGACACTCTAAGCTCAGTGGCCACTTCCCTCTGAGAACATCCTGTTTGAAGCCAATTCTAATTGAACCAGGAAATTTATTGGTCGACTCATGGATCAAACACCTGTGAATTTTGCTGTTAAGCTCCTTGTTAAAGAACAGCAAGTTGTGCAAAAGGTACTGAAGCATTGAACAGTGCAGAATGCAGACGTGCATTCAAAAGTTTAGAGAAGGTCAAATTAAGTTCACCTGTAAAGGTTAAAGTGCATTTTAGGTTCATCCTGAAATTTCACCTGAAAGCCGAATATCCCTAACTTTTTGTGAGTAGTGTATATATCCGCGTGAAAATAGCTTTTGTCATGTGATTTACTATCATGGTATTAGGTTTATGATATGATAGTATTTATGCATATTTATATTTCAAGGTATACTGTCATACCAGGATGTGATGGTATACTGTCATACCAGTATACCGTCACATCCGTAGTATATGTGCATTATTTAATTTTGACTGTTTGTTCAACAATCCCAAAATTTCTCACTCAAATTTCCTAAATGCAAATCTTACTTGCATTTAAAGTAACATGGCTTGCTAGGTTTGCAAGCCTATGGTACAATGCAAGCACACCCCTAATAAATAAGAGAATACTCATTGCAGGCCCTGCCTCACATTTGCAGGGCTGATCACCTTTATATGCTATGCTTGCCGTTGATAAATCCGTAATGTTACGGCAGTTTTCCATTGCTCTTTTTTTTAACAAGAGCACATTTGCATTTCAAGTCATGGCAAGATAAAACTGGCATTGTCAAGTCCTAATACATTTCTGATGTTCGGCAAGGCTTAGATTAAGAATTCTTATATTTAACCCAGCTAACCCAACGGGCAAAACAAGAGGGAGACTTAAATTTAAGGGGTTATTAAAAAAAAAGGTTAACTATGTGCATACAAAATATTTAAAATCTTCATAATAAATGCATTATGTTAATCACCACTTAAATATAATGTATGTAAAAATCATGGAATATTTACGGAAAGATTGAGCTTCACAATATGTTTTAATGCACATGATTTAATCTAAAAAAAATCCAATTTAGTGTCATATTTGGCTTTCCTTTTGCTTTAAATCGTTTGGCCTGAGCTGTCAATGTTCACAGCTTCAACATCAATGAACATGGACATACTTCACATGTCTGTGCTCAAAAGTAAAAAAAATAAAATAAAATAAAAAATGCACTCAGGAGGTATACATTATCGATAACCAGACCTGACATTAACATTTACATAGAATATCTGACACAGGATCATGCTAGTCAGCTGTGTGGGATGGGGCTTTACAGAGCTAATTAGGTATTTTTTTTATGAAATTATTTGGTTTACGTCCCTGGTCGTGTTTAGAGCAGAAAGATACAACAGCAAGGCGAGGCTGAGATTTACAGCCATGGTTGATTTCAACAGTGAACTGCCGCAACACGTTGGAGATATCAATATTCTGATGGTGACGAGCCAGTGGGAGGTGGGGGCTGCAAGAGGGGGAGGACTGATGTGCAGAGAGAGAGAGAGAGAGAGAGAGAGAGAGAGAGAGAGAGAGAGAGAGAGAGAGAGAGAGAGAGAGAGAGAGAGAGAGAGAGAGAGAGAGAGAGAGAGAGAGAGAGAGAGAGAGAGAGAGAGAGAGAGAGAGAGAGAGAGAGAGAGAGAGAGCGAGCGAGCGAGCGAGCGAGCGAGCGAGTGCGAGCGAGAGAGAGAGAGAGAGAGAGAGCGAAAGCGCGAACGAGAGCGAGCGAGAGAGAGAGAGAGAGCGAAAGAGCGGGAGCGAGCGAGCGAGCGAGCGAGCGAGCGAGAGAGAGAGGGAGAGAGAGCTACGGTGCTGATGATCAACGCCAGGCTGCCACCACTCTGTAGCAGTGAGTGGCTGCAACAAAAAACACAGAATAACATCCAGGACTCTGTGCTCCGTTTTTTTCCCTCTTCCCTCCGTCTCCACTAGCAGACGAAGGCTCCGCGCACTGCGCTGCAGAGGCTACGGCTACACTGAACCTGAGCTGGCGACAAGAACAGGCTTCCTGGCTGGCATCAACAAGTTAGGCTGTAGGGGACCTGCAGCCATGAAAAGGGAACACTTTATCTTCAATTAAACAACTGAGCTGACATCATTGCAGTGGAAGTGAACCGGTGGGGGGGGGGGGACGAAAAAGGGGGGGGGTCTTTCCACCAAGGGTCGTTTTGGATGCAAGTGATCAACTTAAAAAAAAAATAAAAGAAAACGAAGAGGAAATCCTGGTAGGAATGGAAAATACATTTTTTTAAGGACAGATTTTTAAGGACAATAAGGAAACTAAGAGGAATAAACAAAATCCTGGGACATGGAATTTCTGATTCTGTTTCTATTGGGAGGGCTTGCTTTATCCAAGAAGAGCCTGATTTCTTTTGTGTTTATTCAAGAGGGTTTTCACCCAGTGGATTTCTGTTCCATCTGGCTGCTCCAAGAGTCTGCAGAAAAAGACAGTTGAATGCAGCCTCCAATGTGCACAAAAGAATGGGTAAGATAGAGCCTTTATCTGGCAGACCTGGAACGGAAAAGGGAATAACAGACAGAGGCTGGGGACAAAAAGGATATTCAGCCATGTCCATTAACTGCGACTGTCCATCTTTTCTTCTTCCTTAACACTTGTGGAAAAAAAAAACCCATTTCTAATTGGATAACAATTCATAACGGACCAAAATTATGTTGATTTCTAGTTACTTAAAAGAATCAATTAAAAATACAATGTTTAGAAAGAAAGACTATATACTGTACATATTTGGTGAAAAAACCAATGGCACATAATTTAACAAACTAAGATGGACATTGTATTTTGAAGCAGAGTAAGAATGAAGTTTAGCTAATTAAGATGTAAATAGGTAGAAGAGATCTAGATATTACTGTCCTATCGTGTTTAACATGCTTGAAAAATATGCTTTTAAGACCCAAAATGTGATGTGGTATGTGAATAAGCAATGTGCGTGGTTCATACTGACTCAAACTCAAATTAAAAAAAAGAAGAAAAAAAAGAGGCGCACGCCAACAAGAAAGCGCACTGCCATGCATCAGCAATAAGTGCTCTGCAGAGATTGGTTTTCTCACCCCGCAGTTAATTGTCTTATCTTTGAACCCACCCAGGTTTCCATTCAAGGTGGCCATTGGTGGGACCTGCACCAGTGGCACTATGTCTATGTGTGATCAACATGCTGCTGCTGTGTCTGCTGCCTCCAGCGTCGTGCACAACCTGCCCTCAGAAATGCCGCTGTGAAGACCTGCAGTTCTACTGCGACACACAAGGACTCCAGGCACCCCCAGATGGCGTGGACAAGGGGGCCCTGGGGCTGTCGCTACGCCACAATAGCATCAATGAGCTCAGCCCTGACCAATTCTACGGCTTCAGCCAGCTCACCTGGCTCCATCTGGACCACAACCAGATTACCACAGTGCAAGAGGATGCTTTCCAAGGGCTCTACAAGCTCAAGGACCTCAATCTGAGCTCCAATCGGATCACCAAGTTGCCCAACACAACCTTCATTCACCTCATCAACTTACAGATATTGGACCTGTCCTTTAATCAGATGACTGCATTGGAACCAGAACTTTTTCATGGACTGAGGAAGCTTCAGATCCTCCATCTGCGCTCCAATTCACTTCGCACCACGCCTGTAAGGGCCTTCTGGGACTGCCGTAGCTTGGAGTATCTGGGCCTAAGCAACAACCGCCTCCGGAGTTTGGCCCGGAATGGCTTTGCTGGGCTCATTAAGCTCAGAGAGCTCCACTTGGAACACAATCAGCTGACCAAGATCAACTTGGCCCATTTCCCTCGCCTGGTTGCTCTCCAGTTCCTCTATCTGCAATGGAATAAGATCAGCAATTTGACATGTGGCATGGAGTGGACCTGGACCACTTTGGAAAAACTAGACCTAACCGGGAATGAGATTCGTGTCTTGACGCCTGATGTCTTTGAAACATTGCCAAACTTAAAGGTGTTGCTGCTGGATAACAATAAACTGAGTAGTCTGGATCCACAGGTTATGGATATGTGGCAGTCTTTGAGTACCATTGGGCTGTCTAGCAACCTTTGGGAATGTACCAAAAGGATCTGCTCTTTGGCCACATGGCTGAGTACCTTCAAGGGAAGGTGGGAACATTCCATTCTTTGCCATAGTCCTGAATATGCCCAAGGTGAGGAGATACTCGATGCAGTTTATGGATTCCAGCTTTGCCAGAATTTTTCAGCACCAGTTGTACAGACTATTAGCACCACCACAGACGCCACTACAACCCCAGAGGTCACTAGCTCCCTCTTTGGAATTATGCAGCAGACCCCCACACAGGACTATGCAGAGGATTTTGGGAGCTTTACCATTTTCACCACGACAACAACCACAACTAAAACACCACGCACTACTCTGGAGACCACCACTATGTGGGAAGAAGCAGCGGTTACAGAGGACTTCTCGGAAATCGACAATACTGTTCTCACCCATAGGGTTATCATTGGAACGATGGCCCTCCTATTTTCATTCTTCCTCATCATCTTCATTGTATACATCTCACGTAAGTGCTGCCCTCCCACTTTGCGCCGGATACGCCACTGCTCAGCTATCCAGAGCCGCAGGCAGATGAGAACCCAACAGCGGCAGCCTATGGCAGACCTTGCCACACAGGTACCCTATAATGAATATGAGCCCAGCCATGAAGAAGGGGCTCTCGTCATCATCAATGGCTACGGGCAGTGCAAGTGTCAGCAACTGCCTTATAAAGAGTGTGAAGTATGAATTCTTATTTATTCCTAGAGCATATGGTTTGCCATTTGACCATTTCAGATGATACAGGGTTTGTTTTATTTTTTCCAATTTATATATATTAAAAAAAAATAAAAAGCATAATTTCTACAAGTGATCTTTGGGAATAGATGCGAGCTGTTGAATGCAGAGTTGCGTAGGGTGGGATTTGACAAGGGATGATGTAGAGATATCCACAAATTTATTTTTCTATGAATGCAAAGTTGTTCATATCAGACAGGGGCAATCATTTTGAACAGAAAACTGTGAGATTTGTCTCCACATTGTCACTGTATTCAGCAGCACAGAGTGGATAATTAGCCAGAGGGCACTCTGCTTAATGATCATTTAGTGGAGATATTTTAATTTACAAAAAATGTTGTATTTCTTATAAAAAAAAAAAAAAAAATACCAAATACAGTATTTGATGAAATTTGTATGATGCACCCGACACTAGGCTATACATATAATCACCTAATGAAAATAAATTGGATAATGTCATCAAATGTTTCTTTTTTGTGGGGGTTTGAATTGACTGTTGAAGGTGTGTTGGCTTTGGAGAACCTTAGGCGGTTATGAAATGATGAATCATTGGTAATTAATTTAGAGTTCCTTAATTTAGAGCAAAGAAACTCAAATGTAAAATGTGTTTATGAGTTACCAAAAAACAAATCTTTCAATGAAACATTAACACAAATGGGGGTATCCCAGTTTCCAATATTCATTTTATTAGACTACGTACAGTGTTTCATTCAACTCAATAAGCAAAGCACTACTTATTGAATGGTTAATGTCTGATACACCGCAGTGCTTGCTAAGGAGGATGCAAGACATCTTCCTCAATGGGACTTAAAGATGAAATAAACTACATGTGAACATACACATTCACCACAAGTACACATATTTCTGAAGGGATTAGAGGACACAAAAATGAAGTTATTCAGCTCAAAATGCCACACACTGTGACTGTAATATTTCCAAAAACTTTACCTTGCAATCATTGCTTACTTATTTGCAATCTAATGTTCAACAGGCCAAGGTGTGCACCAGCCAACTTAACAAAACTACATGCATCTATATGATGAAAAGGTTAAAGACAACTAAATGAGCACAGCAGAAACTGTTCTACACTTCTAAATCCTTTCCCTGGGGCCAGAATGTGGATCAGCATCTTTACTTATCAGGTCTGACAGGCTCAAGATTGAATCAATTAAGGTCAGGCAAAAAAATAAAAACTGAATATGTTGTCAGCCACCCCAGTGATAAAGCATGACTTTGGTTGTTGGGCCACTGAGAAATAGTTATTGTAGACCATAACTCACAGCAGACAAGGGCATCATTGAAACTTTTGTTTCAAGATCTCATTCTTCTATCACATTGACTATTCTGCCTAATAGGAAAGAGATTTAGAATAAAAATGATTAAGTAGGGAAAAACCAAAACGGTAACAGTCAACAGTGCCAAGTCAAATTGTGGTAGAGCAAATGCAGCCCCTGTGATCAACAAACAGTGAGCGTGGGTCAGGACACATTTGTATGCAGCAGGGAGAGGATGTGCATTAGCATCAGACCAAAGCTGCTGCTGCTGCAGCTCCGCAGCTCTTTGTGTTTAGTTGGGTGGTGGGGGCAGGGTGAAACGGAGGAAAGGAGAGGAATAGATGGGATGACGGAAAGGGGCAACTATGGGGTAATGCCTTAGCTTAGCTCAGCCGACGAGTGACCTTCCTGTGAAGTAATGATATTCCATGAGCATTGAGCGGTGGGAAGGAATGAAATAACAAATACTGATCAACAATACAGCATAGTACATTAAAACCTGACATTTACCCAAAAAGGCGTGATACCAAAAGTCAGCAGAAAATGTAATGAAAGAGTCCAACTCAGTGTGAACAATCCAGCCAGATTGCATTTGGTTGCATTTTACAAACAATTTTGGAATATGATATTAAATTTAAAATGTCTTGAGGAATTGTTAGAATATTGACTGTGAGCAAATACAATGCAAGTTTTGGCTGGTGCCCCCTTGAGGGCACTAAAGGATGTCACCTGTGTGAGCATTATGTTCTGCAGCAATTTTAAGTAGATTGGCCTTCAAATGTCTAGATATAATTACGTTTATGCATTCTGCCATGTTTCCTAGAATGCCCACAGCTTGCTTGCAAACAGTTCTCATAAAACCTGATTCTGAAAGATTATACACATACAATCTAAGTGTAGCCTTTTAGTCAGAGCCTAACAGTTATACCATACTATGAAAGGCCATGTTTCTGTGTAAACCTAAAGCAATTGTAGTACTTTATTTTATATTAAAAAATGGACTACGTTAGCGACTATCTGCAACCATTGATTTTGTTTTAATTCCCCTCGCCCCGCTTGGGTTTTACAGTGCATTTACCTCCGCCCTTCAAATGTGTCTTGCATGTTCAAAGTGAGGACTTACGTTTTTGTTTTTTTTTCCCTCTTGGTGTCATTCAGCTTAATTTCTGATAGTGGAAAGGATTGGGATGAGTGTGGATTTTTTTGCGTTTACTCGGTTTGTCAATCACTTGTCATTTCACTGTTTAAGATAAAGCTTGTATTAAGTGACACAGAATTCACAGTTTGTAGAAATATGCATCCCTTTGCACTCTGGCTCTTTGTCAACTGTTTTTGGTTCTTCTTGTCATACTTGAGCCCTAATCCCCTTCCTGCTTAAAAGAAAAAGGAAAAAAAAAAAAAAAAAAAGACAGGACTCACCCCTTCTCTTACCTAACCTCTTTGTGCAAAAAGAATGCTTTTCTCCTCCCTGTTCCTTTTGTATTGTAATATGTACAATTTCATATCTGTATAGTGGATGAGATGTGGCAAACTGGGAAAAAAACAAAAAAAAAACCAAAAAAAAAAAAAGATTCTTTCTCCCCCTTAAAACATATATTTTTTAAATAAAATGGTTACAAGTTGTTCAATGTTTGCTTCCTGATGGATGCTCACTCTGGTTCTTTGAACAAGTGTAATTCATTATTTACAACGTGCGTGTGAAATATGCGGAAATTTCAGAAAGTTTAGAAAAAAAAAAAGAAAACACAAGGGAAACCAAATGGAAGTTTTTGATTTTGCCGACATCCTAAATGGAAAAAATGCTCCTACTACATTGAAATAGGACTCCAGTGTGTCAATTAGTGTTTTGAATGTTTAAAATACAGAATGTGGGGATCAATTTCATTTCACAAATGCCTTTCCAAAATGGATTTCCAAACGATATCCCTGTAAATACATACAATAAATGGTTGAATACAATTACAGAACCTTTTATTCCGCCCAGACAATTTTAGACCGTGAATTATATAGTTCTTATTATAACCTTTATTTGTATAGTGGCTTTCATACACAGCATGCAATTCAAAATAATTTACATCAAAAGAAGGCAATCAAATATCAAGAATAAATTCAAAGCAAACAAGCAAATCAATTCCAGAATGTGCAAAATTGTCACATGGGTGTTTCAAAAGAAAAATCTCCTATATCAATGCACCACTAGCACTTTCCTGCCCTCACAAACTAAGAGTACATGCTGCCTGGATAGTTCCCCTCAAATATAGGGACATTTGTGAGAGCCATCCGAAGCCTCAAGGCATCAATGGTGATGCAGAAACCATGATAAATACACAATGATTGACAGTGGTTGGAAATGATTATCAAAACTACTGACTCATGATTTAAACTAAATAGAAATGAGAAGATTTACTTCACAGTTTTGCTGGAGGCCTACTTGTCCCATTTCAGTACAATGTTGCTTGTTCCTGTGAATGAGAACCTTTCAGAATGTGCATAAAACACTGCCCCAATTCAAATACAGTGGTTTAAAACATGCTCCTAAGTGCTCCAGCTCGGGCAATATTATTTTTTATTACAGTAAAAGAGCACTATTGTGTTTCACGTTCTTTGGTTATAAATTTTTTTTTAAAGCTATGAAATATAAAATTAGCATGCTAATTAAAAATGTTGTTCATTCTGACATGAGACGTGACTAAAATAAACCAAAATGGTGGCTTCAGAACAGTGTCAGAAAACAGCCGGATCAAACAGGAGTATGTTCATAAAAATGTACTTAAATTATATATTGATACTAACAGTTGAAACATTTAAAGAAATAGTTTCTCACATGGGGAAACAAATCACTAAAATGTTCCTAGATGTAGAAAAATCCAATCTCAAAATGCAGTCCAATATGTTTTTGTTTTTTTAATCACACTGGTGTGTATATTGACATGAATATTTGACTAGATTATTGCCTAAACCTTCAAGCATTAGCGTAATAATAGAGTCAAGGCTAAGCTATTAAACAAATCCAAAAATAGCACACTGTCCTAAATCTTCAATGGAATTTCATTTATTTGTATCCATAGATTGCCCTAAGAAATGTAATATATATCATTTCCAAGGAAAACGAAACAGATTATATAAGCAATTAGCCTATATGAAATACTATTGCTTAGTAGTGGGCTTTCATCCTGAAATCCAATATCACACCTATAATGAGGAGCACAGGCAATGAGAAACAATGGAAATAATTGCCATGACACATGAAATACATTTTGTCTAAAGTGCAACTTCTGCTTTAGAACTTAAACGGGACCAGGGTAAAAGCATAGTGAATGTAGAATTGAATGACTAAAATCTGGTGCACAAGCCCGTTTGTTCTATGCGATCAGCAGTCATTGTAATTTAGCAACGTCCAATGTCTGCACAAAGCTTCAAAATATTAAAATCTTTCATTTTTGGTCATATGCCATTCATTGAAAGTCGGATTGAAAGTTGAACGTGTTACCATACTCACTATTACAAAGCATGGTCATTATTTCAAATAGCAGTGATGGTTGTCAAATATGTGCATAATTGCTTTAGAAGTGTAGACAAAAGAACATCGTTTCAGACACACCAACAAAGCATCCGTGGTGTACGCAAGAGTCTGCTGTGACTGGCATAAGGAAGGCTCGGGTCAGAGTTTCAAGGGTAAGTCATTTAAGAAAAATGCCCTTAGACAAATCTTTAAAAAGTTTATTTATTTACAAATTAAGATCTACATATGAGAACATAAATGTCAATTTTTTTATAAGGGGGGGGGGGGGATTTACCCCTTAACAACATACTGATGGAAAAGCCAAGAGTGTCCTTGGATGGGGCAGAGGAAATTTGGTGTGACCAAACACAAGTATGTGAAGCTTTTGAACTTTTGAAAATTGCTTTGACATTCATGTACATAAATGTGTACATTTTAAATTGGATTCAATTAAATGTATTCAGGGGATAGGGATTTCCTCTTCATTTATTCCTTCCTAAAACCTAGTTTTAAAGTGCTATCCATGTATGAACTGTTTGATTTGACTCACAATAGAGCTAATTACACTTGGACAAACATACGTATAATCCATTGATTTTAACTACAGCAGTTTGGACCTGCTGCTATCGGAGGCCTTTCAACCTATAAGAACAACTGGAATAATAAATAAATAAAAACCTAAGTGCTCGCCGGACAGCCTAACAATTACAGGGAAAATAAAACCTAAGCAGCTCAGATCTCGAAGTTGGTGGAAAACATGCTCCAAACCAATAAACTTCAGATATACATTTCTCCCTGGGAGCAAGATCTATTTCAAGAGATCTTCATATGGCACATTTTGGTTGTAATGGTGCAGGAGCACCACCATAGATATGTTATTAACCAGGCCAATAGAAAGTAAAGAGTTAGCAATATACAGGTAGACTTTGCCTTAATGAAGAGAAGGCACTGAAGTGACAAGCCTGCCTCTGGGGCACTTATCTTGTGAAGGGGTATGACACACAAAGGCTAAGCAGGACTTTCTTCAAGCGTATCTAAATATTTGAAAACTCTTACAAGACAGACATTATTCTGGACTCACATTGGGAATTACCTTCTACTATGTATTTATTGCCAAGTTATATTGGAGCAATCCCTTTCCCCCAAACAATTTTTTCACAAAAATCAACTTTTAATGTTATCTAAAAAGAAGTGGCCATTGGAAAGTCCTCGAAGCTGGAACCAGGGATAATGAAAACCGAGGAAAACCCCCCCCCCAAAAAAACTAGTGTATTTTAATGTGACAGGCAAAATAGTTTAAATCAAAAACCAATTCAAAATACATTTTGGTCATAGTAAACAAGACATCAACATAATAATCTAGAAGCCGAAATAGTTTTGATAATGTCAACAGAGCAATTTCTCCCCATTTCTGAAAGAGTTGGGAAAGTGTTCATGTAAAAGCCTATGGATTCAGAGACCAGAAATTGACCTGTCTATTTGGAAAGAAAACTTGCCCTACTGTTCTAGAGCGAACACAAACTCGCCCTACCATACACGCACAGAGTGAGGAGATAGTGAATGATGAGAAAAAGCTTTAACTTGGACCAGGACGAGATACAACTGCCAGTTCTACTTAAGAGCAAATGTTCATATGCTTTCGTATTTTGTCATTACATCAGTTATTCAAGTTCCAACTAAAGGCATATACAGTAAGCACCCACAGTAAAATGTTTCTAAGACACCTTCCAGCAAAGAAAGGATAAACCACAAACATTTAAATAATTTCAAGCCATACAACCTCCCAAAAATGCAGCCAGTGTCTAAAGCAGGGGTGCACAAAACTGGTGCGCATGCACAACCAAAATCAGAAATGCGTGGACGAAACTACCAAAGCAGTGTCTCTGCAGGGCTTGAGACTAACGGCACCCTGTCGCCCTAGGGCCAATAAAATATGCATTTGGGACGAACAGTAATACATTTGTTTTGTTTCAAAATAAAACAAAAAATTGGCCCACAGCCTGAGAAATTTGAAGTTGAGCGGACTGCGCATCCATCGCTGTGACTATGGAGGAAGTTTCTCTGGTTGTTTGTAGAGAGTGTGAGCAGAGTTCCGCAAGTGATGAAAAGTTAGACTCTTTGAGGCCGTTCTTGACAAGTAACTCAGTAAAAAGCTGTTTGGTTTTATTCGGTTGGTTCAATGCACGGTGACTGGAGGGTGACTTCCGGTGAACAGTGAACGAGAGTCAGAAGCGTCCGTCACTGAGTTGTGAAGGATATTCTCACAGATATTTGATTCTGTCAAAATGGTTCATTTTGGTGGAATGCAGTGCCAGCGTGAATCTAGATTCCTGAATCATCTTAAAGATGAATCTAATTGTTCGCCAGACTTGCATCGCTAAGTTCCGTGCGGCAGCAGAACTAATTCTTAAACAAGTACTATAATTATAATTGCAAGCAAAATGAATGACAAAATGTCAGTGATTTTTATAGTCATCTAATTGGTCAAGGCTGATGTAATATGCAATATGATATGCAGCACAATGGTAAAATATAATATAATTTCAGTTAACATGCATGCATGAAAGCAATTTCTATAAAAAATACAATTGTTTATTTCCTAATCCCTTCAATTGTCTTGAATTCACACCAAGAACCACCATGGATGTCTTAACTAATATACAATCACAATAATCACAATGTGAAGAAACATTTAAAATTTGGGACTGGGACTTGTGGTTCCAGCTGGGGCGAAAAAATGTTTGTCTGGAGCCCTGGCCTCTATTTTTCCCCACTGGCTACTAAAATATCAGGGGAAAAATGTCCAAAAACAGCAGACAGTAAAGTGGCTCCAGGAAGTACCATGGCTTGCATCTGATGGTGAGCTCACCAAGATGTGGTGTAAAATATGCTGTAAACATCCCCATCTATTAGATAAAACCTGTGATTTTCATACAGTGAGGAGGAAGGGGAAAAGGGTAGTGCATAGTTAGACCCTGCCACGTAAAGGGTGAGTACTAAACAACATCTCCTGGGCCCAGTTGTTCAGAAGTAATCTGATCGGATTTCAGCTATCAGATTGGATCGAATTTTTAAAAAATGGGTTGTTCAAAAGAAAAAGGATTCTGAAATCGGATTAGATCTTGTAATCCAGTCTTGGTTTTGATCTGGATCAAACCTTCAGAATGTGTTGTTCAAATTTTTTTAGTAGGGCTGGGATACCATTGATTCAAAAAAAAAAAAAAAAAAAAAAAGAATCTGGATTATCCTGATCCCAGCAGGGTGGATTCGGAGTGGTTTTCAAGAACAAAATATAATAAAACTTTAAAATTGCGTGATTACCATTTCAATCGTGTAGTAAATATAGAGTTATTTATCTTTTGAACTTGATTTGTTTAATTGTTAGTGATGAAGCAGATAAAGTAGACATTAGGCTATCTTTCAGTAAAGACAAAGAATTAAGGATTTTGTCCTCAAAAAATAATCCCCCAAACAGCTGTCAAAATCAAAATAATATATTTAATTTTAACTGCCATTTATAACTGTATATTAATTACAATGACACAATCAGAGATGAACAGGTCAAAAGTAGTTTCTAACAATTGCATCCCTTTATTGTACGTTCAGTCAGTGCCTCATTCTCAGAGAACGCTGGAGGGTGGTCTGCGTCTTCAACAGGCTCAGGTGCATCATAAACATCACAGAGAGGGACATTGCGCCTGGTAGAAATTTTGTGCAGGCCAATACAGGCAAGTATTACGTTGCACGCTCCCTGTGGTTCCACTCGCAAGTAGTTAAGGCATGCAAAGCGCCTCTTTAGAACTCAATTTAATTGCTCAATTGCACATCTGGTTTTCAGTGAGCAGTGTTAAAGCTGCTCAGGTGGGTTTGCTGCAAGAAAAGGGGTCATCAGCCATGGTAGGAGTGGATAGACACCGTCTCATAATATTATGCCATGCCACTGGTTTGGAGCTCTCTCTCCCTCAGGACACGGCCATTATGGATGGACCCTGGCCACTTCACAACGCAGATCGTGATGAGGTCAGCGTCGCCCACAAGTTGGACGTTGATGCTGTGCCCCCCCCCCTTTCGGTTGACGTACTCTCACAAGGTGCTTGTATATGCACATGAGTGCAATCGATAACCCCAATAGTATTGGGCATGTTCCCCAAAATAAAAACTTGCACTTGGTCTGGGCAATATGGTAATCCTTTGGAAATTAAACTATTTGATGACGCGCGGTGCAATGAGACCCTGTTCTTCCACAGACAGACCACGACTCCTTCGGGTTCTGCATTGAAGTTTTGGCCTGACAAGGTCTTCAATGTACTAAATATCAGCATTCCCAAAGAGAAACAGAGCATAGTGGTGTATTGCTCCAGTGGTTTCGTACACTCAACAAACACCCATTGATAGTATCCTCTCCTACCAAAACAGTGGTTGCAATAGACAATACCTGCCATGTCAGTGCATCTCTGTGCGCACTCTGAGAAAGGCTGAATAAGATGGCTGGGTAATTGGTCTTTTCAAACACACACCTGTTAAACATCAAATAGATGATGTGCTTTGGCTTGTGTTCAATTAAATCAATCTTGTCCAAGGCCTATAAACTCTGTTCTCTACACCAAAGAAGTGGAACCATGGACTCAAAAGGACCTAATTTCACTGTTGCAGAAACCTAGGCACTGCTGGAGGGTGTTGGGTGCCATTATGCCTCAATAGCAGGGCGTTTTAATTCTACTAAGGGTGGAGAAGCGACTAACAAAATTAAAAAATACATTTGAGTTGAAATCACTCAGAATGCCAATGCCATGGGGTCTGGCGAGAAGAGGACCACGGAGCAATTGAAATTTAGGTGGAAGAATCTGAAGGCCAGGCCAACAAAGGACTGCGCTCAAGCAAAAAAACACCCAAACAGGCAACAACCATTTAGGAGAGGTGATATAACAGATGTGTTCTTGACATTATTGGAGGCGAAAACTCCCAAGCTCTGCATGGGACTCAGGGTGTTGTAGGGGACAGTGAGCCCACGATTGTAGAGGAAAGCGGGCCGGTTCTTCCTAATGCCGAGGAAACATTTATTCTGGATTTCAGCCCTGTTCTTGAGGAAGAAGTTGGGTCCTCACTGTAGTTATTGCCCAGTAGTTATTGCCACAGGAGCTCAGAAAAGAGGCTGGAAGCATTCTTTGTCAAATAAAGATGATGATGCCTATAAGTCACTCCTTAAACAAGAAACCGAAAGAGCAGAAGTACAGATTTGTCTGGCAAAGGAAAAAATCACTCTTGCCCAACTACAGCAAACAAAGCCAGACTTGAGATCCGCCTCCTAAAAGCAGGGCTTCAAAAAGCTGGTCTCTCCACATATGAAGAACTCTGAACGTTCTTTATATTGTTAACTACTGGACATTTAGCCTTTATATGATTTAAAACGCATGTTAAAAATATCCACTATGTATTTGTAAATAATGTATATTTGTTAATTTTTTTTTTTTTTTTTTTTTTTTATCGTGGGTCAGATGAGGGGGGGGGGGGGTCTGACTGTTTAAAATAAATTGAAAACGGAAGGGGATGTTTGTATTGTTTTATTGTGCTGTGTTCTGTCTCTTCAAATAAAAGCACTTAAAGTGACCCCACACTGGCTACTCTACCTTTTTTTTTACATAGCTAGTACCCTACATCGTGATATGTAGTCCCATTTAGTGCACTGATAATTCCAATTTGGTAATCATGAAATGTTTGAATCCGGATCAGGGAAATCCAAACCAATGTTGCTTTGAAAAACAGAAAAGTCAAGTAATCCATCTTTTACCTGATCCTGGATGGCAAAACATGGGATTTCCAACTCCAGATCATTCTGATCGAGATTAAACTTTTTAAACAACTTGGCCCTGGTACTCCCCTGAGAACCAGACCATAAAAGTTATGTGCAGCCATGGTAAGCCTCAACAAGTTCATGCAGAGTTCACACAAATAAGAGTAGAATTAGTACATAGCATTACTGCTGCCTCCTGTCAGATCAATCGGAGACCCGTCAGTCGACTGACATTCAAGTCGAGCAGTTGTTTTTGCCCGGGCACTGACGCAAACACGGGTCTCGCATTGAGCCGTTCCTCCAAATAAAACAGGCAGGACTCAGAGGGATGGGTATTGTCGAGATTGTATTGGTAATACTTCTCTTACCAATACTGCTCATCGATCCGGTACTTTAACGCTACCTTTATCGGTTATTTTGGATTTAAGAGAAAAACTCTTAAGAGAATCAACACTGCGTTATTTTCTGTGGATTACACATGGAGAGGGGGGCGATCGGGGCACAATATGACTCGCTCAAAGCAGGGTCTCCTCGTGCGTGTGCGTGAGCCAGGCAGAGGGAGCCAGCCTGCCCCCCAACGCACATATCTCCATTCCGGAGATGGAGCGGGAGGGAGGGGGGGAGGGAGGGGGAGCGAGAGAGAGAGAGAGAGAGAGACAGAGAGAGAGAGAGATGTCTCTTCTGAAAATAGCAAAAAATGCTTCTTAGACGAATATCTTAATCTTCTAATCTGCACGTTAGAATCAAGTTATATAGCCTAAATGAATATTTTAAGATTTTATTTAAACATCGGACAACTTGTATGTTGTTTTCATTTAAGACCATGGGTAAAAGTTCCTTGCGTTAAGTGTTTTACAGAATAAATCGAAAGTCAAGTTATGTTTCTTTTTTGCTTTTGCTGATCCAAAGAATTATCCGATCGGTTAGTTTTGTGATCCGTTGCACCCCTTTTATCAATACTACGGTCTATAAAAATTTAGCCCCGGGTCTAATAAGAGGTTGGTCGGTACCCAACCCTAGCACGGGCGATCGATCATGCCCGTTTCTCCATTGAGCTCCATTTCTACAGATGTTGGATTGAGAATTGTCAGAGTTGGCAAAGCCTTAAAGGATTCAGGTTGGCTGATCTTTGTAAAGCAGTACAGAGCTAACAAAAGAACACCAGTGGAGACTCCTGAAGGATGAGTCTCCCCAAATACTGGCACAAGAGCAAAGTCCTTGTCCATCACCTATTTACTGGATCTCCCCTGAGTGTGTGAGGATGTGCATCCATCTTCCACTGAGCCATCCTTCACACTTGTCAACTGTGAACAAGATGCAAAATCTCCCGTACGACTGAGCCACTTAATAATGGATAACATATGTCTTGACAGCAACACATCAGGTACCTGCCTCAGACTTTCGCCATGTACGAATTTGCTAGAATATAATAGACACTATATATTGGATCTGTTAAACATTTTCAAACAAAAACTAAACCGGCTTTTGACCATTACCCTTTAACAGGAAAAAAAATATATAGCTGTGATGAATTAAAATACACTAGCACACTCGAAATGTTAAGTAAGAGAGGAGACAAGCTATTTCTCATGGCAAATCATAGACCCAGAATTTCAACTCTGGTTCGCTGAACCAAACAAATCTTTTAAATGACTCACAAGTCAGGAGTCACTCCAGCAGTAGAGTGGGCGAGCAAATGAATCAACTCAAGAAAATTAGAAAAATAATTACTGATAACCAAATTTCAGTCCAATGCAAAGATGGCCAAGGCATTTGCCATTATTCATATTGAATGTGATTTTGACTTTGCATTCCATACAAATACATAACTTTTACAGAATTGAATGATTCCTGTGAGAATGACATTCATAGCTCAGAGCCAAATGACTCCTCTGACTCAGATTCACTGGTAGTCCTCCCTCTTACGCCGTGCATTATACCAACTGAATCAAACAAAAAGAGAAAATTGAACTTCCTTTGAACTGAGTGACTAGTCAAGAACCCAATTTGAGTCAAACCTTTACACACACACACACACACACACACACACGATAAAATAAAAACGTGTATCCCTGCCTTATACAAGGGATTTACTGCAAGTGATTAGCAATACACCAGAGAAAGTAGCTGAGTGAACAGACCCCTCAGTGGCCTGAACCTAGATCCCATTTTCTCATAGAATGGCTTGACGCCTTCGGAAATCTAAAAAGTAGTGACAACTTATAATTTGGATTCATATCATTTATACTGAAACTTTCAAAATCGATTATGCATTACATTTGAGAAAGATGGCCAATGTTGGTTAGATTTATATTGGTCATTTCTTTTACTACTGATAAAAGAAGACACAAAATTCAACATCACAAAGTTAAATCATCTTTGGGAAAAGTGAAACATTGAAAAGACAACTCTGAATCAACTTGGAGAATAAGTTGAAACACAATAACTATGTTTTAACTTGCTGAATAACTTGAAACATAATGAGCCCTATTAACAAGAATGACTTTCAAATACAATTGGCCATTGACCTTCAGAGGATAAAATTGGGCATAATTTGCAAGGCAAATTTACATTTTATAATGATAAATGATAAATTTTCATTGTGGTGTATTTGTTTAATATAATAATGAAGGTTAAACAAGCCCCTTTTTCGTCCATGTCATTTAGCTCCTGCTTTCTAACAATGTAATGCGCCGTTTCTAAGGTCAACCACATTCAAAGTCTGCAAAAACTGCCCAACATAAAGGCTTTCAGCTTCAGATGTGTGAATATACTCCCTCCAAATGAGGTCTACACACTCACATTCGTCACAGAGCGATGCACAAAATCCATTTCATCCAAGTCTAAATACACCTCTAACAAAAGATACTGCATCTCAAACCAGGTCCAGGTTTCTATATAATTTATAAAGTCAACAGTGTACACAAATTTAATCATAAGTGTTAATGAATGTCATTCACTATCAAATTTGCTCATGCTGCCATTGGAAAAAAATGTATACTTTTTTCAAATCTGTTGATTGAAAAAAGTATTAGTGAGATTGCTAGATTACTTTTTCTTAAGTAAATCATTGCTATCACTCAGTTATACTTACTTAAGTTACTGTCCATTAAAGTATGCGTTGAAACAAATGTAACAAACACAAAAAAGCCATTGCTGAGCCTAGCTTAGTGTCCAATTATGGGAAAGCACTTCCAATAGTTGTTCTGCTGAAATTGGAGGTTATGTACCAACACTCGGAAATTACTTTGTTAACCATGTGAATGATACGCAACATCAATGTTTAATATTAAAGGTTTTCGGTCATCAAAAATCGGAATGTGTAAAGCCAACATTTAGAGAATTGGGTTAGTTTGTTAGTGTCTCACAGCCATATAGTTTTGCTTTTGCCAGGAAAAAAAATATTATAAAGACGACTATAACAAACTGTGCTTAACAACAGGATTACAAAACAACCAGCTACAAGGTGTTCACACTGTTCAAAAGGCAATCCAGCCAGTGCCTCAGACATCAATTGTGGAACCAATGACCCAAGCAGAAAACAAAGCTGAAATCTATTCACTTTGTATCAAGAGACCCGAGGTGACATTTGTACTGAGCACTGGCAACAAGGGATCCGCCAGGCTCTGGAAGAAGTGAATTACCACACAAATGAATATAAAGTTACTTTCATTTTTCTCTCCAATCGATGGAGAACTCTGCCATTTCTCTTTATATAGCCTTTTGTTGGGGTGCTTTATATTGTTGCCCTATCCGAGTGTGTACAACTGCAGCAATCATTGACCTTCAAATTCGCTTTAAGTCAACCTGCCTACTGCTCCTAAAGGGATTGAGGAAAATGTCTAAAATGACATGGAAATGATTATTTTAGGAAATAAAAAATAAGGAGTAGTTAGGGTCAACCCGATCCAAATTTCTCAAATGAGACGTTTGAAAGACAAAAAGAAAATAATGTTTTTTCCACCCAAACAGGTTTGCCAAGCAAACAAAGATCCAGGACACATTCCATCAAGGAATGTTACACATGAATTTTACGAAGAAGAACAAAAGAGAGCACAGTGCCTATGATTTTGCTGATGGCTTGATATTACCTCAGTGCTGAAGTATTGACCAAGCTTATTTCTAGTATTTAAACTTTTATATTTAAATAAACTTGCATTTGCAGATATTGCAGGAGAATCGGGAGAGAAATTTCGAGCAAAGTATTTGCGTCAATTTAACAAATCTCTGATGGCAAGGGACAATTTCCTGAAATCCTCAGAACTTCCATTCTGCCTTGTTACTGCTATTAAAAAGTCAGTTTTCATCAAATTAGTGTGCTTTGAACAAAAGTCTATTGTCTTTGGTGCCTACTTTGCATACGTATTGACTGATTCACCATCTATTCAAGACTTGCTCTTCCTAAACTGATATTTTTCTGACAGCCTTGTAGGCCATGTTTTAACTTTATTTTTTTATCTTGTCATTCACATTAATGAGATTCCAGCCAAGATAAGATGCACATTATCAAATATTGCTAGAAATGGCTTTATGACACCAGAAACAGTTCACATGGTTGACTAAACCAGTGGTTCTCAAACTTTCTTTCGTAGTGTATCCCCTCTAAGATGTTTTTTCAGACGAGTACCTCCTTAACTGGCATGGTAGAAAAAAAAAGTTATATATAACCAATATTATGAACACGTTTTCTTTTGATATTCAGAGTACCCCCTGCAGTACTCCTAGGGGTACGAGTGCCCCCTTTTGAGAAACACTGGACTGAACAATTATCAGCCATTTCAGTACCACATCAAAATTACCAAATACATATACGAACAAGATACACTACCATGTTTTTGTTTAAGAGTATTCTTTCAGATGTAGATTAGCCTTAATAAATTACATGGTGTGCAAAGTAAATAAATATACTTTGTAAAATTATGTTACAAGGTAAATAACGGTTGTTATTATTATTATTATTAAGTCAATATTAATCTGGTGACATTTAATTTTAGAGAAGATTAAATGTAATCTTGATGAATAAATATTAATTATAAATAAAATAAATAACCATAAAAGGATTGTCGGTGTCAACAGTAAGCTAACGGTAGACTGCAGAGAAATGACATCGGGGATAGGCCAACGACTATACATTCAGCCCTGTTCGGGTTTTAGCCCTAAAATTTAAATTTTGGCATTCCTTACTCACCCACAACTCAGTCAAAAACAACTTCCCATGTTTATTTCCTCGCACATTGCGATTGAATGCAGCTCCAAAAGAACCGGTCTGAAATCGTGTCCATTTTTATTTTAGTACCAAAAGTTTATTAAGTTGATGAAATGTCTGAGGGCTTTCACGTTAGCAATGTTTATTGCCAACAATAAGTGATTTCATTCCACAGAGACTATTTATTTTTCCTCTTCATGTACGAATTAGTAAAACTCCAAAGATAAACAAATGGAGGTTAAAGGACAATACAGCCATTTTACTACTGAATCTTTTTTTTTTTTTTTTTTTTTTTTAAACCAATGTTCCAGGTACTGGAAATATTTCTGAAAATTACTTCAAATACTTTCATATTGAAAACATTTGTTTTGCGTTCTGCTTTATTTGAAAAGGCTTCGGACAGCTCATTATTTTTCGAGATAAATGTGTCAAATATGTAATTTCAAAGAGTCGAATAAGTAAAAATTACTTTCATCATGTTATAGACCAAAAGGTATTCAAACAAACATTTTGGAGGAAACTCACAATTCAGTGTCACCAAAATACTGTTTCATTCCAATACAAAACCAATCGCTGGGTCCCTGTTTATTCTTATTAAGTATATTAATAAAATATCTTAAATTTGAGACAACATCCAGTGCGAGGAGCATATATACATCTCTAGTGAGATATGTGTACAATCAGCAGCTCGGCAAATACTATTTAATTGACAGTAACTGCCAATGGTTTTTAAAATAAGTTATGTTGAAGGAACTCAAACATGAGTAGCCTGTTTATTGTATAATTCAATTTTTCTTGTAATTAATTGTGTTTGTTGTGAAGCACTTAATGAGTTGTGTGCATTAAGGTAAAATGTATAAGAAACTCACACCTCATTGTTCATAAGAGTCGACGCTAAAATGTGGATATGTGGGACTACTATGAAATGCTGTGAATGGAAGGTTTTGATTGTGATGGATCTCAGTTAGTTGGCATGTGTTATAGTTTAACTATAAGATTGTACTTTATCCAACCTTAATCACGCAGACGACGAGTTTGTGGTTAAATGCTTCTCTCAACACAAATGTGTGCTCTTCAAATTGAATATATAAACTTAAGGAAGGGATGCAAAACGAATTATGAAAATGGGGCAGCCTCACATGTCTTGTGTGCATAAAATAATGTTTCCAAAAATCAAGCGAACCAGGGGGAGAAAAAAAAAAAAAAAAAAAAAAAGATTGTTTGGCTGCGGGGAAGATTGCATACGTGACTAATCAGTGTTGTGCCTGACCCACAGTTACAAAATTATGTCTGAACAGCACACCACGAGAGGAAAATATATAATATGTCGCCGTTCAATAATGGTCTGAAGCCTTACATATATGGCCATAACAAATACCTGATATGGCAATGACACCAAATACTAATAATGCAAAATAACGATTAATGGAAATTCAACCATGTGTTCAGCATGGCCAGTCTCAATGTTTCAACGAAAAAGTGTTGTTGGCCTCCTAACAGAAATTAAAATAAGAAAATTAGAGCATTGTTAAGCTTGCATAATTGCTGCAGTAAGGGCCTGAATCTCACTGTGCATTACTGACAGACACGCGTTTTATAGAGGTCGTAAATACAGGCAAAGCCTCAAGAACATTTAATATTTTCTTTGCCTACAACTAGATCAAATAAGCTGAATATCTTCCCACATAGGTTGTGCCTTCTTTAATTCTTCCACCGCGTTAAAATACAAGCCTGAAAAAGATTGAATAATTAATTTAAACCATTCTTTACTCCCGCTTCACAAACCTGGCCATGAGTTTCTAGAGTGTAATCCAGCAATTTAATGTCAGGATAACATTTAGCAGATAGTTCAATCAGATTACTCCGAGGGATATAAGGTAGACGCTCCACTCAAACTTGTTTCTAGTGAGAGGTGAGTAAGTGTGTGGGCACAGTGGAATAGGGATAAAGCACAGCACCGTCACTCAGTGGAGGCGCCGGAGGCAAGGGGACAGAGAGTGAGCCGTGTGGAGAAAACAACACAAGGGAGGGATGTTGATTGCAAAGAAAGAGAAAGCGGGGACAAAAGATGGAGCCGGCAAGAAGCAAAATGTGTGAAATGGTAGAATGAACTCGGGGTGGGGGCGGTGCTGTATCAAGACAAAGGAAATGTGCAAAGAAGAAGTAGGCAAATCTAGGTGTCAAGAGTTTTGTTGTGTTTTTAAAATGCTGCGTTAGAAGTCCAGCATATCCTTTTAAGGCAGATCCAGCACATAATGTAAGTTGTTTTTCCCTTGCACATAAACTACACTTCAGCTTTTCAAAATGTTATTGAAACATTTGCTGTTCTGTCTTAAAATCTGAGTTCAAAAACCATAGCATGGTTCATGTCCAAAGTAGACTTAATGAAAGCACAAGATTTCAAGTTAAAAAGTAAACACTTTATTGTTCCAAGACAAAAATGCAATTACAGTAGCTCAAATAACCATTACGAAGAACCCTTTCATAATGACTTTTCATAATATGTATAATGTCCAGGATGATTAACGCTAAGATGAAGAAAGGTTTGTTGCAAGACTGTCCTCTGCTTTTTCCTAGGACATATTGTGTGTCATCACCAGGGCGTTGCATTACATTTTACTGCATATATGTATGAAAGTATGTATATGTATTTTACGAATAAACCTCTTGAATCTGCAATCTTGTGACACCCTCTTGTATAGTATCAGTTCATTCAAATCAGTTCAATCAGTCTCCAAGATAAAATTTTAACCAAGTTGAGGAATTAAATCTTCATTGTGTTCTTCAGAGGCACAGGTCCAACATCCCTCAACGTTACTACATGAAGCTAACACACAGCAAAGTGTTGTGCTGTGTTTACCATGTAAAAATGTACCTGCCAGCCAATGACTCACCTTGATATAGTATAGGGTCTTATTCAGTATTGACAAAAAGCATTTCTTGGTCATAATAAAAAATATTGACAATTATGTAATATCGCCCAGTAGAGTAAGTACTGTTGAAGACCTTTAAATGTCAAAATTTATGTCTATGAACTCTAGCATCAGTCTGTTCTGTACAAAACCTTAACAGATGCTAGAAAGTTGATATGCATTAATTATTCATCCAACGTGGCAGAAATGGTCAGGCTCAACATGTGAAACTGTCACGACATGAAATAATTAAGGTCACTGCCACGTGGCAGTACGAAGACAGTCCGGGAAGGCACGCGCGTGCTTCAGCGGAGTTGACGAGCTCAAGCCTGAAAAGATTACCTTCACACAGTAAGCCATTGCCCTGCATTTAAAAGCGGGACAAATGGCATATATTCCTAAACATTTAGGGCTGGGGTCTTCAATTGTCAACCGGTGGTCTACACCGATCAGCCACAACATTTAAACGACCTGCCTAATGTTGTGTAGGTCCCCCTCGTGCCACCAAAACAGCTCTGACCCGCCTAACAACCCGCCTAGAGTGCTCTCTGATGCACATACTGTATGTAAACATGCCAAAGCGAAAGAGGGATACTGCTGTTGCCACCGTCAGGTGGAACAACAAAACTGAGGAAAGATTTCTTGAGCAGTGGCAACAATACCCCTGCTTTTTTAACGTTTCCTCAAGGATGTACCATGACAAAAATGAGTCAAAAATGATAAATGCCGGCGAGAAATAGTGGCCGTCCAAATGTTTGATCTCTAAATGAATCAGTCTACTCTAACGTGCAGATTTTATCGTCTGGGCAGTGTAGGCAATGGACATAAAGTCAGAATCAGTTCCTAACCTACTCCTTTTCCTGGCCCTCACAGCGGTTCAGTCTCCACCACCTTCCACTCTTGCTGGTCCCCCGGACGGATTCGGCTGCCTCCGTTGACGGAGCGTCTCCCTCTCTGGGCACACAAGGAGCCGGGCCAGGGCCCCCCTCCCCGGGTGCACAGGGAGACGGGACAGAGCCCCTCTCCCCAGGCGCAGAAGGAGTAGGGCAGGGCCCCCCGCCTCAGGCGCACAAGGAGCCAGAATAGATACCCACTACCCGGGGAGCACAAGGAGTGGGACAGCGCACACAAGGACATGTTAACTCAAGTTCTCTATGAAGGATCGACAGCCCATGCTATCCTCTTCATGACACCCAATCATTTATCTTTTCGCAACACAAGACTGCCAGCATCACACATTGCGCTTCTTTAGCCATGATTGACAAGACCTTCCTGCCCAACGACCTATGAACTCACGCAAGGTCGTGAAAGGCAGCATACGATGATTAGTTGAGGTCATACTTGTAGTGATGCCAGTCTCCCGGCCAAGACCGGGCGAGAATTTATGGCACTAATTTGACATGGTGACCATTGAAAGACAAAAATATTGTGTCGTCTGATCCCAGCATAAGACCAAGCAGCTTTCTATGTTGCTTGTCACTACACACATAATTTGTCATAATACACCACAAACGTGGAGGTGACTATGAATAAAAAGCCATGTTTTGGTTTATACATATGATCAAAGTCTTTAACAAAAAATGTAAAAAAAAACATTGCATTGTTGCAATTTGATCAAGGAGTCTAAAAAGATTACCGACTATGAAGAGATGGAATGTTATGATTATTTGCCAACAACTTCTCAAATTCAGACAGGAAAGGAAGTAAGAGAGAAAGAAAACAAAGACTCACATCCTGATTAAGCTGAACGGAGATTTGTTAAATTTGTCAAGCACCAAAAAGGTGGGAGACAGCAGTTCAATGTGAAGCACAGCTCACTATGCTCAGCACAACGAAGCCTCTGCTCCGAGAGGCTGCATCAGGACATTAAATGCATGTGGTGGACAACAACAGATGTCTTGTCTTCATTCTCTGGTTTGACCGACTGAACAGCCAAACCCCCGTCATGTCCATTCTGCATTGCTATGCTGCCAAGATCATCGTTCCTTTGCGGCTAGGAGTTCGCCGGGGAAGCAGAGTGACATGGAGGTACAGAACAGCAACATGGAGGGACCCAGTGAAGTAGAAAACTTGTTTTGAAGCAACCCTGACTCAATGCCTGGCGCGCCGGAGCCCTAAAATAAACTGACATTCTGCGTGAGAAATAAGGGGGAAACTATAGTGGTCTGACTATAATGTTCTCTCCCACCATTCGGGGACCTGTCAATAGTGTCAAGAGAGGTCAATGTTGAGAGATGAAGACATGTTTCTTCAGAAAACACATGTCTTCATATCATTCAGAACGTCATGCCAGGTAAGAATAAAGTGCCACACCATGTTTATTGCCTCGTGGAGTAAAAATTGAATATCTTTCATGATTAATCAGTCATTTTGTAAGCAATGACCTTATGGATGAGGTTATTGCAAATCTATCATTCATATATATATATATATATATATATATATATATATATATATATATATATATATATATATATATATATATATATATATATATATATATAACATTTTTAAGGGTACAAAAGCTGCTCAAATTACTCATTTACAAACTAAATTACATTCACAACACGTAATCAAATTTGTTTTATATTTGACTATGACCTATTATCTATTACTATTCCGATTATCTATGAAGGTACAGCTGCCTATTTGAGTCTCATTAAAATATAATTTCCTGCATAGTGGGTTTAAGATAACACCTGTGCGATGTTCAACTTTAATTTAGTTTTTTGACATTTTCGGGGAAAAAATGCTTTTCTGTAAGAAATGTGTGATTTTGCAAAACAATTGCAGTGCCATTACACTCAACCTCAATGTCATCCAACAAAGGCAGATGACCATTTGTAACACTTGATGAATTTAACTGCCAGGTTGTCAGGCTCAAATATTCCAGCAATATACATAGATGCAAGAAATAACATCTAAGAGTAAGGGGCACTCCAATCGTGATCAGCCAATATTCTATCTAAATAGAGTACATACATTGTTTTATTTGTGGCGCCTGCCAACAACATTGACCAATCACATACGTTTAAATTTTTTTGTTTTTACTATTTAAGCCAAAATCTGACAGCCCCTCCTTGCCCCCGCTCTCTCGCTTGAACCAGTCTGTGAATAGCCCCTCCTCTCCGTACACACAAGAGCTTAGAGCGGGCCCAAAAAAAAAAAAAAACACTCCTGACCCAACCCAAGCCCGTGTATGGTCTGAGCCCGGTACAGGCCCATTTCCATTGCCTGCATTTATGGACGCAGCCCGAGCCCGGTTTAAAAACCAACATTTTCTTCCAGTGTGGTCCCCTAGGCAGCGAATACCCAACACATTTCAAATTGCAACCTTTGATTGACTGGTGATAAAAACATAATTGACACAAGGAAACAATCAGATATTGTGGACTGCAGGGAAATTTGAATGACAGCAATTTGTTACGAAGAATAATGCAGAAGGAGATGCGCGCCACAAAAAAAACATATGAACAGAGTGTTTTTATTTTAGATCTATTTATTTCGTGAATTTTTATTTTTTATTTTTTAAAACACAACTAAGGGACTGTCCCGTTCACTGCGTGATGGAATGAATGAAACAAAAAAAACCTGTGCGTCCCATGCCGCGTTACGCACTTCTCCCTAAACCTTACATTGCTATGGGACTTTATTTAGTAAAATGTGGATGTTTTAATGTAAATACTATATTTGTAAATATAAAATGCTGCAGTTCTATAACAGTGAGACTTCCTGGCCAGAATTTAATTTGATGACGTTGGCGCAGGAAGTGTACATCCTTCCGCCTATGCAGAGGACGTCAGGACACATTGGCGCATACACTGCTAAAAGAATGTGGATATACTGTATGTGTGGAATCAAACAGAAAGCAATTCTAGCATTTAATTACCAGGAGGAGATGGTTCAAGGGTGGAGTGGTTAAACCACAGATGGGGTGGAGTGGTTAAAAGATAGATGTTTGTATTTTCATAATTTTCCCAACTCTCAGAGGGTTAACCTTCCTAGATCATATCTTTTCAGAAACTTTCGGAAACGTCACTTTGTTCGGAACAGTTTATGATTTTCCAGACTGTCAGCCCCTGTGTCAATTGGATAGATTGCTAGACTTGGGAGCAGGTTGTAAGAGCAAGATTTCAGCAATATATGAATTGATTGGCAATATTAACCCTGTCCCCCTTGACAATCTTAAAACTGTTTGGGATCAGGATTTAGAACACAGATGGGAGGGCAATGGGAGTCAAAGTCAAATTAGGTTCACTCGTTCTCCATTTGCGCAAGATATGGATTGATAAAATTCATAATTTTACATTGCATTTATTCCAGAATGCTTGACTTGCAAAAATATTTCAAAGTATGAGTGCTTCCTGAAATAGATGTTAGCAACCCCCCACATCAATTGTTTTGTTCATGCCCTCGCTTTTCTGAGTTCTGGATGGATGTTTTAGGGAGAACTACGGTATAGGAAGATCTTTGGTTTACCTTTTCACCTAAACTCTAATATCTCTCATATTTGGAGTACTACCTGATTCACAACAGAAATACAACAGGTTGTAGTGGTTTGCAAGGAATCTCAGTCCTTAATTGGAAATTTCTCTTACCCAATCCCATAACAGATGGCTCAAAGATGTCCTTCACTTTCTTAACCTTGAAAAAAATAAGGTTCTCTGCAAAATTTGAAAATACCTGGCTACCTTTCCATGATCATGTAAAAACACAGCCCTTAACTCCAGATGACCATTAAAGGCTCATTTATGACTGTGCGTCAGAACACCATGGCAGCTATTGAGCTATTTCAGGTCCTTGCGTCGGACGCGGGGACCATCGCTGAAGCTAAACTGCGCCTCTTCAAAAATTTAACTACGTGTCTTAACTACATGACTGGCTCACTTGCTTTGGGCCCCGTAGGTATTGCTGCCACGTAATTTCCTCTGCATTCAACTTGGTAGGGAAATCACAAAAACAAAACTATTTATAAAAAATAAAAACACAAAAATTACTATTGAATAAATACAAAGATTGAGAACTCATGGCGAGAAAAAGCACTGAGCATTGTGTTTGATGTTGATGTCCATAGCACATCTGTTGGGATCGAGCTGCTCCTTTTAAATTTTTTCTTTTTGTATTTTGCGCGTGGCTGAGACCAGATGAGTAGCGCAGCAAAATGTGGGTAAAACAGTAAGATGTGCAATAATAGTTAAAGAGGGCGGCACTAGAAGCAGGCCTCTGGCGGCGTCTGCAGCCAGAACTACAAATAGCTCACCACCGCCGTTGAAACCGCAGAGGGAATAGCGGCTTAGTTCACGCTGAACCATGTCTCAGTCGTAAGTCTGTAACTTGTCTACTAATTAACTGTTATTAATGGGACTAGGACAATTATTAATCAAATATGCAGCTGTTTTTTTTAAGTTTGTTTAAGTTTGTACTTAAAGATTGTTATTTTTTATTTATATAATTTACCATATAAGGGCTGGAATGGAAAGGATGGGGGGGGGGGGTTAATTTTTCAGAAGATCAAACTATGTCATGGTAAACTAGCTCTCCTAAACAGCGCTACTTCCCTCAGACCCCAATCTTATTTTTTCTGGTAACAAGTCTAATTCTGACATTGTAATGAGATGTGCAGTCTTTCATGGTGCTTTTCCATTGCAACAGTTGGACAGTACGGTAAGGCGCAGCATGCATCGCACTCTGACCCGAATGTTGGTTTTCCAGGCGGAGGAGTTGATCTGAAGAATCTGAAGCATTTTTTTTGTTTTGTTTTTTTTACTGAAGACAGTGTCTGTCAGCAATTCCATATAAATTGGTATTTTAAACATTGAAACAAAACTACCATTGTATAGTTATGTTATGAGTACATGACTGGGGTAGTGCAGTACATGCCTCACGTGACAACAGTCACATATAAACAACCAAACAGGAAAAATGGAGGAACTAGAAGCTGCTTTACTTTGTCTGCATTAAGTGATTTTGTGACAACACGGATTGATCGATCTGCAATGTCGCTTAGCGTCACCCATGGAGCCCGGTGGGTACGTTTGCTACTAGGCCAGACCAGAAGCTAAAATCAGCACGGTAACTTCAGCATGGCGTGGTTTGGTTGAGTGGAAAAAGCAAAACAAAATGGGTTCCGGCACAGAGCCAGAAAATAAATGCTTGTATTTAATAGGGCTGTACCCTGAAAGTCGACGGATAGAATCATCAGTCGGAAACCCTATTCTATTTTATTATCCTTAAAGTTAGAATGTAGCTGTCTACTACCTGGCCTCAAATGTCTGTGGAAGGAAATCCCTCATTGTTGGAAGTTCCAAACAACAAGGTTCCATTCAAACGGACTAAACACTGCATGTGAAAGCCCTCAGAGAGATTTCATTAACTTTGGGGACTAAAATTAAACGGACACGGTTCAGACCCGTTGCTCTGTTGCTGCAAGCAAACTCCATGTGCACGGACACAAACACGGAATGTTTTTGACTGACTTGGGGGTCGGGTCGGTAAGGAATGTCATAAAATTTGAATAAAGCGAGGTTACACTTCAGCGATGTGTTTATCGCACATCTTCATACCGTGATGACGATCAAAATATGATTTATTGGTCAGCACTAATCACAACTTGGTTGAGCCAGGACAAAAAGAAAAACAAATATATATATATTTTAACATGTCCGACTTGGCCATGGATGAATGTAATGCTAATGTGTGTAGACAGTGTATCTGATTAAGTGTGTTCATCCTTACAAGACCTTACAAGGGTTATTGGCATCCTTCCAGTCTAATCGATTAGACACAGCACATTGCCTTAGACCAGCATGCCCACTTACCTTGATATAAATAAGTTAATACAATCAAGACTGATCACAGAGTAAACACCAACTTCGCTGATTTATTATTTTCAGGTTATAGTGCCCAATTATGATTCTACTGTATTACAGTGGGCAATTAGCATTATGAGAAAAATCCTGTTATTCATTTTTTCCAAATGTGTTTCAAGTTTGAAACCATTGCTTACATTGTAGTCTATATCTGACAGATGATACCTAAATGTTATCCTCAACCTTACAGCCTTAATGGCACAGCTAACACAACCTGATGGGATAAAGATGAAACATTGGCACAAAGGTAGGCGAAAAAATACGCATAAAAAGGCACTTAGTGAACACCTGTGCCCAATGTTGAGCATGGTAATAATGTGCCACAGAGTAGATACATCTACTTGCCCTCAATCTGCCTCTGAGGGCCAGGAAGTGGCGAGAGGTACTTACATTGCCCATATATTCAGAGAGAAGGTCCTGGAGAGCCTGGCGTACGGAGTTGCACTCGGCCACGATGCGTTCTCTGCGGTCATCACGCGTGCAAGATGAGTCGGCCATGAGGGCTGCACCGCTGATGATGCTCTCCAGGCGCTCCTCCAGGGAGGGACGGAAGCGCTCCTCGCTGAAGGCCAGGGGGTCCACGATGATTTGTTTCTGTAAAGATGAGACAGCAGGGACTTTACACGGGGAGGAGACTGACTTGAAACGCAAAGAGGCCTGGTGAGGGGGAATTGGGCTGATATGACAGACTATGACAGGCCGGATGGGAAAACTAAGGGGAAAAGTTTGACGGCTGTAATGTCTTTATCATGCCAAAGATAATACCTTGTTATATAGTTAGTCAAGAGGGCTCCAGTCGGCCAAATCTGTCAGTTGATGAAACGGATTTGACAAAACCCTTTCTGTCCCTTTTGAAACACAATCAGGCTCATGTGTCATGTGGGACAGACTCCATGAATTCAGATACATGTATCCAGGGTAGATTTGGGCCAATATTATAAAGAATATTGCGATACTTGCCATAATTTGTAATATTTTCACAGTTTCTAAATACCCCCCGAGCTCATTCCCTTGCGCGCACAGAGAGGATGTACGGTATTGGACGTATGCGCAGAGCGGCAAGGAAGCAGATGGAGGATTTGGACAAGGTGGCACGCGTGGCGATTAATTGCTGCTCTGACGGCACAGATGATGCACGCGCTAGTGATGCGCACGCCAGCGATGGGTTGCCAGTGATCGCCGCGCCAAAACATTGTGTTTTTATTTGGGATTTAGGTTATTTTACGTCTGCTTATGGTACAAAACAAGTCAGTACGGAACGAAGCCGTGCTTAATGGGGACACTTCCTGACTCAACTCCCCAGGCACCCCCTCTCCTCTTCCCATCAAAATTCTGGCAAAACGAGTTTAACTGGCCGAGTCATTTGAGCAAAAATATATTTTTCATACAAGTGTTGTGAAACCATTTCATTAAAAGAGTACAGTAAGTGAGCAGGGCAGGCACAGAAATCTGCTTAATTATTTTGTATCCGAGTATTAGGCATCAAAAGTTGAGGGCACGAATGCATCATGGTAAATTGGTAAACAAAGTAAATCAAAATAGACTGATAGCATCTACTAGAGATGCAACGGTAAGTTATGGAACAGTTCGGTACGACCCCCTACGCTTCAATACACGGTTGCGAATCCCGGTATTACGATATCACAGTAGAAGTCCACCGGACGTGTTGGCGCAGCGTTCAGGCACAGCATGCAGTAAGTGCTGGTTCCTACTGAACCCACGGTTGGAGCTCCACCGGCCACGTGAGTTGTGCGGAATCCGCACGGAGCCACGCAGCATTACTCTATTTTTGCACGAGAGGTCTTATTTTCAACTGCGCGCAGCTACGCATCCTTTTCCACAGAGACACGAAACAATTTGATTATTTTGAACGGCTCTTTTGTTTGTTCATATTTTTTTTATGAAGTATACAGTTTTATGTCATGTTTGTCAAAGTTGTCCTCTCTGGCCGCCGGAAAATGTTTTGCCCTCTATGTAAGAGATATCCATTGCTCCTCCCTCGCCGGGAGGTGCCATCGCAGGAAAGGAGCACACCCACTGTTACGTCAGGTTCATAAAATGAAGGCACAGTCACACACACACTGGTCTGACTCTGAGGTTTTATTTCAATAAGTTATTTTACTATTATAATTTAAGTGTGAAAAACTGTTTATACCTGTTCAACACAAAAAAAAAAAACTAACCATAGTACTGGTTTTATTTATCTTTTATTGTGAAACATTCTTTTAAATATTATATATAAATAACTAATTTATTAACAGAAATTAATAATTAATAAATTATCTACTTTTATCACCATCCCGGACACCACAGCACCAATCAGATGAACTTGTGCAAATTCTAACAACCCATCAATGAACTTGAACCCCTGTCGGAAAAAAAAAAACCTTAAATATAAAGATACCAAAACCTTACCACAAAAGCATGATACATACCGAATTGTGAGCCCACTGTACCGTTGAATCCCTAGCATCAACACATCAATATGCAGTATTTCCAAATTTTGCTCCGATTATGGTCACTTTCCCATATTCAAATGGGATTGTGTAGTGCAAAAGGAAAAAATGAAAGCCTCCAAGTTCACACCCCTGGCAACTGTTTTCTGTTTTCCATTTAAAGATTAAATGAATGTTCAATATATCAACCATAATATAGTCCATGTTTCTGATTGACTTCCAATTCATTAAATTATGTAGATACCAGGCAGTTAACTCAACACCTCGAACCATCGCTGCTGTTTTCAGTCTCTGCCCTTAACTAGTCAAGTCACATTTATTTATAGAGCACATTTAAAAACTCAAAAAGGGTTGACCAATCTACAGTAGTGCGAGAGACCAAACACAAAAGCTCTAATGTAAAAACAAATTAAATAAAATACATTTAGTGAGCACAAAACTTTTCCACAGCTAAGGTAATTACTATTTTTGTCATTTACATGTTGCAATGTACAAATCACTGAAAGAAATCTTCCATGGCTTTACTGTAGTAAGAGACAATATATAATCTCCATTTTGTGGCGGAAACATTTTACAGCCAGTGTTGCCTTTCAGTGAGTTACCGAGACACTAGTCTGAAGTAAAGTAACCGCTTATTAATAACTGTCAGAAGAGCAAGGGCACTTGTTTTTGTCTGATTTCACAGGGGCAAGGATGACAAGAGAACTCTAGTTAGCATGCTGGGGAAGAATTACAAAGGGTACAGCACAACAACAATCTTGGCGGCAGCGAGAGAGAAAGCAATCTTTCCCCAATGGGAAAAAAGCCCTCACTACAACCAATTCCTTATTGTCTGTGAAATATTCAACAATTCAGTTGTTAGAAATCCAGTTTATTAGGCAGCCCACCACCAGCCCCCTCTATTTCATCTCAACTGACCTCCTCTGCTTGCGTGTCATATTGCCATGGCAACAGGCACTCGTGAGAGGCAAGAGAAAGCACAAAAAAAAGGGGGGGGGGGTGTGTGTACGTCTGAATCATTGGCTAATTTTGCCTTGCACCTGAAATAACGAAAAAGCGCTGGTCTGGAAATCATCTGCAAATGTATTTTAAAAGTTTCTGCTCCACCCAAAATAAAATAAATCACGGATGCATAAAAAAATTAAAACAACACTTACAGTAATTCTGCCATATTACTTGTGAAATTATTCTCACTCATTCATGTTGCGGTGGAGTCTCAAAGCAGGCGATCTGTCACAGAAAATCTGTGTACCTTTTCGATATTGTCGTCGTCTCAGCCTGTGCAAACAGCCATCACTCAAATCCAAGGTTCCAAAAAAATTAACAATAAAAAACCCTGTGTGCCTGTGTTGTATTTCAAAGTAAATAAGGAGGAACATTTATCTAGTCTAGCTTTGTCACTCAAAAGCACAACTCAGAAAATGTGCTTGGTTTAAACATGCTGTTAAGCATCAGTTTCCAGACACATTAAAAAGGACCTATTATGCTCCCTTTCAGCAATATATGGTCTGTGAGGTGCGCAAAACATTTTTTAAACGTGTTTGCTGAGATCACTCAGATTAGGCATTAGAGCCATTATAATGCGTCCAATTCCACCTGTCTAAAAAAAAATGGGCTGTTTCAGTGAATGTGTGTGTCCGTGGGGGGTGCATAGAAGTGCAGGATTTATTCTGAACAAGTAAAGTATTTACACAAAAACATCCAGCTTTTACTGAATGAAGTCCCATAGCAACAGAAAGCAACTGGGAAAAGAAAGACGTGCGTGGTGGCACAGCGGGGACTTTTTTTTCGGAACGGGACAGTCCCTAAACTCACTTGTATTTAAAAATTGTATTCCATATATGTACGAAACAAACAAAAATAAATAGACGTCAAATAAAAACACAGGCACAGGAATCGGTGCGCACCGCTGTCTGGAGGAGAAATAAAAAATAAAAACTCTGCTCCAATTCTGAGTTAGGTTTATCATTTTCCATACAAGTAAGGAACTAAGGAAAATAAATAAAGCTCAATCTTTCTCTATAAGATCATACAGTATATTGCTATATTATAACCACAAGACTTGCATATAGAGGGGGGCGGTTAGATCCAATTACAAAGTGGTTACTTGACAGCTCGGAGCGGAGAGGGCGAGAGCCTCGGCGCCCTCTCCCGCGCCGCTCCAGTTTCAGAACACGGTAAACTGCACTTAGTTTCAATTCAGACTTTTCCTGGCGGATAGAAAATAAATAAAAATAACCGTCTTTCATCAATGTCAATCTCAACCGATGGGAGTCGATCATGATTGACGATTTAACCGCAAATCTGCCCAAGCCTAATGGACTTCAGAACAGAAAAGAATGTAGAGGTTGGTAAAATATACCATAAATTGGTCTAAAAGGTTACCTATAATAAAATAAAGAAAAGAGTGAGCCATGCTTGACATGTCACCAACTTGCTTTCGTAACTCAGAAAGCCATTCATTGTGATGCATGTGCCTTCACATCCTATCACAATAGACATGTTGCCATTGCCACAGAAGACTAACAGTTGTGTGCAAATTAGGTGTGTTAATGATAAAGCCGAGAGCTGTGTAATCTCTTAAAACCTTATCTCATCAAGTAATGATAATGAATTTAATGAAAAAGTAGATTTCTTTTGCTAGAAATCATATTTCAACGACTGCATGTTTGCCATAGGGTTGAGTGAGCCGGGTTGGACACCTCAAAATAGCTGCAGGCGGCAAAACACAGGGTCCAGGTTAGTTACAGATAAAAGTTTTCCACCACACCACAACCGACACCCATTCCAAATTTTACAAGTTCACATTGAACACAGGTTGGATGTTCTGCCCACATTGTGATTAATGTTATAACTAACTGCAATTGAAGATGACATAACCAAATTATTCAAATCAACATGACATAACCAAATTAATTGTCTGTTACTGTAACTGTCCAGCGGGCTGGAGCCATAATAACAGCATTACAGCATTAGCTCCTGCCATTGTCATCTCAAACCAGCACAAATCCTGCGGGAAGCAACCACTACGCACCAATGGAGTACATACCGCGCTTGGCGTGCACGATGGAGAGAATCTGCGACGTGCGATAACATTGTTCAATATGGCAATGACGACATGACTTGCGATGAACAAATATTGAAGTGTGCATATTAGGTGTACACCAATTACAAATTTTGGAGTTCCTATTGGAATGTAGCATCATTTTGTGCTGTCGCTCGTCTTTACATCAGCATTATGTCTAAAGTTTTTCATTTAATGCCGCATCGGCAGACGTAATAACGCGAGTGTTCCAAGTCCTAGTGACATGAAAAATGACTGATACATGCTGAGACACTTGTTGCGTGTTATGACTTTATCCTAAAAATTATACGGTGACTGTCCCCTACCTGTAGTCCACAGAGTCCTGCCTCACAGTGTCTCTGTGGAAGGAAATCACTCCGTGTGGAAGGAAATCACTCCGTGTGGAAGTTCCCAACAACACGGTTCCATACAAACAGAAGACTGAATGTCCGTCAACTTTTAAAACTTCTTGGACTAAAATAACACGATTCGGACCCGTTGCTCTGCAAGCAAACTTCCTCTGTGAGGACACAAACAGTATCGCAAATACCACCCCCCCCCCCCCCCCATTACGCACAGTCCTTGTTTCGTTCAATAAGGAAACATTAAAATAAAATAACCTACATCTAAAATACAAAGCCCACTGTCGTGTCATGCCAATCACCGGCACCCCATCACTGGCGCACGCATGGTCGGTACTGTCGACAAAGCCCATTCACTTGCGGACAAAGGGGCTGTATGTGGATATAAGTGCGCAAAAAAAAATATTTCTGCTGAAACACGTACTGCATATTTTTTTTGAATGTTAATTTTCAGACTTTTAAAATTCGAATAGCATTCGAATATCGAATCATCGTTTGACTGTCGTTTGTGTGTAAAAGAGAGTGAGATAGAAAGAGATGGAGATCTGCGGCTCTCATGGTTGTTAATGACAGAAATGTACTGACCAGTAATGTAACCTTATGTTTACATTTATTCATTTATTATTTGGAGTCTGTTTTAAAAAAAGCACAATTTAACTTAATGATTTTTTCTGTTAAAGCACAACCTTAAAATTTTGACTTTTTCCTTATTATAAAACAGCACATTGTTAATACTGAAAATTGTATTGCATTTATCAGTAATAGTTAAGATGGAAAAAATATGAATGTATTGTGTTGCATGTCGATTTTAGAGTTCATTTTGTGAAATGGTGCTCCTACCATTTTCAGTGGGGAGCACCAGTGCTACTAGTGTAAAAAATAAAAATAAAAATAGTCTGGACCCCTGCTCAACCTTGCATTTTTTGCAACGTTACATTATTTTCATTTCAACCGATCCACTAAAAGATTCAAGCCCTACAGATTAGTACGGTTAGTGTAGCTGGATCTTGATTCAACGCAGAACCACAGCAAGAGAAGGACACGGAAGCCATCGCCATTCAACCCACTTACGTGACAGTGAAATCACGTACGGCACTTCATGTGATGTCACCGTGGGGTTGAGCTCATCACTGTCATCACGGCAAATGATAAAATAAATACATATTTGTTTGTTTTTTTGCTGGTGAGGTTACAGGAGGATATGAAATATAAACACAGTAATCATTGTTTAGTTATCATCATTGACTGTGTTCCATCCTATGTTCAAGGGCTTCTGGAGAAACAAAACTTTTCAGTTGCTCCGCTCGTCACTGGGAGGGACAGTCTATTGAACATATGGGGGTTTCTTTTGGGGAAGTCGGATTATTATTAATGATTTCTAGGGTTGTACCCAACTCAGAATTTTGTCACTCTAATTAGATTTGGCTGTTCCATGGGTGGACAGGGACACACACACACACACACACACACACACACACACACACACACACACACACACACACACACACACACACACACACACACACACACACACACACACACACACACACACACACACACACACACACACTTTGTAATATCCACTTTAGAAAAAAATCTTTTTTGGGGAGGCGGGTGACAGTGCCATCATTTTTTAATAATAATAAATTCTAAATTAGCATACCTATTTAGCACAGTAAAAATAAACATTGATTTATTACAAAACTATTTGGAAATGCTCAATCTTTGTTCTGCTTAAAGAAATAAGTGTCGAGCTGGTGCAGGGAGGCGAGGGGGAGTCAGCGTGGTAGACTGACGCTCTGCGCTTCAGTATCAGCGGTGTCGAGTTGAGTCCGATGTTTCTGCAGCTGCTTTATTTTGTCATTTATTATTACCTCAGCACTGGAGCGCATTATGTTGAATCGTCCCAAATAAAACCCGCTGTGCCGGCAAACCTCAAGCCAAACCTGCGTCTCTCTCCTTAATTTCGCCTGAGCTGAGGTAGCAAGCCTTATATTCTACTTATGCTGCCTTTTCATGAACTCAACACCCACCCACACACTCACTAATTTGAATGTACAATCAGTAATGACAAACATAAGTTCCACCACTCCCTTCGTTAAGGGCTAGGGGTATTAATTCATGAGTCAAAACTGTAATTGAATATTCTATTTATTTTTAATTAAATGCATTTTGATTCCTTTTTTTATTTTTTATTATTTCTATGCCTTTTCTTAATGTAAAGTACTTTGAGTTGTATGAAAGGTGCTATACAAATAAAGGTTATTGTTATAATCAGTCAACTAAATTAGTATTGTTAATTCTTAAGGTTAAACAGAGACCTTGCTTGACTCCAATTTAAGATGCAGACGTTAAACCAATAAGATAAAAAAAAAAACAGGTTTAACGTCAACTTTTCTGCAGTCGACAGCTGAACCCAAACAAAAGGACAAAAACATCCAGAGCCCAAATGGGAGATAAGAAATGACCTACATCAAAGTTGTTGAGGGCGTAGGCCAGCTCTCCTCCCCCTGCTGGCTGGTTGAGGACGGAGTCCTCGGTGGCAGTGGCTTGAGCCGCGTTGGAGATGCCCGACACAGCGTGCTGCAGCTGCTTGTAGATGAGGTCACGGTTTGCCTTGTAGGCTGCCACGTCAGGATGCTGCAGGCAAGCACGGGACGCCGTGTACAGCATGGGGATGTTCCTCTGCAGGACCCCACGGGCAGCAGCCATTTGGTCCTTGTGCTGGACATCCTTTAGCTCCTTCCAAGGGAACGAGAGGAAGGGTGATGGGAAAGATAATGTCAAGAGGTTAAAAAGAAAAGGTAACGGAGGGAAATTGACTTGGAGCTTTGTGGGGAGAGGTCAAATGAGAATAAAAGTAGAGAAGCGATTTCCAGAAGTAGGAGACTACAGTGGGGGGACAGAACGTTTCGGATTCAAAACGGGCCCGTTACGCCCTCACGGAGACACTTAAGTGTGACAGAGCTCGCTCTGGATGACCCAGATTTGTTTCTGTCCCCTGCGGTAACAACACAGTAATAATCAGGCCATTACACTATGCCTTTGCGATTTAATGCATTGCTATTCAGGCTGCGCCATTATTTTGTTGCAACATTTTTAAAGGAGCGTGCACAAGTGATAGTGATCACTGGGATGCACAGCCTAAAAAGCAAATCAGCTTCAACCCATAAAATGAAAAGCTTCCCTAGGAATTTAACCCACCCACTACATCCACACACACACACACACACACATCCACACACACACACACACACACTTTTAGACCCTTTCACTGCATGCGTTTACTTTGGTGCAAATCATTTCTGCCATCCATAAAAAATTAACCATAATGGCAAATTACAAGAAAAAGCCATTCCAAAAAACAGTCTCTGTTCATGCATTGCAGTTAGGGCACTGCAAGTTCACCTTCTACAGCTCTGCTATTGCTCGGAAGTTGAAGCCACAAGGAAAACACGGCTAATGCCTGATGCAATTTGGGTGAAAAAATGTCAACTTTGTCTTTGTCTCCAGAGGGCAATAACTTTTATCATTGCTGTTGTTTTGAACTGGTCACTAGGGCTGTGATGATAACCGCATTACCACGGTTAAGTGACATCACTGCGGTATTGAGCTCATTACCATGTTATCACATCATATCATACCAGATACAGCATGTGTGCATCCCTTCTAAATGGTCTTTAACATCAGAGATAATTGGCACAGAAATTGTATTAAATAGGAATGCTGCAATGTGGTTTGGCGACCTTTTCAATCAGGGGAGCCCTTTATTTTAAAATAATCTTTCAGATTTTATGGCAAAAACAGCTTGGCCATTATAGCCACTCTTAAAAATGCAGCAGCTACTGCATGAGTATGCAGCCTCTTGTCTGTTAGGATAAAGCCTGGCTAAACTTTATATACATAATTTAACAAGTGCAAGATTTTTCAGAAAACCGAGACTAAATGTTACATACATTCCCAGACTGTTTATATTCAATATTTAATTTGGCAAAGCATCGAATACTTAATATTTTAAGCCCTTAGAGGCTTAAATTTGTAATGGCTATAATGCTGCATCTGTAATAAAAATAAGGTACAGTCTCCCAGGTCTAGCAGAACTGGGTGTTGTTATACTGTATATGGCTTGAGATTAATAATCATTGTGTTACGTGCAGGTACGAGTCAGCAGTTTTATTTGTGTGCATTGGAGGGCCAAGAATACACAGATGTTCACAGTAAGCCAACACTAAACGAGCTGGTTTCATCAGTTAGACAAGCATTCTAATAAGTGGCCCTCGAGTGAATGAATGACCTGGTCTTTCAAAAAGTTCATAACTTGTGAATCAGTAGGTCTGCAAATTGGACCTGACCATGGCTTTTTAAAGTGTCACTTTTAAAAGCCATGACAGGGGGTGCCCTTTAAGCTTACATGAATAAGTAATCCTAAATGGGTTACCAAAATGCAAATTACTTTTAATTGAAATCTTGACCATCTCAAATAAAGAGTAAATCAAAATGAAGCTCAAAAAAGAGCTAATTATCAATGTTTTTTTAGGTTTGGGAGTGGGCTGTATCTGTATACGGAGGTGATGCTCATCCAATTACTCAGTTGTTTAACCAGGAGGAATGGTCATGGAATTGTCTTGTCTACTTCTTTACTACTTGTTTATTTCCACGATATGCTCGGAAGTCCGTCCTAGCAGCACCGATCGCAAATATTTAAGATGTTCAATATTTACGATCCGATATCCTGTGAATGGGATCTGTTAGTGTGTGGTGTGCTGTGCTGTTTTGGCAACTCATTGCCCTCGACACACTATGGGCACAAAACTGTTAAATTGATTGTGATATGTCGTCTGGGGTCTCTCACATTTTCAACATCTGTTAAGATTTGAAAAAGCTTGTAGTGTGGGCCAGACTAAACACTCACACGAGAGGAGAAATATCAGTTTTCATCTGTGAGAAAATTGCTTTCCCCCCCCCCCACTCATGTATCAGCTTTGTGCCTTGTTCATGCTCACAGCATCTAATCTTCGAACAAAAGCAAGGGACACATTTCCACTTGCGCACTCCTTACGGCTCGCTCTCAGTGTGTTCAAGTCGAACACACACACACACACACACACACACACACACACACACACACACACACACACACACACACACACACACACACACACACACACACACACACACACACACACACACACACACCTGCTGTCTCTTGGCCGCCATGATGTTGAGCTTGTCCACCTCTGGTTTCAAGGCCTTGTATTGGATCCCCAGATCCTGCTCCGTTCCTGCATTACGCACTTTGACCAGATTCTCCTCTACCTAGATGGGTCACGGAAAAAAAGACAGGAACCGGTTACAGGGGAAACGTTCCTTTATCGTAGACTACAAATACGCTTATTCAATAATTTTACCAGAAGTTGTATTGCAATAACATGGTAATATCATATGTTAATATAGCATGACTGAGCAAGCGAAACATAAAAAGGTCACATGTGTCAGTCAAGCCAAATCATCCTTGCCCGCACACAGCAGGTAAGCATTGAGAATTTCTTATTTGCGTTTCAGATGTTTTTATGCTTTGGAGTCCACGGCAACTGGTTGCAGAACTCAAGCGGTCTGTACTAAATGCCAGGCTCTGCTCTCAGTGAAGTATGAGTTCCACTCCCAGTGGAATGTGTTCTTGTTCAGCTTGCAAACAGAGAAGGTCAAGAGATGAAAGATACAGCAAGTAGGCTACTGTAAAAATAGTTCTGATAAGATATGGAACCTCAAGTGTTACTGTAATGTGGGGTAGGGTAGGGTGTTCTGGTGATGATTTAAATTGGCTGCATAAACAGTTGGATCACAGGGTGTGGTGCAAATGAGTAACACCAAGCACAGTTCCAACGTGCATACTTGAGGTCTTAAGACCTAAAATACAGAGGAATGGCAAACTTATTTTTAGTAGCATGTACTTAGCTGCTTGTTGAGGCATGCAGCTTAGAGTTGGTTTGATGCAAGGAAATAAAGGAAGGAAATAATATAGTTTTAGTTGCAATTAACTTTATAGACTGTATGCAGCCTTAAATTCTGTACTGCTGTTCAATGGGTCTGCTCTGCAACACAATACGGACGGATGGTGGACATGAAAAAAATTGAGATACGGAGTTGGAAAGAGCAATTCAAATAAAAGGTTCTAACCATTATTTACCAGTCAGTGTGTAAGTATACAAGTCTGCATGATTTTACTTTTATCCACCAAGAAAATAAATCGGTACATCCAGATATCTTTGATATCGGCCAACTAGCATTTCAGTGTTTTCTCAAAGCCTTTCTTTGTTGTCAAAGACATTGATTCCAATGCCTTCATCTTTAAAAAAAATAATAACTAAATAAATAACTTATACATATCCTGCACAAGGGATCTCTTACCAACTTCAGCTGCAGCAGCAGCTTGTAAACGTCTGACATGTCGGCCAGAACCAGCAGGTGTGTGACGGCTGAGAGCAGCGCCCTGGCGGCACGGACCATGTTGCCCCTCTTGACTGAAGAACAGGGGTCCTCGGCAAACTCTCTGGAGGCCACCTTCATCGAATCACCTGAAACAAAATGAACATATTCCATTTGAAGGAGTTACGTTGCTTTAATACGCTTTTACAAAGCCGTGCCGGAACCCATGAACTTGCTTCATTTTGCTTTTTCCACTGTCAATAAATTCAAGAAAGTATCTGAGATGATGGGACACAAGAAGGGTCAATTCCTTACACTACGTAGCTTCCTGTCAATATCCCGATTATGCTACTCGCCATGTAAATTTTGGGCTGTACCCGACTCAGAATTTTGTCAGTCTAAATGGATTCATAGAATCCAATCGTACAGAGCAGAGCAGCAACCATGTGACACCAACAGCCAATCCTACAGCAGGAGTGCCAGCGCTTCCTCCACTCTCTCCCCAGCCCACGGCGCTCTGCGGTCGAGCAGTGCGCAGCAGTGATGAGGCCCCCCGGAGCTGATGTGGTGAGGTTCCCCTAATTTATAATTCCTAATTAAAATGTTATCCCTGTGTATTTTGTAAGCTTCTATCTGTTTCATCCTGTAATCCTGAATCTCAGTCAGCTAACGGGTTTCCGACTGATGATTCAACTCGTTGACTTTCAGGGAGCATCCCTATGTAAATTCAGGGTTTTCAGTAATCACATTATTCCAATCGTACTTGATCGCATTGTTACCTTAACCAGACTACTAAGCTTAATCGGGGTATTGAGTGCATGTAAACCCACAGGCTGATAAAAACTTAAACTAAAATGTATTAATTTAATGCAGACGTGTAAGGGGAATTCAACTTTGTTGTTTAACAACCATGCCAGCTACAGTATTACAGTGAGATTAAAAAAATAATTCCCAACAACGTGTAACTGAATACAAGTCAATTTTAGTATTGTTTGATATAAAAGTGTAAAAAATTGAAATGTCAAATGTCCAACTGTTGCCATGGTGACGATATGGATTGTTGCTCCTTTACAATTTTATAAAAAGCCACATTTATGAAGCCACATGGTACCATAACGGCATGTAAAACAATAATATAAATGAATTGCATTCCAGTATGTTTGGGCTAGGGATGTCCAGAGCGGATGTTAAACACTGGGACCAGGACCAATCCAGACATTTTAATTGACCATATTGATTTTACACCCTATCAAATTCAGATCCATTTTTCACCTTCAGCCGGTTTATGCAAACTGTTTTAACCTCATCTTACCAACCTCCCCGCTGACGATCCGGTCAGCGTATGCATTTAAGGACTCCGGCTATGGCATGGAGCAGCGGACAAATTACAACTAGTCACCCAGATTATTATAGTTTATACTGCACAACATAACTCACACAAAGCATCATGATTTAAAAACATTGACATTATTTCATAGCAGTTGCTACAACACCGCATGTTACATCACAAACTTACAAGAGCATGATGTTTTTCTAAATGTTTGTAATGCTGCCTGCCCAATGCTGTGAGAGTTGTTTATTTCATAATGTGTTTGCAGTGTAGGTGAAGGCTTTTACTGAATAGAGCACTTTCAATCTATGCTTTATCACACTTAGGGGGCACACCTAGAACTGTAGGTTACCACAAAGTAAATAACCAAAGTTAATGTTGGAACACAGAAAAGACTAGATCAGAATGATGCCAATATCTGAAAATTCTCCACCCCTATTTTTCTAATATAAAGATTAGGACGGGAAAAAGACAGGTCTAGTCTTGTCGGTATACAAGTACTCCTTACTTAACGAGTTCCGTTCCTAGCACCAGGTCGTTAAGCGAATTGGTCGATAAGCAAGGACCCGTGTCAATTCAGGGTAAAGGGGCGGGGCGATTGCAAACGCTAGTGTAGTGAAAACTGACAGACTGCGTGAACGAGACTGAGAACAGTGATGAGATGCTTGACACTGAGACGCCGCCCACCGTACAATACAGACTGGTCAGAGAGCTGGTCGTAAGTCCGAACGGTCATTAAACAAGTAGGTTGTTATGGGAGGAATACCTGTGTTTCAAAAAACACATACCAAAAGGAAGACAAAACTCTGTTTTTTTTTAAAATAATAATAATAAGCCTCACAATCATTTTGACGGTACACTGACTTGTAGTATGGGCAATGGCACCTCATTCCTACCCAGCCTCCGAACGCCTGTTCTTGCACTATGTTACTTCTATATTCTAGTATGAAACCGCGGCAAAAGTGTGTTACGCTTCACGTCACTAAGACCGTTCTTGATGTTTGGCTCCAGTAAGTACAGTTAGCCTGATAAAATGTATACATTTTTTTTTTTAATAATGTAAACAAATAAAAACTAATTATAAACTTGCAGGTCAAAATGTTCACTAATAATTCTCATAAAAAGGCTCCGCTCCACCTCCCCGAGGGCACAAGCGAGACAGACCAGTGGTGCACCCAGCACATCAGCGGGCGTGTGCCAGCCCTCACTTTCATTGCGCCACAGGATTAGTTTCATCCTCTGAGTCGTGGGTGCCACCCGATCTGCCAGGCCAAGCACATCTGGCAGCTATACCGGTCGCAGGGGGCCGATCCCCACACCCGGGAGTGCTTATCGTGGCCGAAAAGGTTCAAATTTGTCAGGTAAAATGGATTATTTTCGGACACCGGACTGAGTTTTATGACAGCACAATTGTGCAAATGTAAAAGTGCAATTGCATTCAGAAACTGTAGGGGCGCAAAATCCCAAAAGTTACAAAGTTCCGCTTTAACCGAGCCCTGGAGGCGGAGGCTTGCACACGGCACATCAAGAAATAGCTTATGAGGGCAAAACTGAAGTGGAATGAGTGTCTCTGCAGAACTGGACAGTATTTCTTCAGAAAAATGGTGAGTGATCTGCAGGTCTACCTCAGACTTCCATATTTTACAACATTTGGCATAACCTTTGCCAGTTAAAAACATAATTTGTTGAGAAATGGGACTGGTTAAGTGGCCAGATAACATCAGACAACCCTGACTATTATATGCAAGATTAACATCTTCACACAAGTTTATACACATATATGAACTCTGAACCTGACAACCACTTTTCCCTGTTCATAAACCAACTAAGTGTCCTTCTGCCTACCCGTCCATCTGCAAATGACATAAATAATTTCCTCTGACATCCCCAGGCGGTAGACTACACAAAGTTAGCACAGCTACTGGCTAATCTGCCAGTTCAAGAACCATGTCTGAAAATGGTGCAACGTGTCCTCTTCATCTGCATATCCCTCCACCCCAGTGCAGGCAACTGTGTACCAGCTACAAAAACTGAAAGCAAGCACCGAAGAGCTGCCCAGTGAGTTGCAGGCTACGAGTTAATTGCATTAGAATGTCTTTAGCCAAGAGGACAGGAGAAGTGAAGGAGACGGGAGGGGCACTCTGACACATTTTGCCCTGCCTCATTGTGTTCACCATGTGTCACACAGAGAACACACAACCCTCTGACACCTAGTGAGGTCAAAAGCCCGGACATCACGGGAGTGGGGGCGAAAGAAAAAAAGAGAAAAAAAATATTATTTTAAAAAGGAGGTCAAAGCCATGACAAAGGCTGTCTGGTTTGTCCAGCGCTACACTTTGGATGGGCTTTCACGGATGACTGACGACAGAAATTGGGTTTACATTTTATTATATAGGAACTTAACAGTAAACCCCCATTACAGTGAGTTGTATTAGCATCAAACTGTTTCTGCGCTTCCACAAAAAGTTAACCATTTCATTTTCTGCAGATGCGATTGTATTATACTGGTTGCTCTCATTTGAAATTAGTTTAGTTTAAACATCTCCCCAAAATGCAATAGCAATCTTCTAAATGATTGTTTTCCTTCGTGGAAAGGGGACATTAAATTGTCTGAAGGAATTATTTACACGGAATTTTTAAGAGCACTTAAACCTCAATCTAGCAAAATGGCATTCTGAACAGCTGTTTTGACATCTTCTGACATACAGTACATCTCCAGTGCTACGTTTTCTGTGCAGCTTATTTCTAAGAATAGAGGGAGAGCTTTGATTGCCGACATCAAAATATTTGAAGAAAAACAAAAAACAAACTCATAATTATAAACAGGCAGCAGGCAATTAGTATAACGCAGCTCAGCAGAGAGTCTGTCATCCCACCTTTGTGGGATGTGGCGGGGAGGGGGGGCGACGACATAGAATGGGTGCAATGGCCAGGACCAATCACACAACATTTTTATACAGTAAATCCCAAAATAATATAAAAAGAAATCAGTGGTAGTACAATAGTATCTTGTTATTAATTTAGACTGAAATAGTGCATCAAAATACTAAGACATCTTAATCTCATAACTAGGGATGCTAATCTAGATTTTTTTTCTGACCCTCGTTAACCAATCATTAACCGTTATCCGAATATTAAAATATTAAAGGCTCTGTCCCCAAAAAACAAAATAAAGGTAATTTTTTTGTATTGACTTCACAAATCATAAATATATTTCTATATGTGAACACAGCTCAGTGCACCCCGATCGCGGAGAGATTTGGAGCTGTTATGTATTTGGTGACGTTCCTCCAAATAAAACAACTAAAAACAGTGTGTTTTTAGTTGTGTACACTGTTTAATTATTATTATTTGTTTCGGAAGAACGGGATGGGGCACGGAGGAACTCGTGGCCCATGCGCCCCCGTCTAATTTTTGCATTACACAGCCGAATGTGATTCAACTGACAAAATTCTGATTTGGGCACAGCCCTAGAAATAATCAATAATAATTGGACACACAAAAAATAAATCCCCAATATGTTTAATGGACTGTCCCTCCCTAGTTTTCTTTGACCATGCAACACACAGACACCTTTTTTTAACTTATCGTAATAAATTGGTCAAGATTCTCATTGCCGGTTAATTATTAACATTCCTATTGATAACAATATCAGTCGTGTCGATTACGAGCTTTTAGAGCTTATTGTGCGTAATCACCGGGTGTCATGACATTTCACTACATGTATATGTATGACTGTAAGCACAATTGGAGCCATTTGAAGCTTTGTGACATGCCAGGACTTCTACTGTGTGAGGTAAGTACTGGTGGTAAGTTAAGGTAAGTTCCATTTAGGAGGTTTGAAATGTATATTTACACAGACAATTCATTCTAGTATATAATTATAGAATCCAGAATCACGATTGTAGCGCTGCCCCTTGCGGCTGCCTGCGCGGCAATTAAAACTAAGTTCCGACTTTCATTGCCGTGTGCCAAGCTTGTGGGAGACACGGATACCGCAACACACCGGGACTCTTGGGTGCAGGGATTTTTTGTTTCATGTAAATGTCAGAAAATAAAATAAATACATCTACAATAAAAACACGCAATTTTTATTGGTTTTGTTTGGAGAAATGCAGAGAAATCCATCGCAAACCGAAGTTAGCTCGTGCCAAAAGTGAAAAAAACAAAAACCTTTAAAATCCGAGCGTTCAGAAGCCTTTATCATTTGACATTTCGGCCACGTGTAATTTGACACTGTAACACACACACACACACACACACACACACACACACACACACACACACACACACACACACACACACACACACACACACACACACACACACACACACACACACACACACACACACACACTATAGATCCCCTTTAAACATCTGGTAAGCCATAGCTTGGTGAAAAATGCCTTCTGATTCTAGGGGAGGGTTTAGCTCTACTCAATGGTCGCATTATCAGTCCGGGCACGCTCGGTTGAGCAGCATGGCATAACTGGCAGCCAGTCCAAGCACCGGCTTACAATGCTAGACAAGTTCCTGCCCACTTACACCACAGCAAAACAACACGACTGCAAACACTGCAGTTACTTTCCTGACTACTGACCTCCTCCAAAAAAGCTCAGATCCTCAGATCCACACTGGACACAAGAGAGCGAAACTCAAGGATTAATAACAGCAGATAAAAAGTTGTAGCCCCAAAACTCGTGCTCTCTGATCTTCTCTTAAGACAACTTGATATCAAGAGTAATAAGAAAAAAACAAAACTTGGAAGCTGGGCTGCAGGAAAAGAAAAATGGTGATCCTGCCAGATTATCTGATGACAAACTGACTTCAAGTTGTGGGCGGTATGGAATTTAATTAAACGTGTAATGCACCAAGTCCCACAGGCCGGTGGATATATGAATTTAAAATATATCTGTGATCATCAATGACATCTGCACACTTTCCTCCTACATCTCCTTTTACAGGAGATATGCAAAATGTTGTCATTTACTTGGCAAGAAACTTAGCAACAAAAATGCACAAGCTATTCCAATAACAGAAATGGCAATTACTGTGTTTTGCAGTACACCAGGGATTAGCAACCAAAAACTTTACACAGAACGTCAGGCAAATCCACTGCCCTCCAAACGTGCACACGCACACACAATCTGGTCTTTGCACATTTACCTGCGGGTCTCCCAGTTAAGATGATATTTAAATTAAGAAGATTGGCTGGCAGAACGACTCATTGAACAGCAATTCATCACTGAACAGCCTTAAAAAAAAAAAACAAAAAAAAAACGCAAGACAAAAAGACTTTGAAGAATTAAGTGCTCAACAACTTGACAGGGTTAACCCCCTCTATTAACCCACTTCTGTTCACTTTTCTTTGTGGCAAGCGCACAAGAGTGAAACAGTATACATCGTAGAGGGGTCTTGAGATATATAAAGACTCAAATAATGGCGGTGGTGATGCATTAGCTGATATTGGGCAACCTCACACTGAGTTTCAAGAGCACACTCACTCCAGAGGGCAGCGGTGTAGAGATTGGCTCCTGGTCGCAAGAGAGATAATGATGGCACTAAACTTCAAATGAATTAAAACCAAGCATGAAAAGCCAAACCGCACCACGAAAGTGAATGTGTTAAGCATTTAAGCTATTCTTGAAGAGTGTCCACTGGGAAGAACATAATGTACATAGTGTATTATTTAACAACCCTCACATTAAAGCAGGCATTCCTTACAGGCCAGAAACCAGCCGAGGGTCTAATACGCATCTTCCATTTACCTTGGTTGCGGACATCCTCCACTGCAGCGGTCAGTTCATCCTTAAGGAACTGGCTTTCCTTTGCTATTTTCTCTCCTTTCTCAAGGAAGTTCTGGGTCGCAGTCTCCACTGACGCAGCCAAAACATGAGCCTTCTTGGAGCGCCCCTTCTTTTTGTTAGATGGGCCTTTGTTGCTGGAGTTTACCAGAGTGGTCACCTGCGACCGAAAACAAGAGCAAACAAATATCCTAAATAAGGCCCCAACGCAGCTGCTTCCTTTATTTAAGACACATATTTAAAAAAGAAGTTTGTAATGAAGAATTACTGAAAGACGATATCGCCATTGTGCAACGCAAATGTTTCTCAATATTTCAATTTATTCTTTGTGACAAGCAAATGAGACTCATCGAGCAGACTGGCTACTTCTGTATCCTTCTGGTTAAATTATTGAAATATCTATTAAAAAACTGTACAATGAAGTATTGAGGCAGTGTAATTTTAAACAAAAAGCCAGAACAGGAGAAATGATTACAGCGAGAAAAAACCTCCTTTACTGTTCATATGGACACCTGACTGTTGTTTTAAGACAAGACTTGAAAAACTGTGAACCTACATACAATACAACCATACAAATATACAAACAGTAATTTCTTTCTAGATCTTGGTACAAAAAGGATTGAATACAGGTATTGTTTGACTGGGGAAGTTTCAATATAACTTGGTATTGTGATATTTCAATTGATACCAGCCCTACCACTAACAAAACCATCTTAACCCCCCCCCCCCCCCCCAACCTAGTATCTAACCTTTCCTACTATCCTAAATACTTGTGCAATATTCATAATTACCTGGGTGACAAGGGGCTCCAGCAACCTTTCCACCGCCAGCGTGCGGATTTCTAGGCTCTTTGGGTCCCACTTAAAGTTGATGTTGGCAGTGTTGATGCTCGTCATGTTCTCACAGATTCTGTTTGTGGTGGAAAAGACAAGACAAGACAAGATAAGATATAACAGATTACGAGCTTTAACCCGCTGTTCAGAAAAAAAAAAAAAAGAAAAAAATTCACAGATTGGACAGAAGTCAAAACAAATTTACCGGTTTTAAGGAACCGACACTCCCCCCTTCGAACACAGGCACTTTGTGAGAACAGACATTGGTTCACAACTTAAACTGAATATTGTTTAAGATTTGCAGGGTCTTTAACTACGAGACTCCTATGTCATTATGGTCATCATTTATTTGAAGTTTATGAATGACTGCCACGAGTGAACAATAGTAAAGGAGGCCATTCCTTTTGCCCCCCTTTACAGAGGGACCACAGCTTCATTGACTTTCAAGCATGAGGGCCACAGAAAAATCAGCCAGCCCTGGGGGGACTGGGTTGAAATATTGGTCATTTGAACTGTGTCAACAATACTGGAGTTAGTGGCTTTTCTATTGTGTCTAGTCTAGACAAATGCTGATACACGCCAAATGTAGAAAGTATGTCTGGCACTGAGAAGCCTACACACATATTGTACAGCGTAGCGAATTTGACTGTCCCTCTCACCCAATTCGATTTTTTTTGTTTTTATTCTTATGTGTGTGCATTGTTCCCAACAAATATATTTTGAGAAGATACGACTGCAGTCAATGAATAGTTGCAATCGACGTTTGAAATAGTGGGGAGGGTGTGACTCCCAACAGGAGCCACAGCACTAACGGCATATGATGCAATGGAATGAAAACCTGTGTCTGGTGGGCCTTTATGACTATAAACATTGAGTTGGATCGGTTATATCGGCTATGCCAAGTTCAGGGTTAACAGTTTAAGATCTCTAATATGAATTAACAGTTTTAGAATATTTACTTGTCGGTAGTCGATTATGGAAAACAGACTGGATCGGCCTAAAAACTTAATATGACACAATATAGGATAGACCCAAAAGTTTACAATTAACCTCTGTACCCTTTAGTTTATTTTTATGTTTACTGTATATTGCCAATGTTCTGCTGTTGTTTAGTTGATTTTATTGTACACAGACACTGTATCTAGTCTAGTTTTATCTGTTTTCCAGGATTATTGTATATTTCCAAATTGTTCTACGTTTTAGAGCATTTATAGGTTCATTGTTTGACAATTATCAACTCTTTAGTTTCTCATCTGAAAAAAAACAAGACACCGATCCATCCATCTACGTAGTGAAGAACTGGAGGGGACACCTGAAAACCAGCTCCGCCGAAGGAGGATGAACCCAAACTAGTTACCAATCCAACTTTTTCTTGCTCTCTTAAAAAAAAAAAAAAACTAAAAAAAAAAAAACGAGCCACGTTAGGCTGTGCAGTTCGACATCGTGACAGATACAAACTCCTTTTAAATCCCATAAAAGCCAGTTACGCTACGTCTGCTAAATGGCGCGGGGCGTATTGTAGTTAGCCACGGCAGGTTACGGGCACAGGTGCTAATCCGGCTAATGCTAATGCTAATGAAGGGCGATATTGGATTTTGTTTTTCGGGATAAAAAGGTTGCGAGGGTCAACGTCGACAGCGCGTGTGACTGTAAGAACCCCCCCCCCCCCCCGGGGGGGACATCCAGGCGGCTCGCGGAATAAGAAAAGGCGTCAGCAAACTCACCCAAACAACAACAACAACAACAAAAAAAACAAACAGCGAGTCGGGCGGAGGAAAAAAAAAAAAAGTTCAAAATGGTGGAGGTGGGAATCCCACGGAGAATTCCTGCTTCGCCTCAAACTTTTCTTCCCCGCTCCGACTACAGCTTAGCCGCTTCCGCTGCCGGGAGGAGTTGGGTTGTCTGTTGTTGTTGTCGTCGTCGTCGTCTTTCTTCTTTTCTTTCTTCTTCTTCTTCTTCTTCTTCTTCTTCTCCCCCCCCTCTTGCTTTTCTCTTTTTAAAGTATTCGCTCAGAACGTCGAGGTGCTTCTCGGACGGAGCTGGAAAGTTTCGGTGAAGGCAGTTGCGGTGTCCCGGCCCAACAATGGAGCGGAGCGGGGGCGGAGGGGGGGAGAGAGGCGGGCGGATACTTCCTGGATTGGCTGGAGGGCGGAACCTACACAAGTGGAACTAGGTGTTCAGGGCGTGGTGCCGCCCGGACAATGCACCGTGTGGCCTTGTAAGGACTGCCACGGCTTGCAGTCCAGTGAGTCCAATGACAGCGGGGGGGGGGGTGGGGGGCGTTATTGTGCTCTAAAACAACAATGGCAATAAGAATAATTATTATAATAACGACAACATAATCATGGTAATCACCACGCAATAATTATCGCAAAACAATTGTGAAACGATAACGCAAGAACTGTGATACAAGTAAAGCGGCAGGCGGCGGCGATACGCTGGGTCCAGGGGTCGTCGCCCCCCTTCAAGGTTCACGATTCAAGATTCAAGATTTTTTATTTGTCACATACATATACATACGTTCATACATATATGCAGTGAAATGTAATGCAACGCACCCGGTGATAGCACGCAATATGAAAAAAAGAAATAAAAGTAAAGAATTCCTTTCTGATAGACCGACTAACTGACTCCTAAAACGTAATACAGTAAGTTGAACACTGATAGAATAAGATAAAAATATATAGAATAAAATACAATAAAAATAAAATGGACTAGATAGAGGGAATATGCCTATGTATGTACAGATATGTGCAATTAAAGTGGCATGTGAATAGAGTGAGGTAGTGTTTGGGATAATACAGCACAGCATACAACAGTACGGCGCAGCAATACGGCATCACGAACAACCCTGAACAGTGACACAGTATGGGGTTGTTCGTGATGCCGTTCGTTAAAGTTCAAGGGAGGAGTGCGTCTTCTGGCGTCTATTGTGACTGCAGAAGTTCATTAGTTACGCCCTGGTTACTGTGTAGTTCTATGACGGGGCGGTGTTTGGGGCTGTGGGGGGGGGGGGGGGTTTCGACGCCGCAACGAGCGGCCTTTTGTCATTCTGAGGTAGGCCGGCGCGATTATTTCAGTCAGTATTGTGAGCACGATTATTTATCATGATTACGCATCCATTTTGGGGAACAGAATGATTGTATGGAACTTTTTAAATCAGCAGAAAACTGCCTTCACAATAAAGAACGTGTTTTATGAACCTATAAATAAATAAACTGAGGTAAATGGTTTAACGGACTTCAGCTATCGAGGATATCGAGGATTTATCATGAAATAAAGTGTGCGTAGTGGGCTACACAAAAACTCAAAAGGAATGAAAATATTTCAAAACACATACACAATAAATACGCGCTCCTTGTATTATCTAACTTCTTATGGTTAATGTTACCAGTAATCATAATTCAGGAAGTTTGTATTCATTGATATCTCTGGAATGTATAAATTCTGACACTGATGTTATTGGGTTTTTATTTTGTCGAACTTACTCTGGTGCATGTCAGAAACGTATATATTTATGACATTTAATACGCTGCACTTTGTTTAATCCAATTGTCTTCTGCATAACATAACTCAACATAATAAGGGTTAATAGTAATAAAATAATACCTCTTAAGGGTTTGGATTATTGACTCACGTGACCTGTGTACTCTGTAAATTTGCGCACGCACAGGATTTCTCCATTGCGGCATACATCTGTGCATGGCGCCATCTTGGTGAGGTTGCGATTGTTGATCACGAACTTCTTCCACAATAATGAACCGTCGATCTGGATGAAACTCAAACCTCATGTTGGAACTGCCCGGAATACAAATCTTATTCATTTTGTCTGCGGCTTTGTGGGATCATGAACATCATAAGGTTCTGACGTCAGTTACATCTGCATGTGCCGCCATCTTGGTGAGGTCCTGGTTGTCGACCATTAGACTGCACTGCTATCATGGCCGTCATTTGTGCATGTGTGTGCGTGGCGGTGATGATAAAAAATACCGTTATTTTTATGAAATTATTCCATAATAATGGACCGATCTGGATCAAAGTTGGCCGACGGCTTGTCGAACTGCCTCGAATACACGTTTTTTTCATCTTGTCTGTGTACGCGGCGGATCCATGACGTCCGCACACCACTGCAACAGTTTTTCATTAACCCCTTCGAGGCTGGACCTCTGATAATAATAATGATGATGGTGATGATGGTGATGAAAACAAAAACTACAATAAAAAATAATAACAAACATAGCTGCAGGCAGCAATACGCAGTGTCCAGTAGTCGGTCCTTCGTTAAAGTTCAATGGATGAGTGTGCTTTGGATCTGTGTTTTATGACTAGAAGTTCAACAGAAAACTGCCTTCACAATAAGAATGTATTTTATGAATATAAATAATAAATATAAATATATAAATATAAAAACGACGGTAAGTAGTTTAACTGACTTCAATTGTAGAGGATATATAATGAAATTAATTGTTTCAGTGGGCTACACCAAAAGCACCAAGAGAATGAAAGAAGTTGAGAACACACACACAATTTCTGTTGAGCCGGGGTTAAAGGAAGGAATTGATAGGTTGTATTCTCAAATACATTTCCTACAATAACATCAGCTATATTAGAATTTATTATATGGCTAATTCTATCAGCAACATTTAGAAGAGATTGAGACTTGTCATTTTGGCTTTTGAAAGCTGTGGAATGTTTTGGTCGTGTTTGGCAGATTTCTTTGCTACTGGATGCTGCACAGTATTCACTCACTGGCTGGTGTCATTTTATGTCAGTAATTTGTGCTTTTAGTCCAGTCATTTCAAATAGTGGTTGACTTTCACCGGATGAATGTGCAGCATTACAGGAATGCCTGGAAACCAAGTCAGTTCTTGTAATAAGTGACAATGCTGCTGGGTGAGTCATCCTGCAAATGTCCGACTGTGCTGCGTGTGTGTGAATATACACCCGGGTAATATGATCCCTGCTTAATGATTGCACACATATTGCCAGTAATTGTTAATATTCATCCATCATTATTAACCAGTGATATTTGAATGGCTTTATCAATTCACGTGGCTATATTCCTTAATGCAAAGTCATAATTTTCAAAACCGATACAGCCAGTCACCGCTTCAGCATACGTTAATGTTGTCTTCCAGAAGGTATCTTGCCTCGGCAATTCCGATATTGCAACATAATCTTTTCCTAAACCGTTGTATTTTATTCTACCAGATGTTTTCATGTCCTGATAAAGGCTAGTTCCTTCTATAAAAACATCGTCTTCTGTGTCCCCTCCCTGTGCGAGTCCCTGTTCAGGTGCCACTGTAGTGGTTTCTCCTACTACACGCCACCCAAGTGGTGTTTTCAGGGCCCTCCGGCACAGAGACACAGACAGCGATTGTAGCGAGGAGGCTAGGTGGAACTAGCCAGGAGCAGGTGGAACATGTCATGCCAGGGCTCCTATCCTGGGTGTGTGGGGGTTTTAACCAGCTACTCATTAGCCCCAACCAATGAGCAACTGGTATGCAGCCATCCTGACCCAAAAAATGAAAATGATGATTGTTGCAGTTTTTCTTTCAGGACTGACGCTCGACCTAGCAGTTAATCTCTAGCTGAACCAGCAACTCTACCTCGGTCTAATCCATCAGTTTATCGGACTCTCATTCATTCATTCATAGTACATGGTAAAGGTCCAGCTGAGCAAGCTACTGTTGTACTGAAAAAAAATCAAGTTCTCCCATTTTGTCCGACCTGTTTGGTGTGAAACCCAGACGCAGTTCATCCGACGGCCATTAGATGAGGGGATCCAACTGTTTGGTGTGGATACGCATTCGGTGTGAAGTGGGCTTCTGACCTTACAAAACATTGCGTGCCCCAACTCACACCCAACTCAACAAAAAACTTCAAAAAGAATCAATATTTTCATCCTGTACGCCCGAAATAGAGACGTAAATTATTACTTTTATTACTTTATACTTTTTTTTTTTTGCCTGTGTCGAGGGTCACCCGTTAAACCAGGCCAAGACTGGGTTTCTAGCCTTTCAGTCTAAGATACAGTCGATATGCTGCGGTCGCATGTTTGCTGAACGGTCTTCCGCAGCTGCGAGAGTAATGAAGAGCAACGTGAAATTTGATGAACATCCTCCGGAGCCAATTGTATTTGTTTGGGCCTAATGAAGTGAGAAAGCCATGGACGGTTTATATGAGGGGGGCAGGTTCAAAAAGGCTAACACAAAGGCCAAATCTCTCTCTCACACACACACACACACACACACACACACGCACACACTCAAGCACACAATGACATGCATAATGTGCAGACAATGTTCAGGCTTCAAAAATGACCGGTCATGAGGGTGAGCGTTTCATTTCCTCTTCATTTTCTGATTTTGTACATCTGCATCTCTTTTAATACACAGGACTGGTGTTTTTGCTTTTGTGTTGTTTTTTTTTTGTTTTTCTCCATGGCCATGTAACGCAACTGTAACAGTCCCCCCCGCACACACACACACACAAACACACACACAATGGCACCAGATCAGTCTATTCATTGCTGAAATAAATAATGAAATGTAACTGACAGTGCAGGCAGAATGGCCTGACCACCACTCACATCGAATGGAATCTCTGTTCGAGAGCGGAGGCTGTCGCCAGAAAGCACGAGGCGCACCAGAGCAAGATACAAATGGTGACACATTGCTTTTGCGGGCAACAGGCGGATCAGTTACATTTTGTGACTGGTCCATGTGTTGACGAAGAAGCTCTGCTACATATTACCATGTAACTCCCTCACAAGGACCTGGGAGTATAATTACGTCTCGAAAAAGGATTCTCACTATCGTCACGCATTAGAAATTGCGAAATTGTTTCTCAAGGGAAATTTTCACAAGACCAAAATACAAGATTATGCATTTTATTTAACAACCTATTCGCTATTTCTTTTTAATTACCATCAGTACCAAACAATGAAGCGGATGAAAATTAAACGAAAAATGTTTTGTCCAAAAAAAGAAATAAAACTGCCTGGGAGAGGACAAGTTTGGGTGTCCTTGAACTCCTTCTTCCATACCTGTTGGATGATAGGAGCACAGCATGCTGTACATAATTCCCTTTCATAATGAGGAAATGCACGTTTCACACACTGAATGTATAATCGAGCACATGTAAATCACGGCAATAAAAAAAAAAGACACTGGCTGAGCTCCAGTTACCTATTTGGAATTACAAGGCGCTACGTCTAATGAAAAACAATGACCTTTATTTTAATAATTTCATCTATGGCCACTGGGGCGTTTGGAGATTGGAGACTGTGGGGGTAAACGACTATTTCATCGTCATACACAGATAGCTATTCATTGTTAAGAGTTCCTTTTCAAGGCATACCTTGGTCCATTGGTGAATGTGTCTTTTGTCAGAAACTCTGCAGGAGTGACTTTGTGACCTTGCGGATGACTCATCCCCCGCTCCGCAGCTGTGCGCGCCGACGCCATCATCTGAAGGCCACTTACTCCGCTACGCCGCTTACTTGTTTCCCTTTATCTCTTTCCTTCGCACTTTCCCGGCGGGGGGGGGGGGGGCTTGCATGAAACAAAGCTGATGGCCGACCCTTTCATTATTTTTAATTTTTTTCTTTCACCCTTTTTGGATTTGGAATTTCGTAGTGAACCCGAAAAAAAAGAAAAAACGGACGACGTGCGTCACCAAAGTGAAACGTGAGACCTTCGCTGTTTCGGTGTCACGGGAGGTGGCCTGCGGCGCCGTGTTTTGGGTCGTCCTGCCGAGCTCCATCTACTGGCTTGAATCGCTCAGCGGTCGCTCGCGCGTCCGCTATCCCACCTTGGCTCGACACGGTGCGCCCGGATGTTTACCACTGGCTGCCCTTTGATCTTTCTTTCGGGGGGAAAAAACAGGTGCTCACCTCGTACCTTTCAAAGGTGAAGCCACGGATGGTCATGCATATTCAACTCCGGCTATAGTCGGGGGTCATCTCCAGCTCCGCGCGGCATATTCTGAAGACAAATCTTTTGACTTGTGCGCCTCAGTGCATCTTTATGGACTGGTGCGTAGGAGAGAATGTCCAGTGGCGATGAGAAAAGAAGAGGTGCGCACACCCTCTTCCTCGCAACAGCAGCCTATATTAAAATAACAGTCAAACATTTCCATACTCAGAGCCTCATCGGGCTGAACTGAAAAAGGGGCGCCATACCGGGTACGTATAGGAAAAACGCCCCCGGACTCAAACATTTCATAAAGTCAAACGGTAATAGGCAGTACGTGGGAGTCTTCCTCTCCCAAGGAAATTCAGAACTAATTCTCGCGGATACGTGCTGGAGCTCCTCTAGGATTGACTTCTTTTTTCCACGCAAATGTGGATCTCTTTCTTTTTTCCTTGGTGTGCGCTCCCAGCCTTCCCTGCTGGCGCGGAATCTCACGGCCCTTTCTCTCGCAAGATAAGGCTCCATTGTTGGAGCTCGCCAAGTGCGCTCATTGTCTCTTTAAATAATCAATTGGAATTGATTGGAGTTGCAATCACTGACTAACCACATTTTACGAGCACCGCCTTGTTTTGAAGTGAGCTCACTCCTCCAAACCCTCTTTCAGTCTTCTGCCCCATTTTTCTTATTCCCTGGGAATTGGGCTATGAGAAAGTGGAGGAACCCCAGAATTAGACTTGAATTTAATACAATCCAATGCTATTGTGATTCCATCTTTTATCTTCTACCTCATGTGTTTTGTTGGGAAGCTTTTGCAAGAAAAAAAATTATTGTACTTGCAAACAGACTGCAAAATTCAAAATGTGTTAAAGATCCTAGTGCCTAATGCTCGTCCCACAAAAATGCCTGAAATCAACTTATTTCACGCTAGGATGAATATCACTTCATGGATATCAATGTTAATCGTATACAGTTACAAGTTCAGCACAAGCATATTGTCCTGGATTGGAAAATAACTCTGAATTCAGCATGTCATCTGCATATACTCATGTTTTTAAATCTTTTTTCTAATCTTCATCAGTCAATTAATGCAGCATTCTGAAATCTATGTTTAGAATGACTTGGGGTGTGTGAACAAAAACACGTCTCTAAGGTTTCTGGAACTAATTAAACCCAGAGTTAGCAGCCAGTTAAAGGTTCCCAATTAGACCTCTACTGTATAAGAAAAGCCTCGAGGAGAAAAGAAAAATCACGATTGAGGCTTTTCTGTCTCAAATTCTCCACATTCTTTATGGGGTTTATGGCGTGTTTGATTCCTACCAAGTTTTAATATTTGAAAGCGCCAAAAAAATAAAAAATACAAAGCAGAAATTGTCAGATATATAAAGATATCGAAATTTACAAAACGCTGTAGCATGCACAGGATAAATGATTGTTGTGGATATATAGGGTAGACATTATAAATATGAGATATTACTGTGCACTAAATAGCTTATAACAATGTATGGTGTCGTACCAGGGTTGTTGCCCCTGTGTGCGCACTTCAGAGATGCGAGCCCTATAACCCCTTTAAAATTTGAATGTAAGATTTAAAAAGTTATACTGCATGCTGTGGCGACCCTTGATAACCACCCTCTCCAGTCTTTTTAATTCTGTGGCCCTATCGCCTCAAGTTCAAGCACTCCACAGAGATAAAATAAAGCAAGGGTTGAGCTAATTTCCAGCACAATTTTCCGGCGCTGATAGGTATTCCCCTTCTAGATAAATAGTGAGAGTGATCTGACCATTCTTGTGGGAAATTGGAAATTGAACACCGCTTGTGACGGACAAGACGTTGGGGCAGGCGGGGCGTGGGCGGTGACCTTTCGGTATTAATGATGCGGAGAGCCCTGACGTCACTGCGCGCGGACTGATTGGCTGCGGCGCAATACACGGGCAGTGGATGGATGTATATCTGGCGGAAACACACACCAGCCCACCCACCCCACGGTACGAGAAAAGAAGGAAAAAAACAAAAACCTCTCTCGGCTTTTTAAGATCTCACTAGGGTCACTTTTCTATTTGAATGAAGTGTCATTATTCAATAAGCGCATCCGCCAACTCCAAAGTCAAATGATGTCTCCTTAAATATGCAAGGTTTTGGGTTTTTAACGAAGACAAGCCCGTCCCCCCGCCTCCATCCCAATCTTTGTTTGCTCAGGTAATCCTCCAAAATCTCATTATATACTATCAGATTCATCTTAACGTGGCAAATGAAATCATCATTCCTCGGCCGTGTGCCGTCGTCGGGTAATGAAACAAAGGGAGGCGGGGAAGGGGAGGGAGAAAAGGAGGAAGTGATGCTTTTCCTCTCCTCGCTGTGTAGTCAACCGTTCCGGGATCTTTGATACAGTGCAAGGCACGGGTCATTGGGAGCATATCATCCTCACACATCACAGGGGGAAAAAAAAACGCAGCGAGGGGAAGCGATGCTCCCCCGGTCTAACATTTATTCCTTGTGAAGTCGCAGCGCCTGGTGGATGGGAAGTCTCCAGTATCTGCTTCGTGGTTTATTAGCGGTTTCCATCTCCAGCAGCTGACAGCTCCCCCGCCCCTACACCGCCACCCACATCCCAACCCCCACACCTGATCCGCCGCAGGTTCATCAAAAATGGGAGAAGAATGTGTGAAAACCCGGCGAGGCGTTTTCACAGAAAGCCTTTTTAGTGCAATTAAAAAATAATAATAATCACGTTGGGAGAGAATCGAGAGGTGACGACGCGTTCATACGGGAAATTCACGTCGTAAAGGCAAAAAGGGAGTAAAAGCAAACTGTATGGGTCATTTAATTACGTATTCAAAAAACTTGTGTGTGTTTACCATCGGTTGACGTCAGCGCGGGGGAATCATCAGCTCTGCGTTTCCGTTGGCAGCCGTTACAGATCTCCGGGTGAAAATGTTGCTTTTTAAAGTGCAGATGCGTCACGCATGAATTAAGCAAATGTGCGATTTTGGCAGCTGATAAAAAAATACCCAGTCATTTACCAACACCGATGACTGTAAAGAAAGGTCCGGTATCTGCCACCGTGACATCATATACCAGTCATTCCATTAAAGGAATCTATAGATCACAATGGTCACAAAAAAAAACCAACGCGCTTGCCAAGCTAAAAATGATTCATTTAAAATTCATTATTAACATGGGAGGTGTTTTTTATTTAATGTGCATAATTATATGTTTTTTCTATATATTTTTCAGATGTTTATTTCCATCTCTGTATATAGAATCATGGAAGTTGCATCACACATATTACAGAATAAACGCAGAATATCACAATTTTGTTTTTTTCAGAAGTAAATCTGTTTCCCCATCCACCCAGCATATATTAATAAAATATCATAAAACCCTAATTTTTTAAATTAAAATATGATCATTTATTTGTGTCTCCCAGTTTTGCTTCCCCCCCTTAAAACCAACTTATTTCCCCCCAAAACGAGTGATCTGCTGCTTTAAGTGGCATAATAAAGAGAAAGCGACATAATCTAAGTCTTCAGAGGAGTTCAGTTCAAAAGCTGAGTTATGATGGTATTTATTACTTACAATGTGATGTTTCATGATGTTTGAAGGGGTCTGTCAAGCATCACCTATCCACCCCCTCACTGATAATAGTTTTTAAATAAATTTGGTGCAACATTTATGAAGAAACATGTAATTTACCATTATCTGCTAATTATTGCGGACTTAATTGAACCCTGAGTATATTATTTGTGTGGCGGTCGTTTGAGGATGAAATGTTCCACCCGGTCACAAGTTTGAATGTGCAATGGATGATATTAATAAGGCTTTTGTGCCTGAGGTGGGAATCTGTTTTCTGGGAAGTTTAACTTGTATATTAAACGATGAACGGTTTAACAAATCTTTGTTATTAAGAATTCTGAAAATCGAAAGGCCAAACGGCACCCATCTCATGGAATGATTTACCAATATTTCATATAGATTCCATAAAATGTCCATATACGGTTTTCCATAACGGGAAATACAACCACGTGTACCAAGGTTACACTCTCCAACGTAACTGTGTTATTATTATTTAGAAATCAAGGAGTTAACTCTCCTACAGCTACATTCATATGCCAATAGCAGCCGTAGCCTCTACAGTATGTTTAACCTATTTCTCCCTTCTCTCCTCTCTCACTCTCTCTCTCTCGCTCTCCATCTCTTTATATATTATTCATATATTTGCATATATTCATGTGAAAGCCGTTACCTTTCAAGTAGATGTACTTTCAAACTATTTTTTTTACCCTCAACCAAGACTTCATCACTCTTAACGACTTATTATTATTATTATTATTATTATTATTATTAATAAAATTATTATTATTATTATTATTATAATTATTATTATTATTATACTGAATTTGTATTATTATTATTATTGGCTGGAGATGAAACACGATATATACTGATTATTGCCGCTTATATATATTTTTTATCATCTAATGACATTCATTCTGCATTCACTGAGGTTATGAAATTGCCCAGTGACCCCGGGACGTCCACGAGGCATATAGGGTTTTTGAGATTTCCGGCCTAATTCATAATTCACTTGAGAGCCTCGAGATGAGCGGGCGGATGAAGATGTGATCTGGCCGTGATGAGTAAGTGATGCTGACACACAGATGTCCTGACTACTTCAAAACATGACATACAGCACAACAAAAACATTCTCTTGTGATCTCCGAGGTCCGTAATGGTTATTTGATAGAAGTGAAACGCGTCAATGTCATCCCCCTCCCCCTAGGAGGTAAATGGAAATTAGAAACTGATTCATAATGTTGTCGTCCGTAAGACATTAAGATAAAGTCGCCGGAATATTTTGCCAAGCTTGCAAATCTGAGCCCGGCGATAACTGAGATGACTGGCATTAGCCAAATGCCAGCCGCTGTCCGTGCACCGCTGAGCTGCGGAATAATTTGTTCAATAATGAGGTGTGATGCAAATGACATGCTTTCATTTAGTCCCCTTCGATTTAAAAAGTCATTTAATTACATTAGGATGTGTACAAATTACCTCCAATGGAAGACAGGGCTCCCCGTCCAGGGAAATTGATTCAGCCCTGTCGATCTGCATTTGCCTCAGCGCAATTGTTTTCCAATCGAGAGCCGCACGTGTCGAGCGGACGACATATGGTGGAGAAAACTAATCGCCGCGCAGAGTTGGAGTTGACTATTCCGCTTTGGAACTTTGTGATATCTCTTTCTTTACACGGATCCATTGAACCCATTGGTCGCATTGTTGTGATAGCAGAGAAATGGGAAGCGAGAGTGAGAAGGAGACGGCGAAAGGAGGAGATAATCTACCGATTCGACACCCCCCCCCCCCGGCCCGCCGCGGAAAAGTGAGTTTCGGCGCTGGGTGTCCCGCGGCATGAAACGACCAAATGGCTCCGGAGCCTTTTTTTATTTATTTTTATTGTTCTCCGCCCTGCGGGGACGCGTTCGCATTCCCGGAGCCGCGGCCGTGATTGCCGAGCCTCCTCTCGCTGATTGTGGCGCGCAGGCGTCCTCCTGAGGGCGGCGTCCTCCTGAAATATTTATTGAGACAGATGTCAAGGTTTGCATCTCTTCCAGCCGATGCCTTCCTGAGCAATACAGGAACCCGGCTAATAATCAGCGGCAAGGAAGGAGATGAATGCATGCTTTCGTTTGTGGCGATTCGCGACCATGCCCTTATATGAAATAGACAGAGCGGTGGACGGAGCGGTCGATCCCCCGGCTAGTCACGGGGAGAAAAGGGGCAAAACGATTGTTCCAAGAAAAATAAGTTATACGTGGAATAAGATGTCGCTGGAAAATGCAAATGAAACGTCTTGAGAAGTGAAGACGAGCGCGACGGACAAAGAAGTACTGTAGACACTGGCTCTGGCTGGAGAGCCAGGTAGAGAGCCAAAGTTGCAAAAAGCCATTTAAGTCATATTCAAATGTGTTTAAAATAAAAAAATGACTCTAACTCTTTCAAACCCACCAGTCTTTCAGAATTTCCAGCCCTATAAAACATGGAGCAAAGAATTTGCAATTGTATTTTGGTTCTCATCTTCATATTCATAAGTCCTATTTGAACAGCAACAACTAGGCCATGCCCCATGTTAGAACTATGGGAATCACCACATACCTTCTGCATTATGTCAACAACACCTGTGTAAATAACAATATTTCGCATTAAAATGAAGGCCAGTGCTTCGATGGGGAGATGCGCCTGTTTGGCACGCACGCATACTGTACCCATAGTGAACCCATATTAGATTTGGTTTTCATAGAAAATAGAACATTTTGGGTTATTCTTTTTAAAACACAATAATAATCGTGTGCCCCGTCTCCAAGTTAGATTAAATGTGAAAACTATTTTGGTTTCCGTTCATGATTCGTTAATGTGTTAAAAGTGTGTCAGTAAGCAGCTATGAATTTAATATATGCAACCCAAAGAGACTAACGAAAGTTTCTGCTCTTGGTTTGGCTCTTGGTTGTGTGTGTGTGTGTGTGTGTGTGTGTGTGTGTGTGTGTGTGCATGTGTTTGTGTGCATGTGTGTGTGTGTGTATGTGTGTGTGTGTCTGTGTGCGTGCATGCATGCGTGCTCGCATGCATATGTGTGTGTGTGTGTGTGTGCGCGCGTGCGTGTGTGTGTGCATGTACGATTTCAACAAGGGCTTAATAGAAAAAAAAGAAAACCCACAGGTTTCATTGTTTTATTCAAACTTAGACTAAATATTTTAAGACAGACATTGAAAATTGATCAACAATTTTCCTACTGCATATTTAGGATTTTATTTAAGCTGAAGCGGAAATTTCTTCCCACCCAAATGTGTTAGAGAAAGGCAGATATCAGAGCCTTTCACGGCAACGTTGCTGCATAAAACAAAACAAACCGAAAAAGGACGATGAAACTCCCATTCCGCGCTGAAGCGATGGCCATTGTGCCGCAGTCAGGCGTGTGCACGTGCGGGTCCATTTGCAGGGCGCGAAGTTGTCACTGGTAAAAGATGTGCTGTAGCTGCAGGTGGTAATGCATAGGCAATGAGCTGCTTGTCAGGACCCGGAGACATCAGCACAGCCGCACTATTTACAGTAACGTGTTGGGCTCTCCGAAACGCAATCTATCTATGGAATGAAGGCTGTGCGCACACATTTCACGCCGAGGCGACGCGGCCGAACGGAGAGCCAACGCGTCCAAAACACAGAAGCAGAAGACAAGCAGCCTGAGTTATTTCTTCTGTTCTTGCCATCGTCAAAGTTTCGGCGCGTAATTATGATGCGTCGAAGATGCGGCTCGCACCCAATCGCTCCTCCATTACTTGCCTCCTGATGATGAGGTGCTGCAATTATATTGGTGGTTGTAGAGTTTGGGAGGACACAAAAAACGCCGGGGGTCACAGTCACTCAGTTTTCCACATTACTAGATGAAAAAGGAAAGCAAAGGAAACACAAATTGAATTGAGAAAATCCGCCTTCGGCGGCTTGGCAAACAAACGGTCAAGGGCTCAGAATGCAAAGCAATAGTTGCTTGTTTATATTTTTCACAGTCTTGCCCATTAAGCCACACTAGCTATAATAAGACCCCATGAACCAAAATAGCTGCAGGGAAACTAAAAAATCAAAAAAAAAAAGAGGAAAAGACTCGGTATACGGAAGCATCGACGGCCACGAGTGCAAGTTTCCTTCATAAATCTTTCATCACAATGCTCCGGCGACTTTGATAAATACGGTCACATAAAGTCCGGCCCGCAATGCCCCATGGGGTGACCCCCGCCAGACACGCGAACAAACACACAGAGAAAGAGGGGGAGAGAGAGAGAGAGAGAGAGAGAGAGAGAGCGGAGAGGAGAGGAGGCTGTGCAGGCTCGAACCGACAGCCCGATGAGGCCGCGACCATGCAAGCGCTGTGATTCCCAAGGTTTCGGCGGTTACGCCGTGGCGCCGCGGGGGGCCCGGGGTCACCTCAGGTGCCGCAGCTTCGCCGGCGGCTTCTTTGTCCATGCATCAGCCCCGTGATTAGCGAGATGAAATTTAAGCTGCGTCCGCCGTCGCAGACGCTCCCGGACCTCCACCTCCACCTCCTCCGGCCGAGGCATTAACCACACCCTGCCTGCCCCCCCCGTACATGCATTCATAATCGCTCTGCCCCGTGAAGAAGAACACGACTCCCGTGTGCCCGACTCTGCGTGTCCTCAGTTAAAAGTTCCTCAGATTGCAGAGGGGAGCCTGGGAGGAGGGACGGTGTTCGTTCTGCGGTGCTTTTCCACTATTCATTTGCCCTCCTTTCCTCATCTCTGCAAGCCTAGGAGCTCCTCTTTGTGATGATGCGGGGGGAGAATAATTGTAAATGACGGCAGCTGCGTTCACTATTTGACGAATGGTCTATTCTCACGATACTCTATTTGAACACGTGAAACAAACAAAGAGAACACGCAGGGAGAGACGGAGCAGCTCAGACTGCCGACTGACTGCAGCCACGACGGTCCCGCAATTCTATTGAGTAAATTGTGTATTTTCCGGTGCTGCGATCGCTGACATTTCGAGGTGTGAAAGGCAAGGATCCCGCCATCCTCTCTCAGGCCATCACGCCCTCCTTCCAGAGGGCAGCCGAGTCCTCCGTCACGGACCCGCTTCGCCCCTCGCCGGCCGTGTCTTCGGGGGAGATACAGGTCCGCTGCTAAATTAAATCCGGACTGTTGAGAATTCAGCTATTTTTACCGGCATCATGAGGCTGATAGTCAATCCTGGCCGACGCCGCCTGTAAAGGGCGAGGCAATCTCGCCGGTGAATGGACCACAGTGCACAATCAGCAACGCGTTGCAATTCACAGGGCGTGGGGCGGCCGCTCAAATTCTCTCATTGATTTCTCCCCTCTCTCTCTATCTCACACACACACACACACACACATTGTCTCTGCTAATGCAAATGGTGATAATAATAGAGATTGCCGCCAGAAGCATTAGGCCGCAGGATCTTTAGGTGATTTCCCATGGCAACTTCTTCAGGAAAGAAAACACGCACACTCTCCTGCTGCTAGCCCCCCCTCGCCCCATTAACTGGATCTATTGAAAGCAATCCAGGGCAGAGCATGGCAATGACTGAACAGATATGGAGGCAGTGTAATGTTGCATCAAACCACAAGAGGGGGGGACACCACCTATTTTATCCCAGATAGTCAACAGCTCACAAAAGCATGGCAAGGGAGATCTAATCCGAAATGGTTTGCACCAGGAGTGTTTTGCATTTTGTGTCCCCTTTTCTTCATCGTAGAAAACGTGCGGCTCGGATCTGGTGAGATACCGCCACTTGACAGCACAAACACAAATCAGAAAACCTCTGTTGAAGCAACCTGTTTTTATAAGAGCTATAAAGCCAGAGGCAGGCAATGATATGCCTCACTGACTGCAATCCACGCTATAAAAATAGTAAATCTCAATATTCATGTGTACTATCCGCCTGAATCCACGCTTTGCCGCAGGAGATGGGATCAGGAAAAATACAAATAAGACCCAACCGTGATATGCAGTACCATAATTTTACCAGTAGGGGGAAACACATACATATTACTGTAAGTCGAGGGCCAACGCCGACTGCACACCAACAGTCATATGCCTAAAGGTGTCTTCTCTTATGATTATGAGTATTATGATTTGATTATTGTTTTCAAACATGTTGTTATATTGTTAGACAAATCTCAAATACCCAGCCATTAAACGTCTAAATGTATACGATATATCAATTTATTTACTTTATTTACTTGTTTATTCCATGTTGAATTAGGTTTAATGGCCGTTGATAACAACCTTCACTAATTAGAGTTGAAGCAAGACTACACCGGTCAGCCACAACGGTGAAACCCCTGACAGGTGAAGTGAATAACATTGCTCGTCTCATTCCAATGGCACCTGGCGAGGGGTGGGGTATATTTGGCAGCAAGTGAACAGTCAGTTCGGGTCAGGATCCTGCCCTGTGCTTGTTTTGTTATCTGTCCCTCTCTAGCTTCCTCTGTCTGTCTCAGGTTCCACATCCCTGCCACTGGCCACCAGTCCCCATTCTGCAATCTCGCCACCAGTCTTCCTCCTCCACCTTCCACGTCACTACCCTTATATTTAACCTGTTCCCCATTCACTCTTTCGGTATCAGATCGTTGTGTATGGTATTCTCCGTCATAGCCACTGTGTTGATTCTCTGCCTGTTTCCCTGGACCCTGATTCCCTGCCTGTTCCTGTACCCCGATTCCCTGCCTGTTCCTGTACCCCGATTCCCTGACTGTTCCTGGACCCCGATTCCCTGCCTGTTTCTGGACACGATTCCCTGCCTGTTCCTGGAGCCTTGTTCTCTGCCATTAGGTTTTTCTTTTGACTGTTTTCCAGCTTTTGACCCCTGCCTGTTCTTCAATAAATATTTGGTCCTTGCACCTACTCCTGAGCCTCCGATTTGTCCTGCATTTGGGTTCACCAGACTGTGTCGTGACAACAATCTGACAAAACATGAACCCAGCAGACCCGGGTTTCATAGCTTCCAGGGGGTTCCTCACCCTGGACCAACCAGGAGATTCACCTGCTAGCAACCCGTCTGCTAGCCACCAGCCTGATAGTCGCCAGCATGCTTCCCGGCCTGAACATTCTCGTCCTACATTTAACAAGCCCCCAGCCCTGAGCTCTAGAGTCTCTGCTGTCCGGCGCTTCACGGCGCTTCACGGTGTCCCTGGTCTCCGATGTCCAGCACTCCCCAGTCTCCGCTGTCTGGCGATCCCCAGTCCACGCTGCCCAGCGCCGTCGACGCCCAGGACTTCTGGTTCGGCAGGAACAATCTGGAGCTGCAGCGGCTGGAGGCCTCCGCGCGGTCCCTCTGGACGGAGGCAGCCAAACTTGCTACGCTCATGCGACAGCTGATGTCCTCCACTCCCCAGGGTTCCCAGCAACTCGCTGTGGAGGTGACTCCTCCACCGGCTGCGACCAACCCCGTCCGGCAACCTCGCCTCCCGTTTTCCCCGAGCCTGCCACTCCAGTCTCCCCGGGCCAAGGCTCAGTACGTTCCTAAATTGTTGGCCGATCCTGCTGAGGCCCATCCCATTCCTGTTCCCAAGCCGTCAGCCTCCCCTGCCCAGGCTCATCACGTTCCTGGGTCATTGGCCTATCCAGCTGAGGCTTCCCCTGTTCTCGAGCCGTCAGCTTTCCCTGCCGAGGCTTAGCCTGTTCCAGAGGCATTGGCCAGCACTCCCAAAGATCTGTCCACTCCTGGTCCTGAGCCATTGGTTGCCCCTGAGGACACCCAGCCCCTCGGCCGCCCTCCAAAGTTGCTTCTCAAGGGACGTCCCTCCTGAGCAGCTCCACTCCTCTGCCCCAAGATCAGGTCGACTCCCCGGCCGGTCCCGCTCCCGGGCCCTGCTCCCTGGTTGCCCTCCCAAATGACTCCGCCTACTTGCCTTGTTCTGCCAGGCCGTCCACCTGATGGGTGTTTCTCTGGGCCCTGGTTCCCCGTCGTTAAGTTTGCCTTTTGATTGTTCCACCGGTTTTGATGCCTGCCTGTTCTTCAATAAACCTTTGCAAATCCTTGCACCTACTCCTTAACCTCCATTGTGTCCTGCATTTGGATTCACCAGACTGTATCGTAAAAGTTCCTGAAGTTGATGTGTTGGAAGCAGGAAAAATGGACAAGCGTAAGGATCTGAGCGACTTTGACCAAGGGCCAAATTGTTATGGTTAGAGGACTGGGTCAGAGCATCTCCAAAATGGCAGGTCTTGTGGGGTGTTCCCATATGCAGTGGTTAGTACCTACCAAAAGTGGTCCAAGGAAGGACAACTAGTGAACTGGCGACAGGGTCATGGGCGCCCAAGACTCAATGATTCACGTGGGAGGCAAAGTCGAGTCTGTCTGTTCTGACCCCAGAGAACAGCTACTGTAGCATAAATTGCTTAAAAGGTTAATGCTGGCTATGATAGAAAAGTGTCAGAACACACAATGCATCGCAGCTTGCTGCATAGCCGCAGACCGGTCAGTGCCCATGCTGACCCCTGTCCACCGCCAAAAGCAGCTACATTGAGCACGTGAGCATCAGAACTGGACCATGGAAGAAGGTGGCCTGGTCTGAATCACGGCTTCTTCTACCATATCATGTGGATGGGTGGGGTTAGGGTCCCTTTCGAGCAACTGTGGGATGTGCTGGGACAACAAGGCCGATCTATGGAGGCCCCACCTCGCAACTTATGAGACTGCTGCCAACATATTGGTGCCGGATACCACAGAACACCTTCAGAGTTCTTGTGGAGTCCATGCCTTGACAGGTCAGAGCTGTTTTGGTGTTACAAGTGGAGCTACACAATATTAGTGGTGGTTTTAATGTTGTGGGTGATCCTTGTTGTTCGCTATTGCTTGCCTACATATAGATTAATTTTGACCTAAGGTCCACAATCATACTATAGCTCTGATAAAGTGATATAATGCTAACAAAAAAAGGGACGTCTGATTTAAATACAATGAACAGTATAGAACCGTACAAAACGTATATCCTACAAAAGTGATTAGAGTATATTATATACAAAATAAGAAGAGTTAAATATCTTGTTGTGATGTCATTGCTGTGGATGTGATGTAAATTTAAATTGATTTTTGGTCATCGTGGGTCAAAGAATGATACTTTTTTAATATTCAAATAGCATATGGGCGCTAACACAACCCATGACAATATCTCCTGATAATCTATGATACAACCAGAGTATTTTGCACTATATCTTGCTGATTACTATCTCTTTGCCCAACCTTGGGTGAGGACTTGGATTTATCAATCGGAATAATTGTTTTGTGAAAGGCGTTTCGAGGGTAGCGCAGAGATCAGCCAAGGTGAAAGTTTATTTAGGTTGAGGACTGTGGTGCAGCGTGAGCCGCATGTAGACCTGCGGGCACCGTGTGCTGCATACTGATAACGCAGACGCCCCGTAGACGGCGTACGAGCTATCATCTGCCTCAGAGACCTGAGATCGCTCGTGTGGGATCCCACCCGGGAGCCGAGCGTTGACTCATCCATCAGTCTGACTCCTTTGCAGAGCTGACTTCCCCCCACCTCCCCCCCACCCGCCCCCTCCAAACAGCCAGGAGGAAAGATGATGTTGGACATGTTTGTTTTTTGGAATGTTGACTCGCCTCGCACGCGCACACGCGCACAAGCGCACATGTGCGCACACACACCGATCAGAGGGATGAATCTCTTGGAGCTGACAAAGAGCTCTTAGGACTCAACATGCTTTTGGGTTCTAGAAATACATCAAGAATGAGGAAAAGATAAATATGAAGGCACTCATGCTTTATTAAGTAATCGCAGAAAATGTGCATTTTCTAACATTGCATTTAAAGCCATGTGTGCTGTTTACGTAAGAACGTAAATACTAGATGACTGAATTGGCTGCATAAGCAAATTTTGACACTTGCTTATCTTATAGAGCTCATGACCACTAATGCATCATTAAAGAACAAAATAACAAAAATGTCTGGCTCAAGTCATGTTTGCCCAAAGTGTGTTTTCTTTGAGGACAGAGTTTCACTACTGGATGCCTCGACAGGTTTTTATTGGGGGTGGAGAGAGAAGGGTGGGCAGGTGTCAAAGACAGAAGTGTGGAAAGGGATGAAGGGAGAGGCCTCCTTCGACCTACTGTTGAAGTCTCAGCCCACTAGTTCCTTCAGTGGGCCTCCTGGCTCCAAATATACTGCAAAACAGTTTCTCTCTTTCTTTTCTCTGTTTCTGGTGTTGACAGCATCCTGGTTGTGTTGTGTTTACTCCAGGAGGCGAGCGGGAACACTGCCTACTCATTTATGAGACGTTACTTCTTCCTCCACGCCGAGCACCATTACCACACAGCAAACTGCTCTTGGGGATTTTGTTTATGTTAATAAAATTACAGTTAACTACGCTGTCTACTTTGTTCAGAGACCGCCAGTCCAGTTTATGTGTTGTAACCTTTTGTTTTCATTTGGGCATGACGATGAGTCGAGTTGGCATTACATAAAACGGGGAAGGAGGGGGGAGCAGATACGTACACAAAAAAGAAAACTAACCTGACGGAAGTAAAAACGATACGATTTTTTTTTTTTTAATATAATATATGGGTTTTAATTTCATTCTGACAAGCAGGAAATAAATGTGGGATACTGGTTTTGCTTTCCTCTGAATGGTCTATTAAATTCAAGGTTGGGCGAAAATAGAGATATAGGGTCATACCCTCAGTATAAATTTCATTCATAGATACTATTTAACTCGATATAAATGTCAGCATTTGCGCACCCGGCTGAAAATTTGAATGTACCCATCATTATACACGACCCATAATCCTGAGTGTAAAGGCGACGTCTCTGATAGGTGGAGCTCGCTGTTACCATGGAAACGTTTACCGCACTGGCTGATGGGTACATTCAAATCTTCAGCCAGGCGCGCAAATGCTGACCTTTATATGAAGTTAAATTGTATCTATGAATGAAATTCATACTGAGGGTATGACCCCATATCCCTGTTCCCAGCCTTGAATTAAATAAACCATTCAAAAGAGAAAAAAGCTAAACCAGTATCCCATTTTTATTCAGTCAAAACAAAATTGAAACCCATGCATTTTAAATTTGAATACCCCCCCCCCACACACACACACACACTCACACACACTCACACAGACACACACTCTCACACACACCTCCCCGTGGTGGCGTACTTTGATCAGGTTAGTTTTAGTGTACGTATCTGCGCCCTCGCCTCCTTCCCCGTGCCCCCCACTTCTACAGTTGGATAAACTCTCCCCTTTCAAATAAATTGGTTTAAACTGTGTTATGTGTAGCACGAAGAAAGTCGGACAATCGTCTTCTGGGACACGGTTCAATAGATACATTTTCCTGACTTAGCACGAAAGAGCGTGAGACCGGGTTGCCTGAGACATAATGAGAATGTGGTGGAAATACATTTAGATATGCAGAATGCCGTTTCAAGTAATGGCAACATCAGAAACCATCAGACACTAAATTACTTTTCCAACTGTTCAAATTAGTGTTAACAAGGGAAGCCTGTAAAAAGTATAGCACTTTTATAAGGATTCCAATGCATACATTTGAATAATCTAAGATGGAAAAACAGACAAGAAATGTTTTTGTTGTTGATTGCATGAGAAAGGTACAGCATTGCGGTCGTAATACGGCAGCCGAGTAATAAAATCCGATGAAAGCTCAAACACCGAGGCAACAACACCTTTTAAAGGGTCTTGATTGATGGATCCACTAAATAAGTTATTTGTAATAAAGTGTCCAACACCAGCCAAATAGCCACACAAACGTTTACGTTCATAGTTTATTTCAGGTCTATCTGCCTGCCAACAAGGCCATTTGTTGTTTACAAAGGAAAAGTAAATACAAGGAAAGTTTTCCCTGTTTCTCTCTCTTCAAACTTTAAGTCTTTGTATGTCATTTTTCACCAGATATATAATTTGGCTGCAGATAACAACCATTATTGCTCCTAGACCTATCGATATTTCTCTGCACGGATCCAACCAAATTATTAACATCCCTCACTGCCTCCCTCATCCATTGAGTGCTGTGTCAAGTGAACAAGTAGCTAGAAGACTTCGATTAAAGAAAAAAGCCATTTCTCATGCAGCAATATAGCACAATTTTGTTTTCTATCTGATCCTTGTTGCACAAAATTGCTTTTCAATTTCGCTGCCTTGTTTAAAAAGCACGGTGGGTCGAATAAGGTACAAAAAAATATATTTTTTAAAGAGACTGGCGAAAAAAAAAAAGCAGATCCGATTAGGCTTCATTAATAAGTCGGAAAATGTGATTGTTACAGGAGCGCAGATTTGGCAGGCGTGCCAAGAGATGGAAAAGATAACACACCCATCGAACTTTTAACGATCTAACAGAAATCACAAACGCTACACAGATAGATCAAAATAATGGAAACACCTTTTAACATATTACTATCAAGGTCCCAATAATTATAATAGGAACAGGACCGCCACTGGCCCTGGTTGAACCATTCTCCAAGAGGAAAAGCCTCCAAGCCTCAGATCAGAAGATTGGCGAGGACATGGCAACTTGTCCCTGTGTGAAACCGCAATTTGTTTAGGTTGTTTGTTTGTAGGTTAGAAACAAGTAGACAGGACAACTGTAATGGCCTATTCACGGACCTCCTTAAATCAGCTGTGCGGTGGCTACAGTTAATTCAAAATGCGCTGCATGGGTTCTTACTGAAACAAAAAAGTCTCAACACAATCGATATTAACGTTATACTACTTGTATACAAAGCTCTAAAAATCATTATATACGAACCAGCAAGAACTCTCAGGGCCACAGGCAGCGGTCATCAACCATCCCTCGTACTAACTCTGAAGCGGGGGAGGCCGCCTTCTGTGTCTATGCCACAAGTAAATGGAACACCCTGCCTGAGAGAGGCCCCTGCATGCACCGAACAATTTTAAAAGAACTTACTTACTTTTCACTACAGTCTATGACTCAGTTCTTAGTGTGTGTGTGTGTGTGTGTGTGTGTGTGTGTGTGTGTGTGTGTTTGTGTGTGTGTGTGTGTGTGTGTGTGTGTGTGTGTGTTTGGATATTGTGAGATTTGTATATTCTGCACTCCTTCTTTGCATAACTGCGCCAACAACTATTGATATGCATAGTTATATTCTGCACTTGAACTTGTATTATAATTGTATTGTTACTCTATATAAAGCACATTGTGCTGCCCTGTGTACGAAATGTGCTATATAAATAAAGTTTGACTTGTTTAGCGCGCCAGTATCATCCTGGAACTATGGGAACATCATGAGGGAACAGTGTTTCCACCAAAGGGTTCGCCTGATCCCAAAAATTTTCTTGACCAAAATGGTCCCAAAGTCCTTGGCTGTTCTCCGACCACGCAGAGTATTTATCTGACCCAATAACTCACGGATCCCACACCATGTCCGTAGAGGTCCGGGTTTTTGTGCTCCTCACATGCGTCTTTGTGGATTGGCCTTAGATACAAGTGGTTTTGCAATGCCATAGAATCCATCATTTTATTCTCAACACAGATTCTGTTGAGGTTCTGGGTCACAGAGGTACTGATCAGACTCTGTGGTAAATCACCGAGGCAATCATCGTCTATCTCTGTCATTGAGCTTCGAACTGGCGTTTGGCATATACTGCCTTGACGTTTTGAGATGCGCCCCGTAAATAATTCTGTCGTTTTCGACCCTCTCAACGTCATTATTTGGTATTGATGCATTTCAAGTGACTGAATGAATTGGTTTATTGATTGTGGTAAACAGTGACTGTTAAAAGAACACAAATATTTGGTTGGAAGATTTAGTGTTCTGGATGATGCACAGTAAGGGTTCCTGCTTTGGGTGCCGACAATTTGGGCTCTTCTTTGGAACTCTGGACTCTGAACTTTTGTTTGAAATGGAACTGTCTGACCTCTTTTTATAGCTGACATACACTGCTTGAAAAGTAACCTGATATGACTCATGATTGCAAACTCTAATTTCAAGATTTCAAGATTCAAGAGGTTTATTCGTCACATACATATACATACTTTCATACGTATATGCAGTGAAATGTAATGCGACGCCCCGGTGATAACACACAATATGTCCTAGGAAAGCTCCGTTGTGTGTTTCCACTATTTTATCCACTCCCTCTGCATCACATTCGGTTGGATGCAGAATGTCCATTTGTTTGGTTCAGCTTGAACGGATAGGAGAAAGTATGTATTTAAAGGTGCAAGAGACAATTTTTCAACTTTCCCCCTTAGCGTTTCCAAGTGGTATTATTGAAAACACACATACAACATGCACTTTCCCCCTGCCTGGCACATGACAACATGATCCCCACTCTATTGCGTGATGCTGTGCATCCCCATTCCCGTTTCTACAAACAAAAACAGTAATAACAGTGTGTTTTTTTTGTGTGTGTTTTTAGTGTAGATGTATTTATTGTAACAAAAAAAGAATCCCTGCGTGTCCCCGCGCATGGTTACGTGCGGGTAAAGTGACTGATGACACTTTATCAGTCACCCTCTTACCAGATGGTTGACGCACTTCCTTTGTGTCGTAAAACGATCCTTCACTTTCCCGGGAGTTCATATCCGGTGGCGCTCTGTATTGCATAGTGAAATCGAGGCTTATAGGGAACCGATCTAAATGCCGAGGGTGTCATTATTCTCTGGACATTACAGTGTGCAATGAACATTAACTTTAAAATGAAAAGCAAAAGCCAAAAAGTTGCCTATTCATATCGCATGCCACGTTTAAATTAATCCCTGAAAGAAGGGGAAAAATATGTCAGGAACGTATAATCTCATTTGTGGCAATTCACTCTTTCGAATCATTTTCCATTGTGTTAATCACATGCTCCCACCCAGCCGCCCAAACAATATCTGTTACTGTCCTCCCCATTGGCAACTCTATATATATAAACCCAGCACTGAACAGAGCGTGTGATAGACTTTGGTCCTCGCCTAGAGGACACAGATTTTATCTTTTATGAGCAGAATCATCATATGACATCCATGAGATACTATTAACTGTGAGCAGGACAGGGCAGGCCATTGTGAATTTGTTTGTTCTCTCTATCGCTCTGATCTATGTATGTATCACCCAGTCATTCTGCTCAGAAAAAGCCTTTTGTTTGACCCATGACACTTGTTTATTGTGGGGAGAACGCATGCAAACTCATTCATTCGTACGTCAGAGAAACACCGAAAGTAGTATGTAAGTAAGATGTGATTACTTATTGTAAGAACTCATTACTTTATGATGACGCGAATGTTAATTGTGGACGATACCCCACTTTAAAGTAAGTTACACGTTTTCCAAACCCACTGCTGGGCACCATAGCAACCTCACAGAAGGAACAATGAGCATCTGACCCATAAATTATACCTTTACTTACTATATGTCATTTCAATATGAGAGACATAATAAATATGATTATGATTGGCTTCTCTTTGTCATTTCCTATTTGCATACCATGTTAGCGATTTCCACAGTTATTCACAATGATTATCTATGGACAGAAAGAGTACCATCGGCCTCAGCATCATATTCATTTGATACAATATGTGATTCATTTTCTTTTAAACCAAGCAGAGTGGGTGTTTTTCTAAAACCACATTATTAACAGTTGTTCTGTTTGTTGGTCCTTGTTGTGAACACATCACGAGAGATCACAATTACAAATCCAAATGCAATTTATTAAGCTCAGTGACCCATAATTCTGTCATGAACAAGGCGGATAAGACCCAGATGCCGCACACAGTACGGGGAAAGTGGAGAAGGTTTAGTTACAAAGTGGGATAAAATTATGTGGGAATGGAATAAAGGGCAGGTGGGTCGTTCGGGGGTCCGAGCGGGCAGGCTGAAGGCACAGGGGCTCCGAGTGCGGACAGGCTGGAGGTGAGGCTTAGGCAGGCAGACAGGCAGGCAGGAGGCATGAGGGAGTTTCTCTGGAGACGAGGGGCGGACAGGGTCAGACAAGGCAAGGCACAACAAATACATAAGAATTCAACGGGGAACACCACGCTAGGTGACGCTATGATCAGACGAGGTCTGGATGAGGGTTCTTATGGAGGGTGGTGATGAGTGTGATGAGGATCAACTGGGCCAGCCAGGCCTGGAACCAGGAGCCACGCCCAGGCTGCACTGACAGGTACAGACATGGACACACTAGATACAAGAAGCAAAGGGAGGAGAGACGCATGAGGAGACAGAAAGGCACGGCTGGGGGTGTGACAAATCCATGATCAGAAACCGGGCAACATACACAAAAAAACAAACCCGAAATGTAGCCAGAAGCAGCGAGGAGACTTCAAGGCTGCGACTTGTTTGTTTTATACATTGACTTGTAAATAATAATGAAACACTGAAATCGCTCCCCTTTGGGCACCCTTTGACAATTCACAGTGTTGAAAAAAGACAATGTATTACACATTCCCACATATCAGCACAAATCCTTATCCCAATAAGGAGGACATACACAAGACCTCTCTTGATGCTCTACAATAAACAAAGCCGACAGCAAAGTTGGTGAAAACCAGCCCAAAGAGCACTTCACAGAAATATGTTGTGGCGAGGCTCAATTGCATGCCCAGGAGAATCAAGGCAGCGCTTGCCAGTGCTGCCTTGATTCTCCTCAGCAGATTATTGGTGCGATGGTAAGCTATACCTGCCTCAAAATAAAACATTTTATAACAATATAAAAGAGGTTGGCCTTGCTAACACCAAAGAATCAAAAACAAATATTAATTGCCTCAAAATAATTGCAGGTACCTGAAGAGATTTGATGTTGTGTTCACAGCAGGGGATAGTTGTTTCTGGCCCGGGCACAGTTTGCACTTTACTGTCACATTCTCTTCCTTTCGCGAAACAAATTGGAAGTAATGTGCGTATCTCAAAGGTTGTAGACCGATCTGCCATTTTTGTCTTATCTCCCGCTCGACCTCCCGCGCACGCCAAAGTCACACGATAGGTGAAAATGAAAAGCCAATTAATTTGGCGATCTAAAGCTGAGCTTTCACCTCTAACCAATGAGGTTTGTCGATATAGAAAGAACCCCCGCCCCCTCCCTCCTGGGTAGGGTGCGGTTGCACTTGTAAACACACCGCAGCGTAGATGGAGCGGCAGTGTACAGAACGAGCAACTCGTTGGATGCAGATATACAACTTATAGGCTAGGCCAACGCAAGTAATGAGTAATGACATAATTGTTTGATTAGTAACTGTGATTACTGTATTTATGAACAGTAACGCATTACATCACTCTTTACAGACAAATGTAATGTGATTACAATAACGCGTTTACCTCGAACATGGTTGAAATCCAGTACGGCCCTTCCCACGGAGAGTGAGCACATGTTCAACACATTCAATTCACACTAAATCGGTAACAGCTTCTCCAATTTGATCCTTAATTATAGATCATTAGACCATTATGTCACAGACCACACTACCATGAATTGATCTCTACGGAACTTGATAGGCTACACAATCAAAAGCCTTACAATCGCCATGACGAACATTGGCGGTTGAATGGGCAGTACCAACCGACCAGTTTTGGGATTATTCCTTTACAGCAATTCCGTTGTTGTAATTCCTGTGACGCTAGTGCTGCCCAGGTCAACTGAACGTGTTGTTACTGTTGAAACTTCTACATGTAGCGTGTACTGTAGCAAGTAGTACGGAGCCTGTAGCGCTAAACAAATCATCCGCGCCCAACACTCATTACCGCGTTTGAAATGGTCTAAAAGCACTGGCAGTTCTTCATGATACAGGTTTCCATGGCTGAGCAACAACACACAAGCCAAAGATCACCATGTACCATACCAAGCTTCAGCTGGTGGGGTGTGACGCTTGCTACCTTTCGGACTCAGTAAACACAGTCGACAGAATAATGAATCATACTTCACCGTCCTGCAGTCCGATGGTGGGATCGGGGTTTGGTGGATGACAGTAGATCCACCCCACTACCTGCAGGAGGCATAATTCCAAATTTTAAGTTCGGTGGAGGGGGAAAAACAGTCCATGGCTGGTTTTTCATCACCTCGGATGAAACCCTTTGGTTCCAGTCAAGTGAAATCCCCACACTTCAGCCCACAGAGACATTCTAAACAGATCTGTTCTTCCAACTTTGTGGTCACACTTTTTGGAAAGGCCAATTCCTGTTCCAACATTCCAATAATGTCTAAAAAAATGGTTTGTCAAAATTGGTGAGGGCAGAACACTCCTGGCCACGGCAGAGTCCTGAACTCAACCCCATGAAATGCCTCTAGGGTGACTTGGAGCTGAGGCGGGGAGCCAGTAGCACCGTCTAGCTGCACTGATGGCTTTGTGGAAACAACTCCCTGTAACAATTTTCCTGAGTTGAGTGGAAAATCCACCTACTTTTTGTCCATGAAGTGCATTTTAACTAATGCAGGCATTGTCAGCACATTCACCAAGTTTGGCAAAACTCAAATCTCATCAAATCATGATGAGAAAAAATGTTGGGTAGCTATAATAATGAATCATTATTGGTTCATAGCAGCCAGAGCCTTTCTCCGATTGGGCCCTGTGGCAGTTCGGCCTGTCACATGCCAACCAAGTGATGTTTTCAGGGCCCTCCAGCACAGAGCCACAGAAGACGATAGGTTGTAGACACCAGTTTATTGTACAGAGAAAGCTAGGGGGAATTAGCCAGGAGCAGATAGAACATGTCATGACACAGGCTCTTATCCTGAGTGTGTGCGGGGTTGGAAGTTTTACCCGCTGCTCGTTACACCAACCTACAAGCGGCAGGTATGCAGCCACTCTAACCCAATCACCTAGATTGGTCAGGTGTGGCTGCTCAACCAGACCATCCCCACACCACAGGCCCATTCATGCAACATTGATGAACCTAGGTCTTCCTTGTCATTGTACAAAAACTAGAATGGATAGGTCAAATTTAAAAAAAATCATCAAAATTATAAAAAATATTTATATATATATATATATATTTTTTTTTTTTTTAAAGCAAACTTTTGGTGTTCTATTGGCAAACTTGCAGAGCAGGGTCAGATAAATCTGCACCTCTGTGATGTCATTCTGTCCAAAACACAGCTAGAGAACTGCCATTTCTGAAAACTGTTGGTACTATTTTAGATTGCTCAAAATATATTCATAAATTGCCCAAGCTTTAAAAGCTTAAAATTAACAAATGCATTTTTGGATATTATTCTGACAGATGTTATATTCTTACATACAAACTGCTTCTGCATAATCATATGTATATATTATTTTATTACATTCAGTCATGTTTATGTCAACTTTGTACTATCAATTATAAAATTATTTTTGAATCGAAATAAATACATGTATAAATCAATTATGAACAAGAAACATAATTTAGATGACAATAATATATGTATGTGTTTTTCCACACAGTCTGCTCAGCCCTGTAAGATGGCCACATTACAAGCAGTTCCACAGTGACGTGCTTGTTTAAACATTTTTTAAATTTGAAGCCGTTTTTTAAAGTCCTAATTTAAAATTAAGATTATAACTAAATGCACTTGCACAAAAACACACACACACACACACACACACACACACACACACACACACACACACACACACACACACACACACACACACACACACACACACACACACAAACACTAACTAACATGGAAGAACAACTAATTGTTTTTTTTGTGTAAATTATTCCAAAAGGCCAGTACATTGGGCTCTTTACCATCATTTTGGTAAGTCAGGGTATGATTAAGCCCTCAACAGAGGCTGGAGAGAGAGAGAGCGAGAGAGAGAGAGAGAGAGAGAGAGAGAGAGAGAGAGAGAGAGAGAGAGAGAGAGAGAGAGAGAGGGAGAGAGGCAGCGTTAGGGCTCAACCTAATGGGACACACGGCCGTATCACTTAGAGAACAACTTGGGAACAAACCCTAAAGGGAACAAAAGTCACGTTGGTTCTTAGAAAACACCTCACTCATTTAATAAAAAAAACATTTCAATTATCTAATTTGGCTCAAATAGATGGAACCTGGTGAACTCTGCACCAGCATGTGTGGAAGTTTGAGTTATGACTTGAGGATCCTGTCAAATATCTCCAGAAGTGAAGGTAGCGGTATGAAAGCACCTCCACCGCCTTCAACTTGAACTTGACTTTTGAATACGTGGTGAAAACTGCACATTCTGATACAACAAGAAAAGTCCACTTTTGCAATGGAATAGTAAGCACGTCTAGTAGAGGAAAAGGAAATATGAAGTAGTGGGGAAAAAACTTGCCCGTGTAAAAAGTGGGTCAAACCCAAAGTTATTTAAAAGTTAAGGGGGGGGGGGGGGAAGTTGTTTTTTTCACTTCAATGCATCTCGTCAAGTTTTTATTCACCAAACGCATAATACATAAGGAAGGTCTCTCTCAACATAAAAGATAAATGGAAGATGGGATAAAAGATAAGAAAATAAATAAGGAATCAAACACAAAAGTGCAATAAGATATAGAGACGCCCAAACAGATACACAATTAAGACACAGAACAAAATTGTCAATGTGTAGTATTAAAAAACAGATCTTTTTAGATTCCTCTCGAAAGACTTAAAGTTACACGTGGCCATATCAACCGCAACCGCGGCTATAACCAAACCCCAAACTGAATTAAAAAGAACAACTCTCTTCTCTTCTCCGTTCTTCATTTGACATCAAGACAACACGATTTAAAATGACACTGGACAGGCCATCGGAGTCATCGGAGCCTCGTCCAGCGTGAAACGAAAGACGAAAGAGAGAGAGAGAGGGAGCGAGAGAGAGAGAGAGAGAGAGAGAGAGAGAGAGAGAGAGAGAGAGAGAGAGAGAGAGAGAGAGAGAGAGAGAGAGAGAGAGAGAGAGAGAGAGAGAGCAAAGTGTGGAGCGAAGGGAGGGAGCTAGTGGATCCTCGTGGTTCGGTGGGAGCGCAGCAGCAGGACGCACAGGGCGCACAGGACGCACAGGGCGCACAGGGCGCACAGGGCGGACACCGGTCTGGATAAATAACTACGCGTCTGGAGACGTCGGTGCGCTTGTGTGGCCGGTGCTCTGTCAGATTCTGCCTCTTCTTGTTTTAATCCACTCCTCTTTTCCACCCAAAGAACCGCTTAAAAGAAGAAAGAAAGGAGGGGAGTGTGGAGGGGAGTGTGGGGGGGGGGGGGGGGGGCGCTTGGTCCGCAGGAGTTTGGAGAGGCGCGCGTCAAGACGCGTAGGTAGTGCACTTTTTCTTTTGTTTTTCCACATTTTATTGATTTATTTATTTATTTTTAAACAACCCAAGATGAATCACACGCACGTACTTTGCACGAACAACGACAGTGACAGGCAGTCCAACCTGTCGTGTCCGGACACCTACAGCTACATCGACATCACCACCTTCATGCACATCTTCCCGTCCATCTACGCCATCCTGTGCCTGCTCGGCGTGGTGGCCAACGGGCTGGTGATCTACGCCGTGGCCGCCTGCAAGAAGAAGATGGTGTCGGACATCTACGTGCTGAACCTGGCCGTGGCCGACATGCTGTTCCTGCTGGTCATGCCCTTCAACATCCATCAGCTGGTCCGGGACCGCCAGTGGGTGTTCGGCAACTTCATGTGCAAGGCGGTGGTGGTGGTGGACGTCAGCAACCAGTTCACCACGGTGGGGGTGGTGACGGTGCTGTGCATAGACAGGTGAGTCCCCCCTCGCACCTCTGCTGTGGTGGTCCGTGGTAAGGTTGGGCTTTAAATTAAATGGCTTTATTGATATATATTTATTTTTGTATTATAATAGAGGTTTAAATCACCCATTCTTAATAGAAAAGCAATGTGTCAGTAGTTGCCAATGTAAAGAAAACAACGACAATTACACATATTTATGTATATATATATATATATATATATATATATATATATATATATGCTTTTCTATATTGATATAAAACATAAGTAATTTTATAAATATATATACATATATATGTACTTCCGAATATTTTGATATCTTTTACATTTCACTGTAAAAAGACAGCAATGACATAAACACATATACATGTACACAATTATTTATATTTATATTTATATGACATTATTTATATATATATATATATATAAAATTTACGATATAAAAATATAATAATAAGTCATTTTATAAATATAATACACTTTTTATAATACTTTGATATTTTCAAAATAAAATGGGAAAAACATCTTTGGATTAGAGCCATTGGATGGACTTCAAATTCATTTAAAAAAACGCTTACGTTTGATCAACCTATATGTTTTAGATTTCATCGAGTAAAAATTAGGGCGGTCGATTCTTCTTTGAGAAAAGCTAAAACATATAGGTTTAACAAATTAAAGTCCATCCAATGGCTCCAATCCAATATTTTTATATATATATTTTTTGAAAGTTGAAAGTACTCAGATACAGAGCTACATGTGACACTCTTGTGCCATATTGACTCAAAGTTCATTAATTAATGTAAGACATTGTCTCAGTGATTCTCAACCTTTTTCGTATCAAGGACCCTCAAGTAGAGAACTGGTTTAGAATTAGACTACGGACACCATTTGATAATATTTTGTCTCTGGTACCCCAATCTGACAGGATTTTTATAATTAGATTTGATTTAGTCTGTTCATACCAATCTGTTTTATAGTTAGAGAGATAACAGTAAAACTAGGATCAAAACAGTCATTATTGTATAATGACCATTTTGCTGGGAAACGTCTCAAAGGACCCCCTTGGGGTCCCCGAACCCCACGTTGAGAACTGCAGCAAGCCACTGTAGACAAGAGAAACATGGAGTTGACTATTAAATCCTGTTGTGTGGAGGAAAAACAAAAAGACAAGTTAGTTAGACGATAAGAACACAACAATAATAAGCTAAATCCTGAGGGAACAGTAGAAAATGGCAAAAACGCTTCATGCATCACAATATCTGCGACAATATCTGGCCTGAAACTTGCTAAGTATTCATCCATCAGATCAAATGTAACTAATTATACTGTATGTGTTCTTGTGGGTTCAAAGAGAAGACGTCAATCATTTGTCATGTGGTGGCGCTGTGCTTGCACTGCTGCCTCGCAGCAAGAAGGTCCTGGGTCTCATTTCCGCTTGTTGACACCGTGCTCAGTTGGGTTATCTCTCCTTAGGGGCCTTTCAGTGTGGAGTTTGCATGTTCTCCCCGTGCTCACGGGGAGAACTCCTCCAGTATAAAAGGTCCCCAATTAAATACATGTAGGAACACTTTCTTGTCCCGTCTCCGACCACGACATGGGTCTACACCTGGAATTGGTCCCCGGGCGCCAGCGTAGTGACGGCTGCCCACTGCTCCTGGCTGCCCCCTGGAGGAAGGATGGCTGGGACGGAAGAAACGCAGAGGCTCAATTTCTCCAGCCACCACCCCGTGTGTGTGTGTGTGTGTGTGTGTGTGTGTGTGTGTGTGTGTGCGTGTGCGTGAAGTGCATTTGCACCTGTGAGACGAGTGAAAGGATTCTTCTTCGACATTATTTCTACGCCATGGGACCGGATTTTGACCACGTTGGGTGTGGAGCCAATGGTGCCGTAGCTGGGTCGATCATTGACACTTGATGCGGGGACGGATCAAAATAAGTTGCTCCAGATTCATACAATTCCAGTTAATCCGACCGACCAGAAACGCAGAATTTTCCCCTTTGCTAGATTCTGATGTCCCTGCTCCAGCTTCTGACAAGAACAGCAATAAAACCCTTGAAACCGCGAAGCCCCTGGTAAACACGTCTTGATGGCCAATCAGTAAAAGAATGGCCTCGCTGTATTGCACTTTAATGTCTATTAATTCATGACATTTATTTGACCAGCAGAAATAAATCACTTGTGCTGAAGATATCGCCAAGGACGATCTGAAACAAAGTGGCGCATCCAGACGGGGTCTGGATTCAGGCTTTTATGAAAACCAGCATGTGCTCGGACATTCCAATGCTTGCTGGGAGACAAATGGTGCTCAAAGGTCCTCCGCCTCCGTCGAGGTAGCCCTGCTTATGCCCGATTAAAAGTTCCTCGCGGTGAATCTGTTGCACCTTCCTGCGCGCGAGGAAGTCGGCTCTGTCGGAGATGCTGCTTTAAAAAAACAAAAAACAAAAAAAACGGGGTCTGCGCCTGTGAACGCTATGTGGGGCGTACTGCGCCGCAGGGTGGCTGCTTCCTCCACACACTCCGCCAAACATTCAGATCTGTTATTTTTACATCGATCCCCGGGCGTTTGACGAAACCGAGTAAGAATGTTCTCTGGGGCCTGACGTGAATCCTGGATCAAACGCTGGGATTATGTGCAGCGTGAAAGCAAGCACGCAGCTTAAAAACTCCCCTCACCTTGATTAGGTCTCATGTTGTTGTAGACAAACCCTCGTGCCACCAGGATGAATCAGGGGGAAGTGATATAATCAGATACAAATGGTGCTTCCTTGATCCAAACATGCCTGAATTAACTTCATTTACGACCCCGCCGCCTGAAAAAAAACAAGACAAAAAGAAAAGTCTGTCGCCGTCCTCTCCATTTGCGCAAACGGCTCAGTCGAGTCCGAGACGCCTTTGATCAAAACGCAAATCAACGAAGCCGGCGCTGTCAGTTATTCCCACTCGTTTCCCGCTGTGAACGCTGGCCTCTCACCTCCCTCCCACCTCCTCAACATGTCTGACGCGAGCGATGTCGGCTTTGCCTTGCGACCGCTTTTTAGGCGAGCGCTCACCCGGTCAGCGCTGTTAAGTCAAGTCGCCACGTCGCGCTGTTGCCAGCGGAAAAGGTGGTTCATCGCCTTGGGCCACCGGCTTGGCGCCGCAAAGCATCGGCTCTAAGCAGCCGCCTCGCTAGTTTGGGAGCAACGGAACTTCCACTGCCACGTCGACTGCCACGCCGCTGTAACGCAACGCGCTCCTTTGTAGTTGATGTCATGCGTTAGGCTGCTGATTTGACTGTGTCGAGAACATACGCTGTGTTTCAGCTCATTAAATACACTCTTCATTGTGTCATCTGGAATCAGGGACGAACTTAGGGGATCTCACCATGACATCATGTCTTTCTAGGCTGGGTTTGTGTTGCTGGAGCTGGAATTTCCCACCCAATGAATTACCATTGTTGGGAGAATAAAAAAATTCGGACGTAAGGGTCATGTTGAAGAACCCAGAGCTCGGCCTCAGCATGGTACGATCGGGACTTCGAGAGCCTTCTGGCTGTGTTCGAACCTGACCCCTGCTTGCGGGCTGCCCGCGCACTCACCGCGTGGTGTGAGGAGGTCAAGGCACCCGGGCGAAATTTGTTTGAAAGAGGTTGGAGGATTGAATGGGCAGTGCTGCTGCCTGGCAGCTCCAGCTTTGTTGGTTTTTCTGAGAGAGAGAGAGAGAGAGAGAGAGAGGGCTCTGGTTTTCACCCGCCTCCAAAGAATGGTGTCTGACCATGTAATGGACTTACATCCCATTCAGGTTGTCTCCCATGCCTGACACCCATTGACCCTGACTAAGTCAATTAAAATGGAAAATGGATATATGGATGTTAACAGGCTGGACTGAAACATGCTTACAGTGTGACTGGGATTTAATGGAGCTTACAATGTTGAATAATGATTTTAATAATTTCATTGCTAGATATTACCATTTTCATTTTCAACAGTTTCTATGTCCTTACGTTTTTACAAGCCCTTCAGCGAATCGAGTAAATGTGCTAACAAAGTCACAATGGATTCTCCCTCCTAGGTACATCGCCATCGTCCACCCCACCTCAGAGAAGAGGACCATCCAGTGGACCATCGTCATCAACCTGCTGGTGTGGCTCGGCAGCTTCCTGCTCACGGTGCCCGTTATGATGTACGCCAAGGTGGTCCGCAAGCGGCAGCTGGAGATGTGCATGATGTACCTGGACGGGCCACAGGACATGTACTGGTACACCTTCTACCAGTCCATCCTGGGCTTCATCATCCCCCTGATCATCATCAGCACCTTCTACTCGCTCACCCTCTACCACGTGTTCCGCTCCGTCCGCCGGGTGAAGCGCAAACAGTCGGTCTGGGCCAAGCGGGCCACCAAGACCGTGTTGATGGTGATCGCCCTGTTCCTGATCTGCTGGTCACCCTACCACGTCATCCAGGTCATCAACCTGAGCAACAACACCCCCACCAACGCCTTTGTCTACGCCTACAACATCAGCATCTGCCTCAGCTACTCCCACAGCTGCATCAACCCCCTCATGCTGCTCATCTTCGCCCAGAACTACCGCGAGCGTCTGTGCCGCAGCAACATGCTGATCAGCCCCCAGCACTCGTCCAAGACGACCGTGGTGAAAGTCGACGGCTCCAGCGTGGCCAACGACTCAAACTATCGCTGTACCGTCATCTGAACGGGCACTTTGTCCTTGTGTGGTTTATCGCTTGCTGCTACCACGTCGATATGGGGTTCAAAAGAAGTGTTCCGCTGTTCAGAAAACAGTCAACATTTACAATGGTACAACATACGGTGGTGTCGCCGAGGTGGTCCCCGGAGCGGCCAACAGCTTCATCTCCGAGGTGAACTCTGGTGAATTTTAGTACCTGCGGGGTTTATTCCAGACAGAGCTGGCCGTCAAGTTTCCTCCCTCCCTCCTCTCTGTCGTTCTGCACACTCATTAAGCTGTTTATTTAGAGGAGATCGTGAGCCTCATTATGTCCGTAAAGTCGGGGGGGGGGGGTGGGGGGATTGATCCTGCTCTTGACGTAATGAGGGGGCGAGGCGGGGCCCTGCGGTGACATCTCTCCGTGTTGTTACACAGGAAGACAAGAGATAAGAGACAGAAAAAAAGAAAAAAGGACTGACATTATTACTTGGAAATTGTTGGACCCTGGTAACGGACTTAAATTGCAGGACGGAAAATGACAACATTATACTGTGTTTGATTCCATGTGGGATTTTTCTTTAAATTGTCGGGGTCAATGTGTTTTGTTTTTGTTCCCTTTGGACCTTTTTCCACCTTTATTTCGAGACAAACGCCAAACCCTAATGGACTCGGCAGACAACCTCTGACATCCAGAAGAGACTGCGGCAGTGATGTTTAGGTTTGATAATGCTCTTTTATGAAGTCATTGCCTGATTCTGTCTCCACGGAGCAACAAAGGGCAAAATTAAAAGTCGAAAAATCGTTACGCTTCCCTTTGATGTCAAATTACACGGCAAATTAGTTAAGCACGGTATATTCACTGTGGCACTGAATGCGATGTACGTTCATCCAATGACACATTTCTCTTTTCCATATATTCAAGTGATTTTAATTCACACTCCCTGATATGTTTAAACTTTGCAAAAAATAAAATTTAAAAAAGTGCAACAATGTCTGGCAACATATACAATATAATCTAACGAGCCAATATGTCGACGCCACGCTCTTGGAAACTGTAGCCCACGTAAAGGTGTAAAAGTCGGAATGTACTGTGAAAGGTCATATTATTGTATGGGGTGGTGTGGTAGTAAGTCTGTATCCCCAACTTGGATCTTCTTTTGCGAAGGGGAGGTTGTAAAATGGAAAAAAGGATTAAGGTGCCACAGATCAGAACTAAGTGGACCATCGGTCCGCTACCGACACGTTTTGTTGCTCCCTCAATTGCATCTTCCTCGGCACTGTAAGAGTGTATAATGATACGCATTAATAGTAATTGAATGCAAAGAAGAACTGAGTTTCCCATCGAACAATTTGGGAGAAAACATAAAAATGAATTGACGATATTAGTTTTTCCCGCATCCAACATACTGTACATACGTACCTTTGCCAATTTCAGCGTGCCTCACCATATCTTAGGATTGATGTTTTCTTTATATCGCTCTGGAAGTCAAGCACTGAATGTATCGTAAGTACGTCTGTAATGTGTCGAAGTACCGACAAAATTGTAATTGTGGCAGTAAGGGAAATGTAATTGTGTGGTTCTTTCTGGATATTAAAGTTTAAAGAGTAATCATCAACAGCATCTGTTTCTGTTTGGGACGATGGGTTCATCTCTCCATATGTGACTCACATGTTGGAAGGCATTAACCGACGAGTGCATGTAAACTGCTACAGAGGAACACTTTCAACCTTTTCCATTTATTATTCACAGAGGCAGCATCTGTCTATGACATCCACATCAACCGGCGTTCAAAAAAAAAAAATCCCAAAATGTCTTTCGCAACTGTGGCTGCAACCTGATGATTAGGCTTGTGTAGTTATAGCGTTGATAGACTACATCTTTCACCAGCCCTCACTGATCCTTGTTGATCAACTGCAACCAATGTGCACCTCAAAAAATCAAGGGGCAGGATGGAAAATGCTCTCTTCTCAAATGTTTTGTTTATCGGCGACGTCACAATAGAAACTTAACACAAACTAAACAGAATTCTAACGCTAACCACATGTACAGATGACGGGCATGTGACTCTAGTCAGCCCGCTGTTTTGAGGCTGTGCACAATGTCGAATTGTTTTTTAATGGCGGCTACTGAAAACTGAAGTTACACAAACTCGGTTCTTCCAAACCGAAGATGTACACGTCATCAGTCTGAAGTGGTGATGATCTAATATTTGGACCGGTCGGTTGGTTTTTTTTTTTTCCAAGCTTGACACTGGAAACAGCAGCCAGCGCAGACCGACGGCCTCCATTTATCAGAGAGTTCCAAGAAACGGTCCTAAACAATTTACCTTAACATTCGTGTGCGTACAGCGCTTTTCATTATAATAGAGCCTCCTTACCAAAATTAACATCAAGGAACGACCCGAAATTGCAACATACAGTACGGCGACAACAATTCCCCGTGACTTCAGAAGCGTCACGTTTGTGTCACCAGGGCTGAAAATTAAGTTATGATGAGATAACATCCAAAAATACACATGAAGAAAACCTTTTATAGATGCGCTACTTTTGGTCAGGATTCTGTTCGGGGTTCGTCGAGGGGCGCGGCCGTTTGGACACGTCGTCTGCGTCACAGAGCGTCTGCGCGTTGACCTAAACGGGGGGGGGGGGGGGGGGGGTCACCATTTCTGTTAACCCAATTGAATTTGTGCGACGGCTTCAATTGACTTCAATTGAGTTTTACAAGCGGGTCTCGGAAACCTATTTATGACGAAAACACTGAGCGTGTGTAAAAGGTACATTTATCAAAGAAGGGGCCGTGTTGTTCCAGATGATCTTTCCTCTCACTCTACTCATCTGCTCATGCAGTAGAAAACTATCGAACTGGTAATCTGAAACTATCTGAAACTTGTTTGGACAAAATTGCGGCATGCTGCTAAGCGTGAACAAAGCTAGTCCGCTAGCATGAAACTACTAAATTGCTGGAGCAGCCGCTTGATCATCGCAGCGTGCGTGGGCGCGTGCGCGTGCTGTCTATCGCTCCAGCGGTTGCGGGGAAGCGTTTTGGGAGTAAAACCCCTCAAAACCAATATCTGTGAACCACCCAGCGCGCTTCAGCTGGGTTCCCCCAAAGAAGCCGTCAGATTTTCAAGGGACGCGCTTTCCGCAAAGGCACCAAAACAGCCAGTTTCCCAACCCTTCAGCATTTGGAGGGGAAGTGGATTACACGCAGAGATAGCTGGGACAATCACTTTGACTCTTATCTTATCCTCTTATCTTGTCTTTGAGCTTCCGCATCTGGAGGTCACCTCCTGCAAATGACCACAGGAAGGACTGATTATGCTGCGGAAGGGTCGGTGGCACTCCTTATCCAATCCCAAATTTTTCCTCAGGAGCACGCCGGTGGCCGAAAAAACAAAAATCCCCGAACTTGGGTGCGCTGACTAGTTTTTACCTTCGGGATCCTGTGAAAAGCGGCCCCTCAAAACCATCCCAGGAAACGGACGGAGAGAAAAGGGAAATCGGACCCGAATGAGCCATTTTCAAAACACGCAGCGTGGCTCAGCGAGGCGGTTGTTACCGCTACCTGCTTCACTGCTTCACCCGGCAAACGATCGTACGAATAAAACTCCACATCACGCGTGTCATGCGCCCCCGCAACACCCTCACCGAGCGACCGTTGCCACAGCAACGTGCTTCAAGAACGGGCGATTTCTTAACAGTTTTTACGGTTTACTCCTCCACAGGAAGTCCTTGGAAGTTCCCCCTCTCCACCACTGTGCTCCCGGGCGTAGATTTAGAAGATCTTTCTCGCTTAAGTGCACCTTGCTATACTCCCGACATTTGCATTCCTACACTTCCATACAAGTTCCCACTTTGTATAGAAATGTGCGCCGACAGTTTCTGGACAAGGCAATGTCTGCGCCCCCGAAGAAGAACGACCCCGAAACATTCCAGTGAATGTTTCGCCTCTGTTGATGTGCACATACTCTCTCTCCCTCGCAAACAGGGAGAGACTTCAGTGCCAGGGGATGCGTAGGTGTGTGGTACGCGAACACACGCGCACGCACGGACGCGGGCGCACGCGCACGCACGCCCCTCAACTCCACAAAGATCTCACAGCATCCAGCTCAGTGGCGTGAGGTGTGTTCTCCTGCCGCGTGGCTTCATCTCTGCCTCCCCGTCTCTCTGGATGCAAAGTACCGTGTTTTCCGAAATATCTTAAGCCCAGGTTTGATGAGCTCATATGATCTTTTATTATTTGGAGTTTGCAGAGTCATTTCTGTCCCACTGAACGCCAGGAACATTCGTCTTGAGGTAAGGTGAACGTTTTTTTTGGAGGCCGCCTCCAGTGCCTCTGCTTTGTACTTGCAGTTGCGTGGCAGCTCACATCCATTGGAGCGCGGGGTGTGGTTCAATATGTCATATTTTATTGATGCAACAAAATACTTTTTTTTTTTTTTTTTTTATATGTAATATGCTGTTTTGTTTTGTTTGGTATTGGCCAATGATGAAAAAGGTTGGGTAGCTTGGAGTCGATATTCCATTGAATTTCCAAAACTCATCAATCACCCATTGTGCCTTATCCCGACAAAGAACATTGTGTCAGTTAAACCGAATTTGTTTTTGATGTTTTCAAAAGGATTTTTTTTTTTTTGTCACTAAAAAAAACCCCCACCACTCCCCTCGCGGTGAGTGACCTGGATGATCTCGAACGCCGGAGAGGAAGAGGGGGTGCGAGGCCGAAGGGCCAGATATCAAGGACAGCGGTTGGATCGGAGGATTCATTTCACAAACTCGAAGGCAATCCGGTTAGGAGGTGAATGTCAAACAGTTCAGCCATGACTGAACATTTATAACAGTATAGAACACAATAGAATAGAGTAACTTTATTTCTGTACCATAAATGCAGGTAAAGCTCTTAGTTCACGGTTCCGGGCACCATCCGGGATGCAGAGGCTTTTTTTCTCCTCCTCATCAAGCTCCTTCATCGTTCTGTTTTTCCAATCGGTTTTGACCTCTCCAGGGAAACCTCCCAGATGCGTCGATTTGGGGGATCGACCGAAGGTCCGCCCTGATGCACCGAAACAGGTTAACACTGATTGACACCGTGTGTCCTGAGTTTGCTCAAGAAAAAGAGCTTTGATCGAGGACGCTGGGATTCAAAGGTGAGTTTGTCGCGGATGTTGAGATGTTTGTGTCCGTCGAGTGTCAATGAGGTTTTTCATATGCATTCATATAAAGATATTGGCCGAACACCAATGTTGAATCTGGTTTCCTAAGGATTGGAGCACCAAGTCTGAGCACTATTTTTCTGGCATTTTTTAAGATGAAAAAAGAAATAAATACAAATAAATAAAAGCTTTTTATTTTGTTTTATTTTGTGTTCCAAAAAAACGGTTTGGATTGTATATCTTTTTATATATCTTCTAACATTATACTTTGTTTGTTGAATAAATAAACTGCAAAAATGGCACAAAAACTATTTTATTTATTCAAGGAGTGGATTTTTCCTTAATTAAACAGATTATGGACATAAAATGTTATGGAATGACCATTTTTATGGAATTTATTATGGAAAAATCAAACCGATTTTTGACAATTGTGCAAAAATGCTTCCCTTCCACTGACAAAATATAATTGCCTGGTCGAATTTCTCAGGAAATTAAACCGGATATTTTATGGATATTTCACTCGCAAACGTTAGAACCCAACGGCCATATTCGAGAAGCAACAGCTAGAAAGATGATTCTCAAGGTAAATATATTCAAACCGACGGGTCATGATATTGCAGATCAAGCTTCGTAAACAAGATTGAGTGTATTCACACGCACAGTAACGCGTCCATCTCACGCTGCAATGTTTTTGTTATAACCATGAGCCGGACTGTGATAAAAGAAAATGTGAGCGCAAAACTTTATTGTTGTAATTCGTCCCATCTTCCTGTGTTCACGTTCTAAAGCTGTCGATAGATTTGCTTTTGATGAAAGGCGGAATTTATTCCCCTCCGGATCCGCGCCTGAGGAATCATAGCAACTTGAGATAATGAAATGTTGAGGTTGTGGTCACGGGGTTGAGCAAAAATTATTACGGTGGCCTAAAGTGCAGTGTGACACTTTGCATTGGGGGCGGGAGACCCACTGCCGCCCTCGCTGCCTTTCAGTTGACAGCTAATACGCCGCACTACGGTATACAGTGAAAGCGCACAATGTGGTTGTAGGGACACTGAGGTTTTTTGGGGGGTTTAAAAAACAAAGCAAAAAACACTTCACGTCATTTAACAGGCTGCATATTGACGGTCAGTCATTTCGTGAAAATGAGCCGAGTGCATCGTTTCCCACCTTTAGATGGATGGATGGATGGATAGATGGATAGATAGATAGATAGATAGATAGATAGATAGATAGATAGATAGATAGATAGATAGATAGATAGATAGATAGATAGACAGATAGATAGATAGATAGATAGATAGATAGATAGATAGATAGATAGATAGATAGATAGATAGATAGATAGATAGAGAGATAGAGAGATAGATAGATAGATAGATAGATAGATAGATAGATAGATAGATAGATAGATAGATAGATAGAGAGATAGAGAGATAGATAGATAGATAGATAGATAGAGAGATAGAGAGATAGATAGATAGATAGATAGATAGATAGTATTTACAGACAGGTCTGTTTAAACCACAGCCTGAGACGAGGAAATTAGATCCTTAAAAGCAGGCGTGTAACAAGGGATCCGTCCGTCCCGACCAAGTCGCGAACCTTTAAGACACGTTCAAAACCGCGAAGCTGAAGCCGTTGGATTTGAACGGCAAATCGACGCATTCGCATTTTCTTCCGCCAGACCTACGTCCCCCCCCCCCCAAGGGTGGGGGCGACCTTTCAATCGAGGATGAAACACTGTTTTCTGGTGTTTGTCGAGTTTGTCTAAAAGTTTAACGCTGGAGAGGATCCGCTTATCAAGGAAGATTATCTTGAAGGCGAGGTCGTGCCATCTGCCCGACGAGTCATAATGCCGAGCCTTGTGCGGAGCAACATCTTCCCTGGGGCTGTGTTCGACATGCGTACGAGCAGCCACAAAGCCAGATTGTATATCCAGTTCTCATGGTCGCCGTGCTCTCCACGGGCGCACAAGGCTGATAAACATGAGGGTTTGTTTTTTGGGTTTTTGATTTTTGATTTTTTTTTGGGGGGGGGGGGGCGGGTCCTGCATGACTTTGGGACAAAGAAAGATCACTAGTGATCACTCCCTTTTTAACTTTTCGAGTGAACACTGATGAACGCCACGCTGCTCCGCCTGTTGTTTTTCCCCCCCCCCTTTCGAGAGAGGAGCCGCATTGTTTGGCCTTCGCGGAGAGTCGGAGAGTCTGACGTCTCGCTTGAGCAGGGTTGTTTGTTTTACTGCCCACTTTTTCGAGCCTCTGATGTATTAAAAATTTGAAATGCATGGGTTTAAATTTCGCTCCGGCACAAAATAAAAGCGGGATGCTGGTTTCGCTTTTCCTCTGGCTGGTCTTAAATTCGAGGTCGGGGGCAAGAACAGAGATATGACAAAATGAGAACAAATCCAAACACCCTTTTGGAAAGGCCCAACCTTGTATGTTAACATGTGTAAGTTTGAGATATTGACCTTTGAACCCCGACCAAAAGCTCACCTTTGAAGCCCTACAGCTCAGTAATTTAAAGATCTATAAATATCAGCTGTTTTGGACAGTTCTGGACTAGTAACACACGCATGTTGTTTTTTTTACCCACACATGTTTCATTTGCAGGTTTATAATAATACAACTACTTTATCCATGAGGCCATTGCATCAAGATAGGTAACAAAATGGCGCAGAATTGTAATTTTTTTTTTAGGGTTTGAAACGTATTAATTACAGATATACGCAATGTACATAATAATTCGTTTTTACTCCCGTAGAAGCCACAAGTCTGTATGATATCAACTGTGTTTTCAGAAACACATGTTTTATTCCCGACGTCATGGAGACTACACTATCCATAAAAGTGTAACAGCGACTACATCCCTATTCTCGCCAACCTTGAATTTAATAGACCATTCAGAGAAAAAGCTAAACCAGTATCCGGCTTTTTAATTTCGTGCTAGTCAGAAAAAAAGAAAGAAAATCTGCTTCCCCCTTGAGGGCAGGAAACATCCGATATACACCCGTAAAGCCCCGTTGAGGTTTGACTCGGAGGGCGCTAGTCCCACTCAAAATGCACTTATGTGGAAACGTTGGCGTGCCATCCTTACCACTCAGAATAAATGTCCATATTGTCCCGCCTATATACCACTCTGCCAGAAAAGATAATTCCTCATGAAAGTTGACCTTCATTAACCCCTCGGGGCAATTCGGTTTCGCAGTGGCGGCGTCTGAAGTCCTCATTCTGAAGGACTCTCAGCCGCGACTCGACTCGTCTCGGAGACTCTCAATATCACTTCAAGATTAAGTCACTCGTCGGGTCCAAAAACGGCAATTCAGTTTTCTTCATGTCTTTTGAATTAATATTGAACTTTAAAGGAGGAAAAAGCTGCGTCGTCCGCTTCAGTCTCGGAAAAATGCGGATAAACGGGCGGAGGACGGTAAACAAATTGCACTGTCGCGGTTTTTGTCTGAACTCGCGTCGTTCGGCTCGTTCAGCACCACGACAAGCACAAACAACGGCGCAAATAATGTCAAGTAGCGTCACGGGAACGACGTTCGAATTTCCCCCTTGAGGTGTTGTCCAACGCCGCCGAACCACACGGAACAAAACCCTCAACGTCCTAAAAGCGCGTCTTGACGCGGCGGCGTCTGGTTAATCGTTGCGATTACGTGATTCTGAGTCTCGGCGAGCGGAGGAGCGGCCTCCGGGTCGATGGCGGATCCGGTGTTTAGCAGGGTGAAATAACAGATTGAATATCGATCAGATCCCTTCTTTATAGCCTGCCAAGCACTTCCATATCATCGCTTCCCCGCTTGTTCCGTCTCTCTCCCCGCGAGCGGCGCTAATGAAGCGGGTGATAGATCGCGATACGACGGCGACAACGACGACGCGTTTCGGTCATAACGCGATACACTCTGGGCTCCCCGAAAACACGGGCGCCGGGGGTGGAAATCGAAGCGGATTTGACTTGGCTACATGCACCGGGGAGGTGATGTCTGGCGGCGCGCCTTTGATTGAAGTGCAGCGAACGGAGGGAGATAGAGAGAGAAGAGAGATAGAGACAGAGAGAGAGAGAGAGGGAGGGAGAGAACGAGTATCTGAGAGCGAAATTGATTAGTTGTTCCAGGAGCCAAGGATCCTTATCATACTTCCTGACAGCGCCTCGCAGGAAGCATCCGTCTTAATACCGCGTGACAGCCCCTCGCCCGTATCCAAAAACTAATTCTCGACGTCGATTTCAACTTTTATTCCCAAATTTGGGGCACGGAGGAAGCCCCCTTTCTGGCTCGTTCGGGGCGGGCGGCGGGGGACGTGTCAGGTGTTCGTCACGGAGGGGAGGACGGAGAGGGACCCTCACCACCCGACCTCTCTGGATGCCCGGCACCGTCCAGGGTCTGAAGATTTTGACTTTTCAAAGTGAAAGTTTATTCGTTTTTACCGGGTCATCAAATAACTGTCATCCAACATTAAAACAAACTTAAACCAAACTTAACAACAATAAGAAACACGTCTCGCATTCCAACAGGACACGATTCATGAAGTGTATCAGTATTATAGGACCTATTATGATTTTCCTTATTTTCTGTCATATATATAATGCTACATTATGGGATGTTCATATTGGATGTGGCCAAGGTGTCAAATAATGAGATAAAATAATGACAAAGTCATCTCTGAGAAAAACGCGTCTGAGCGCTCTCAACGCTCGGTTTTTAAAGGTCTTTTCTACTTTCTGCACAAGCTGGCGTCAGCTCGTCACAGATTTACAGTATACGGTCATCTGCTCCATCTGATCCGCTGTGTGTTTCTCCAAACAAAACCAATAAAAATAGTTTTTTTTATTGTAGATGTATATATGTATTATGTTTTTATTTTTCCGACATTTATATGAAACAAAAAAACCCTGCATCCAGTCGCGGTGCGGTGTCTCCCACAAGCTCGGTGAACGGCAACGAAAGTCGGAACTATCTTTTAAATGAGGCCTTGTAGATCCAATATGAGTGAAGATTCAGCAACTGGATTCCTAATTTCTTGCCTCAAATTTGTTCAGAAACAAAAAAAAGTCGAAAAAACGGAAAAAGTCGTACAAGGAGGTTGTACAAGGAGGTCTGGCAATGAGCACTTTGATATGCTGGCTTTCAAAGCAATATCACTAACAGGGTTCTGAAGAGGTGAAAAAACTGCAAATTGCGTCAGCAAAGACGCTCCGTGGTTGAAAACTCAGGGAGAGGGTCAGACGTCCAAGGCTCCTTGACGGAATCTCAATCAAAACGACACGTCGTGAACTTCACAAAGCTGCAATCTATGGCAGGGCTGCCATTCAGAAACGCGCTTGTATCCGAGGCCAATGCACAACGACGCATTGAGATGGCATAAGGAGCTCAGAAACCTGGATCTCTAAGAAATGGGGAAAAAAATTGTACAGTTGGATGATTGTACAGATGGATGTCACCTATCACATTGTTCTCTACATCCGGGTGGGTTTACGTTTGGAGAAAGCCAGAAGAAGCCCCTCGACCCTGAAGGCATCCGTTGGTCTGTTGCCAACAGCTCAACATGGAGGGGGAGCCAGAATGTCATGGGCAGCCCTCCAGTCGGATCCGATGACTGCATCGCATAATCGTCTAACGGCCAAGTACGATGACGCAGTTTTACAAAACCAGGTGAACCCTTTGACACAAACACTGTTCCATCATGCGCTCTCCATATCCCGGGATGATAATGCCCCCGTACACACCATTAAGCACGACCAAGAGGGGTTTCATGAACACCGGGGTGCAGCCGACCGTCTACAGCGGCCCCCTCCAATCACCTGATCCGAACATCGCCGAACCCTTTATGGGAAGTTCTAAAGCTGAACTGGCTTTTCTTCTTGAGGAATGGTCTAATAACCCTTTACACACAGCTCAGGACCGCGCGGCAGGCGGGCATGCAAGAAGGATTGCAGCCGTTCTAAAAGAAAATGGTGGCTATCGGGTTCCTGATAGTAATAATTTGTTTCCGTTATTTTGTCTTCACCCCTCCCGGACACCTACATCGAAACGGTACATGTGTGTTAAGTCGCGCTATTTAAGTGATTGATTCTCTAAAAAACACTTTCCCCTGGGAGACGTCCAAGCCACTGAGATATGGGCAGATTCAGAAGCTTCTGCCGCCGCGATGAGGCTGGGCTTTGGGCAATATTCCCTCCTGCCGTTAATTGAATAGGGCTCTGATTCAATCACTCCTTCCTGGGAACTACTGCAACAATTACACTATCAACCAATCAGGCCCATTAGCCAAGAGAAAGAACCATGAACTCGCCAGGTCAATTGACATCATATGATGCCTCAATGTGACGTCAAACTAAACACAAAAATCGGGGCGCAGCTCATCAAAACAGCGGCCACGGATTAAGTGATAATTTGTTTAGACACGGAGTTAAAAAATCATGACCCCTCTCTGCGCGAGAGACAGATCGGCACGACGGATGAGACGCCATCAAAAGCCTGCTTCCTCTCACTCTACAGCAAATGGGTATTAACGTATATGCATACGTATTAACGTATGTTCGTTAATTTTCCACACAAATTCTTCGACTAATGTTATTTCAGCACCCCCCGCCCCCTCCCTTTCTCCCCAAACACCCCCCACTTAAACCTCCCCCTCTCTCCCGCATTTGCTGGAAATGATCGCCTTGTGAAATGCAGCACATGGAAAGGGGCGAGGCGCCGTCATGTGATGGCCCTTTCCTCCGGTTAATTGACGCAGATTATGACGGCATTCCCCGGATGAATGGGTTCTTTTTTTCCCTTCTTTAAATCGTTTGGCAGGGGAAGCTCGGCTTTTCCAAATAGAGGAGGGGAGTCGCTCGCCGCTTTCTGCAAGGCAACACATCCGTGCCGCCGCCGCCGCCTTTGGGCTGTCAAGCCTTCGCCAGGCTGGAGGAAGCAAAAAAATAAAAATTAAAAAAAAGCGCCTTTTCAGAAACATAATTACAGCCGCTCTCATGGGAACCACAGGTGCAAACAATCAAGTTTTGCATACGGGGGTGTGTGCGCGTCTGACATCCCATAATTTGCCAGTAATTGCAGCAATATCGGGAACAATGCGGATCCTGTTGGAAATACTCGTCGCTATTTTGAGGGGGGGGAAAATGTGAAGCATTTTATTTTTGTTTCGTTCTCATGCAAATGCCCCTTTTGAATGTTACTGACGTTTGGTCCCAGGTGAAAAGGTTGAAGATTGTTAATGCACTCAACCCAAATCCGTATTTAATTGAGCAATTACGGAATTTTCACAAATCGCTGTATAGTTCCTATACACTCATCCTGCCCCAATGAAGGCTTGACAGGCCCAGCACTGGGGGGGGGGGGGGGGTGGATACTTTTCTAATTGTTGCTTTCTCTTAATTCAAGTTTGTTTTTGGGAATTAATCATTAATTATTATTAATTAATTATCATTATTATTATTATTATTATTATTAATTAATTATTAATTTTAAGGCAGAAACTGATGCTGCGATGACGTGAGAAACAGCTTTTTTATTTTTATTTTTTTTAATTTTATGTATGAATAATGAAATGCCTCACACCAGAGTCGGGACAGAGGGATGAACGCGGGTCCGAGGAACGTTTGAAGACGGAGGCAAAATAAACACCGCCGTGATCCAAATAATCACCACTTTCACACAGCCGCGAATCCGTTACATAAACAATTTAAGAGATTCTCAGAATCCAGTCAAGGACTTGTTTCAGCGCCGTCGTCCCCCCCTCAGCACTAACCACGGTGAGACTGTGGTCTCCTCTGTGGTCGGCGACTCTCCAGAAACATGGAAACAAACAAAGACAGAAGGAAGCCTCATGGACGACGACGACTCACCACCTTCTCATCGTGCCGTCAACAACACAAAACCTCTTTCTTTTCCCCCTTTTCCTTTTTCCTGCTGGAAAACGGCACAGAAGCCGCCCCTTCAAAGCGGAGAACCACGGCCCGGCGCGGAGCCGTGTGATCGCATCTCGGAATTCATTTGTTGGGACTCGTATTCATGGATGAAGTGTGCGTGTGTGTGTGTGTGTGTGTGTGTGTGTGTGTGTGTCTTCAAATGATGTTTATCTGCCTGGTTTAAAATCGTGAAACCACAGAAACAGGATGAACTGTATGTGAGATAAACAATGTGTCCTATTGCACATGGCATTTCCTGTACACGCACCCAGGATAGTGTCAGTGCTCATGTAATCATAGTAATTTTTTTTTTTCATTACCATTATTATTATTATTATAAGGTCCAACATATGACACGGTGATTGTTTTGAATGAAGTGAAAAGGTAACACTGAGTTGAGCGCCTGCGCCTGACCATAACTCAAAACTGCGCCCAACTGATGCATAAGGATATTTCATTCCTTGTTTACGTCGGAGGACTAGTTTTTCCCTTCAGTGCATAATCAGTGTGTGGGGCTACATTAATGGGAGATCAAAGCTATACACAATTTGTCTATTTGTTTTAGTTTGGAAATACTTCACAGTGTCAATAGTAAGTCCGTTACCCAGGAAACGTAAGATTATATAATAACATATGCATCTAAAATGTCCTCGTGGAGGCTTTCATATCATATTTTTGGTCCTTTCATCCTCACCTCAAATTTTTTTGCGGAAAGGGAAATTGGAAATTCTGGTTCGTAAGTGAACGTCAAGCGGCAACACCATGGCAACCAGAGAAATAAAGAAGACTTTGACAAACACCAGGCTACTAACTACTAGAAGTGACAACAGCACTCACAATATCACTCACAATACTCACAATATTTGAGTGTTTGTTATGGAGTTATATTTATGGAGTTTGGGGAACCTTTAAGGTCAGAGATACGTCAAAAATAAATGGTTTTTTTTCCCCGTGGCTACAGTATGCATATACATCGAGCCGCTTTTCTTGAGTGTGTGTGTGTTTTTATTATTTTCAGTTTGACGTTATTGGTGTTTTAACATTCCAATGCCTTACATAACAGAAGAGAGCCACGGGAGATGCAAAGGTTGTCAAACTAATGTTACGTCGTACGGGGAAAATATGAAAAGCATTCATGTGTAAAATACAACCCAATTGGGCATTGAATCAATGTTGGTTACAACTCGCAGCTCCGCCCTGGAGTTTAGACATGCAGTAGGAGAGGTTAGAGATTCTTCATTACCTTTTTGGAAAAGTAAAGGAAAAGATCTGTATAAAGTACAACGCCATTCAATTAGCGATCTAGAGTCAACTCAGATGATGAACAGCAACATCAAACGGCTGTTTTATACATTTTTTTAATGTTTATTTTGCAGGTCAAAAGATGTGATCATGCAGCATACAATCAATACCATTTGGGAACAAAGACATTTGTGCCATTTGCCTCCCTCTAGTGGTTTTTACCACTGGTTTAAGACACAAAATGGGAAAGTTTTATTTATTTATTTTTATTTTTAATGGAACGACCTTGGAAGCGCCGATTGTAACTTCTTCGGTTAAAGCCACTGAGAAATACATATCTCAAGGATGCCAATTTTTTTTTCTTTGATAAATCCTTTATTTTAATAAATGAAAGAGGCATTTTTGAACACATACAGTGTAACAGACCAGGTCCTATATTTCTCTCACCCATTTCTCGACATTTCTTTATACAAGACTACCTTCTAAAAAAAAAAAAAAAGGCCGTAAGAATCGGCAGGTCTATATAAAAACAAAGAGAGGATGATCTGCACGTTCACTTCTCGCTACGATCCAAAAAAATCAATTTGAAAGTAAAAGAAATAACGTAGTACAAATATCAAAGAAAACACCGTCTCATTTAAAAAAAAATAAAATAAAGGAGAAAAAGAAGAGAAGTACTGCATTCAATTCTTCCACGTCCACATTCTTCACAAGTGAGCAAGGCGAATTGGTCTGGTGCCTCCGTTGTAAACCCCCACCGTAAGTGAACAATGGCTTCACCCAACAATTGTTTAAAAAAAAAAAAAAAAAGAAAGTTCAAACCGGATCGTTAGATGGCATCACATCGGACCGTGCACTGGGATGGAAATGGAAATGCCGGTAACATCCGGCGTAACGCTTGTGCTCACAAACAATGTCAGCTCGGCACGTCGTGAGGTAGACATGGGAAGGTTTTGATGAGACGACGAGGAAATAAACAAGGAGCACAAACAGACAAAAATAAAAAAGATAAAATAAAAAAAAAAAAGCTTTTACAGAACACGGGGCTCCAAACACAAACTCAACCCCCCTGAGCTCTGCAAAGTCTTACACCACCGGCGTTTTTTCTGTTTTTCTTTTTTTTTAATCATCTTTAAAAATGTTCAGTCCCCCTTTATGGAGCATGAGCCCGGGTTAAAGACAAAAACAAACATCCCTCGTCGATCCCGACACCGAGGATTAGCGCAGACGTCGTTTTGTTTTTGGACTCGCGTCAGACACACAAAGCCCAGCGGAGCGCGAATAGACGACGCTTAACGAAAATTGGATGTCGTCGGTGCATTTACGTTCGGGCGGGGGGGCGGGACGAGGAGAAATCGGCGCTGACGCCGGGGTTCAGGAGGGTGAACGAAAGGAAAAGAAGAAAAAAATGTAAAAAAAGATTAAAAAATTGATATATATGCAAATAAACGAACACACACCTCTATGCAGATAATGGAATGCTCACTGGCTTTCATCCGCTGTAATAATCTTGACTCCAGACGTCTTTCCATTCACATTCCTCGGTTTGTGTATTGTGCGACGGCATATTTAACCAAAGGCCCGAGGAAGGGGTCCATACTGACGCAGGCTTTCGTACACTTTCTTACACATTCACAGTACGTGTAAGGCGCCTTCGGGGGAATGATTAAACCACGCGGTGCACGGTTTTTTTGTAACGGTGCAAAAGATGAAGGACAAAAGCGAAGCCCTGTCGTCCCCTATGTAAAATAAAAGAATAAAAAAAAAATAATAAAAAAAAAAAGTTTAACGGACATAGTTTTCTGATAACAAAGTAGGTATGAGTGTGCATATTTAGGTTTTTCTAAGCTACTGTGACACGTATTGTGATATCGACGGCTAATTTTCCAATTTTTTCTCTCTCTCTGACCGGAGTGCGGCCGCCTGGCGAACAGACGCGGCCTCCATGATGCCGCCGTGACTGAGTGCAAGACAGACAGCTTTGGCATCGAGAGCCTTGATCAGTCAATATCCAGAAGAACCACTACAAGGCTGCCCTCTATTTAATCTCACACACAGACACACACACACACACACACACACACACACACAAACACACACACAGAGACACACAGACACACACACACACACAGACGCACAGCTTCACAGGGGGAGGGAATGTTTTAAGACCCTGAGCAAAGAAGCAGAAGAAGAAAAAAATCTTGCGGAAAAAAAACGTTTTTGGAAAGAAAAAGTTGCTGTAAAACAAAAATAATAATACTAAAAATAAATACACAAAAACTTTGGTGTCCACTGTTGTTTTAGAATGTCAATTAATTCAGCATAGTTGGTACAAATCAGAGGCCTGAATAAAAAACAACCTCTCACGCTAGTGTTGGAAATTCTAAGTTCTGTGTTGTTCTGATGTCTGTGTTGTTCTAATTCCTGAATTGTTCCGGCTCTAGGAAACCTCTGGGAGCTCTTAGTTGGCCAGGAGTCTACACGCCCGTTCTCAAAGCGCAGGAAATGTGCAAAAAATAAAATAAAAAATAAAAATTAAGGTCTCAGACGACAATTCATTCACTTAAAACTGTGAGAAATGATCGCAGCCGACGGTTCTACTGAAGAACGGTTGTGCATAGATCATGCTTGATTTAAAAGGAAAATTGGGTTTGCTGGCTCTCTGTAAAGTTGGGGTGGATTAAAAGGTTTCCTCGGGGCTTCGAGCAGAGATGGCCGCAGCATCTGAAGTCTGCAGCGTTGACAAAAACGCTGCAGAGGTGAGCGTTTGGAAAAGGTTTTGGCAAAGCTTGGAAGTAGAAAAATAGACGTGGCTTTAAGTGGGAGCGGCAGCCTGATGGGATCTGAGTGAGGGATGCTCCGTTTGCAGGGACACGCGGCCTGTATACAAACCTTATTTAAACAGCCTCTTCCGCAGAGCGCTGCTTTTGGCATGCAGTTAATCAGCTTCTCCTCCGGCTCCGGAGCGGATTTGCAAAAACTGGCTCTGGTGGCGGACGAAGACGTACAGGACTCCAATCGAGTAAATCCCACCTGCCAGTGCCGCCGCCACGATCGCAGAGATTTAGTGGTTAAACGCAGACGGAGGTGACCCGAGGTGACTTTCAGGGAGGGTCCGATCGTGTCTCGTATCAAAGTGGGGAGGGGGATGGCTACAGCTTCCCCACAGAAATGAAACAATAAACCTGAGAGCTGCTTCTGACAACAAACAACAAAGGCGAGCACAAAGTGCTAAAAAATATGATTAGTCACGTCCACAAGCTAAGTGTGTAGTGGAAAACTAAAAACTGTGACGAGACCTCTCCGGGGTATGATTACGGGGCCCTCCTGGCAGGGTCGCTCACCAAATATCAATAAAGCAGCGTTCACGTGACATCAAGTGTGTGGTGAATCAAAAAAGGTAACAGCTTCTATATTTTTTTTTCGATTTCAGACAACACGAGCACAAATATAAAAAAGGTTTAGTGTGAAATCTTAAAACGTGTACGTTGATTGAATCAGGCACTTGTCCCACGGGGGGAAGAAGGAATTTTGAAAATCGGATTTTATCCACCTAAGAAATGGCTTATCAGCAACGTTCCTTTCGGGTGCTGTTTTGAGCATCGACGGAAACCAAAGCGCTAGAAGACTGATAATTGGTGGAGTTGCGGCTCTCTGACAATATTTGGAACCACATTCGTCAGTAATTAATATGGGCCAGTGGAGATATGTATTTTTCTCCCGACAGTGCGATAAACATTCAGTGATGGAAGTATGTATATGTATGTGACAAATAAAAAAAAAAAAAAAATCTTGAATCTTGATGCAAAGTGAAAAAAAAAACCAAACAAAACAAAAAAACACCAGCTTTGGAAAATGCCTTGGTTTGCCCCGTTTGTGGACCGGAGACAGAAACTGCTTCAAACCTGTAACAACTGTTTTCAAATCTTAATGACAAAATTTAAAAAAAAATTAAAAACGCACTATGGAACAAAAACAAAGCAAATCTAAAATCCTTGTTGCAAACTCAAATAAACGATAAAAAAAAATAAAAAAGGCCTCGAAAACTGGCGATCCCACGTGCTTCAGGGACGCTCCATGATGAACGACAATCTCTTAATGACAAAATTTGTGAGAATAGTGGGGGCGAGGAGAAAAAAAAAAAAAAAAAAAAAAAAAAAAAAACTGAAAATAATGGCACTTTACTTTTTACATTTCCATGCGGTTGTAAAATTGGAATTTCTCTCTGGTGAGGGTTAGGTCCTGCGTTCTGTCCTTTTTCGGGAGGGTGGGGGGATCATGAAAGGGTCACGGTCAGAGGGGAGAAAAACAAAGGACCGCCCCGTCCCGCCCCTCCACATCCCCCGCGGGGATTCCACTTGTTAAGACATCAAGCTTTTCTCCAAAAAAGGTCTCGAAAGACGCTTACCTTAAAAGCGTCAGGGGAAATGGAACGCTTGCAGCCTTTTTTTGGGGGGGCAGAGGGTGTGTGTGTGTGTGTGTTTGAGAACCTGGAGTTTAACAGTCCCTTTGCCTCTGAAACGTCTCTCGTTTTTCCCTCCTCCTCCTCTGCGTTTTCCTTTTTGTTCCCCCGTGTCTAAGGGGAGTCCTTGCGAGCGAGAGGGGGGGGCTTATCACAAAAAAAAAGTCCCCCCGTCAAAACAAAAAAAAAAACAACCAAAAACAAAAAAAAAAAGAAGAAAAGAAGCAACACCAAAAAATAAAAGTAAGACAAAGGATGCGACTCTGTGGTGTGCGTCAGAGACCGCCGCCCGGGTCCCCGGCGAGTCCCAGCGACTCCCTCAGCCCAACGGTAAACAAGCTCTAGTGTCGGCTGATAAACTGGAACGTAAACTGTGTGTGTGAGCGTGTGTGTGAGTGTGAGTGTGTGTTGCGCCGCTCGGTGGGACGGAGTTGGATACTCTCGGCACTCTGGAGTCTTTTCTTCGAGCCGGCGCGACGGCGTGGAAAACGGTTCCCGGGAACTCGGGCGGCGCCTGGGGTCACCAGTTGGCTTTGACGGCTTTGACGTCGCTCACCAGGTTCTGGGCGAGGCAGATGCCGAAGATCTACACGGGAACCGCAGGCGCAGGTTCAGGAAATGATATTAAACTGTAAACCTAATTAGGAAGTTAGGGCTGGGCCATGTATCAATATAATATCGAAATCCTGATATGAGACTAGATATCTGGGATCGGAATATCATGATATTGTCTCATATTGTCTTTCAGGGTGCATTACAGTAAAGTAAAGGCAATTTTCCGGACTTTGTAACTGTTCTACCCAATACCGTTTGTAAATATCACCCAGCCCTGATAACAGGAGGCAGAGGGGAGACAGAGGTAAAACTTTTAATCCTTGACAAAAGGGAGACGTGAGAAGTCCTGCAACGTCATGGTTGCTAATCGATGCAAGCATGTTGGGTTTTTTTAACCAGCAGATGGCAGTGGCATCCAAAAATGGCATGCACAGACTTACGCCGACACCGCTTTTGAGAGCTTATTTACATAATAATAACAAGAACATAATCCACCAAGGAAGGGCCGCTCACCTGTAAAAGTGCAATACCAACGAAGACTCCAGCCACTTTGATCAGGTTGTCCTGGAGCCACTTTTCAAACTGTCCCACACAGCCCTTTGTGTGGATGTAACTCTGCTGATCCAGCTCCTTCACACAAAGAAAAGAGGAGAGGGAGAGGAATTACACATTAATTGAAAATAACCATCCTTCGACAAGTATGTTAAACATTAGCCGCTCAGAGAGGGGGCTTTTTCGACTTTGCATGAGGCAAACTAAACATCTGGGCTTTGACCTATGACTAACGTGAGTGAAACGGCAAACTGATGGGAGGGAAGGTCTTCTTCCTGCTGACTCCTCCACCGGGGAGGAAGCCAAGAGGTGTCACCGACAAGTGCGTCACCCCTAGATAACAGATCAGGGGTTTCGACGAATGGGAAAATATGACATTGGCGCGTTTGTTTTTTTCCAGGGGGGAATAACTTCCCTCTCTGGGTACAGAGGCCGTTTGTCTTGTTTCTGACTTCACCGCGTACGAGGTCCATTCAAAGACAGGCAACACGTAAAAGGTGTGTGCAGAGAAAGGCCTTTTGCTACAATGCCCTCATTGTACCTCGATGGGACGATTCCACCGGCGGGGGGGGGGTGATCTTTTGTTCTCCTGCAAAAAACCTTGCAAGTCAACTCTGAACCAATCAGAGCCAAGAGAGATCCACAGGCAGCCAATCAAACCGCAGGAAGCCGTGTGTTGTTATGTTCCCTGAAGCTATTTTAGCCAAGCCTTTCTTGTTTGTCTATCCTGCTCTTCCTCTTTCCCCACTGCGCCCCCAAACGCTCCATAAACAATATGCGCCGCGGCCGATTGTGCCTCCCTGACAGTTTTAGTGCAGGTCAGTGGCTCCCGCTCCTGAGGAAGTGCACATATAGCAAAGAGACACGCACGCAGGCGGTGGCAGGTGGTGTTGCAGAGCGCCTAGCAACAGCACCCTTCCTGCCTGCACTGCGCCTGTAACCGCCACACCCACACACTGAGGGGGAGGCGAGCGAAGCTGGCAGAACCCAGAGAGTCGGCAATTACAGAGTGCAGTACGGCTTCTCTCCAGGCTATAACTGGAGCCTAATTATCCCTGTTAGTAGAACAATCTGTTATTAAGGCAGGGATCCTGTGTGCTGGTTAACCCTTTAGGATCCCGAGGTCCGCCGGTTCCGGCTCACTTTCCATGTACACATTAACGTTACACGGAAACTGGTTTGAAATGACATAATAAAAAAGGAATTTAACATTTTCTCGGCAGTTCAGTGGGCAAGTATGTCTAATGGAGACAAGTAGGCACATTTTGCCCCCAGTTTTATATGAAAGATTCTATTATACATATTTAAATATACCTATGCAGTGCCCCCCACTCTCCTCTCTCTCCTAACAACTGATTTCCAGTACTTGGATTATTCTGGGTGGTATTGTTTCACCATTGATATGTACATAAAGCACAATTAAAAGCCACCAATCTTGGAAACAAAACAAATGAAAACGTAGGGCGGGTGTCCTTTAAAAGTGGTAATGTGTAAGAACATTTTGTCCAAAAAAAAAAAAAAAAAAAAACTCCCATATTAAAGTAAGTGGATCAGAATGAAAAAAACATGGTCAACTTGGAAGCTGAAAGAGAAACACTTAAGTAGTTTCAAAATGGAACTCTTGGACGGGTGGTGAAATTCACCCAAGACAGAGAATTTTACGGATTTCCACTTTAACATGAAATGACGGTTTGGTTGGGGGCGCAGACACATCATGGGCGGATCTTCCACAGTGAAACGAGGCAGAAAAGGACAGGAGATTAAGTCAGTACTTGATGTTTCTGGATAAAGGGAAAGGGAATGAGAAGGAAAAGATACCCACCACTTTGAGTCGAACATCGTATCCACACTGCGTGTTGATGACATCTTCCTGTAGAGAGCACGAGGATATTTAAATGAGAAGGAGAATCTAATCTGACCAGCGAATGACAAGACCCATGGTGAGCAATCACATTCATGTATTAACTAGATTATCGGCCCTTTCAGGATTATTCAGCAGTTCTTTGTAATTATTGCAGGACAAAAGTATTATATTTGTGGCAACCTTCGCTAAAAATGTGATAAAATATGCATTTTCTTGTTATTTTAGGGATAAATTAATAATGTTAGTGAGTTAATTGCAATTCATTGCAATAACGCATTTCCTCCGTAGGCCTAACAGTTATTTACCATTCATTTAGTTGAGTCATATCTCGAATTGATGATCAAATAAAGAATGAATGAATAAATTATTGTTTTTGTGAATTGCCTAAAAACAACTGTTATCAACTGCAAAAGACATTGCCTCTGGATTGGGCCGTCTTATTCAAATATATGTTCAAAATATGTGCAGGGGTTGGAGCAAACACAAGCGAATGCATGCACTGTGAGATTGGTTGAACATCCCAGAATCCTGGAGGCTCGTCGCTCCAGGTGGGGGGGGGGGGGAATTCTTTCTTAATGGCTCATTCCCTTGCACCTTTTTCCTCTTTCTTTTTTTTACATACATAGGCGTTACGAGTGTTAAACTTTCCACTGCTAAAACTGGCTCATTATGCTTTTTGCGTCCTCAATGTTTAATTTCTTACAGACTGCTGATATGCACATATATGAGCTCAGGGAATCTGCAGATATCAACAACGGTAATATAAGACATTTTTATTACAACTTGATTTAAGATTTTGTGACAATCTAATCATAATCTGGTGCTAAATTTGTTTTGCTGAAGCAAACGAATAAAATTCTAGGGTTTGTACATTTCTGCCCATTTTTGTCACTGTCAGCTTCCATTTTATAAGTATGCTAACTTATTTTCATAACAAGAAATGTAATCCCTCTACAAGTCATATTTTCCCGACATATTCACACCATTTCAAGTCTTATTTGAGCTTAAGTGATCTTGTGTTACCCGTGTTGGTCCGCAGAGGGAGTGTCTTAAGTCCTTACCGCGGGTTCCTTGAGGCAGCAGGAGAAGGGCACTCCGCAGCGCTCCCTGCTGGGGTTCAGCTTGGTGCAGTTGAAGTAGATGTTCATGTTCCAGTCGTTGGGTCCGTGAGCTCCGCAGCACGACCACTGTGGCGAGGAGAACGTGCGGCGAGTTACAATTGGACAATGTGGCTGAAAGGAAACAGGGCTTTCTCTGGTCAGCCTGAATGGGGGGGGGGGGGGGGGGGGACTTAGCGCGGCCACCGGCTCAGACAGATTGTGCGACAACAGAGGATAAAACAGCCGCCACGTAACGACGCAGCACTGAGATCACACACACACACACACACACACACACACACACACACACACACACACACACACACACACACACACACACACACACACACACACACACACACACACACACACACACACACACACACACACACACACCATTTATCTAGATCCCTCCAGTCATACAATTTAGACAGATAATCGTTTTAATCAATTACCACCACCGAGAGCGAAATTTATTTCTATCTCGACTGATGGCTAGTGTCAACTCACATAAATCAATGAAATCCAGACATTTACAGGTGGACGGTGACTAATTTAATTTCGTTGAATAGACTAGACGCATGAAAAATAGTGGCACCAGAAGCTGCAGTTCAATGCTGAAGGCCAGTGTTTCCCTGTGGATATTGTAGCATGACCCATCATGGCATGCTTACTGTACAATGAGCTGAAATAATCCTCCCCTTACAATAACAAATATAGCTGCAGGCAGAACTACACGGGGTCCATTATCGACACCAATTACAAATGTTCTAGTTCCCATAGAATGCAGCATCAGTTTGTGCTGTCCCTCCTCTTAATGTCAGCATAACGTCTAAAACAAGTTACATTTTCAGAGTTTCCAATGAACGCAGCATCGACTCGATGTAATTTAGATAAGATACTTTATTAATTCCCAAAGGCAAATTCCAGTGTTGCAGCAGCAATAACATGCATGACAGAACACACATCATTTGCAATTATGCGGTGAGTCCTGGTGACACGCAGAATGACCCATACAAGAATAAACTTGTTGCTTTTTATGACTGCATCCTAAAAATGAGAAGGCGTCTGTCTACACCTGTAGTCCACAGAGTCCTGCCTCACTGTGTCACTGTGGAAGGAAATGACTCCGTGCGGAAGTTCCCAACAACACGCTTCCATTCAAACAAGATTAAACACGGCATGTCCCTCTGAGACATTTAATCAACTTTTGAAACTTTTGGGACTAAAATAAAATGGGACACGATTGGGACCCGCTGCTCTGGAGCTGCAAGCGAATTCCATGTGTGAGGACACAAACACGGAAAATATGTTGGACTCCTTCAGTTTATGCGTTAGGGACTGGTTCAAATTCCGCAAGAGGTACACGGGACAGAGTTGGATGAAACGGAATGCGTTTATATTTACAGAAAGGGCAAAAGAATAAAATATCAAACAAAATGCGCCGCCAACGTCGAACGTCGCGCGCGCGCGCGCGCGCACACACACACACAGACACACACACACACACACACACACACACACACACACACACACACACACACACCTTATCAATAAAAATGCCCTTTTTTATTACGAACATCTCTTCAGACACTCGCTTCCACTAGCGCCAGGCAAACGCCAAACTTCCCTCTCTCCTTCCTTCCACATAACATTCCCCGCTAGAGACCTGGGCCAATTGCCCACTATCCAGGACGCCTCCCCTCCAATCAGATGAATACCAAATGATATCGGAACCGTACCGTTACCGTGGCCCAACAAACGTGACACATAGGGAACAGTGGGCCCACTGTACCATTGCATCCCTGGTTAGAATACATAAATCAATTGTAATGGGTGACCCCTACGAAACAAAAGCTATTAAAGGGGATGGTAACTGCTTCTATAGGGCACCATAATTTGCGATCAGTGAAAATGAAAACAATCACAGAAAAATCGGACTTGCTGTTGTTAAACACATGAAAGAAATTGAGGCATCTACTCGTACTCTCAGACATGAGCACTCTTCTGTTGAAAGTCATTTTCAAGTATCACGAATGAAATATGTTGGAATTTGGGCTATTGAGGTGGAAATACAGTCCCTGCTCGGAGTTCATAAACTGCTTGCATTTTTGGGAGTTTTTTTTTTTTTTTTACCCTGTTACACTGTAATCCTATAATTAGAACATCTTGGCAGTTGTAGGGGGAGTGCACAACTCAACTTAAGTTTGGCTCAATGGCATAAACAAAAACACATAAATAAAAGGAGAACATCAAGCCGGTGCCTCTACCCGCGCCGCCATCTTGATCAGGTTGGCAATAGTGAATGACGAATCGCGAGTAATCCAATCAGTATTCTGCAGTGATTTCACGTGACCAGTGACGCAATGACGCAGGGATGATTGTCTGTGACCAATCACTAGTCTGCAGTGCTATCACGTGATCGTTTCGGAAATGAGAAAAACACAGGTTTTTATTAACGTCTCAAACAAAAACGGACTGATGTGGATAAAATTAGGACGACGGCGTGTCTTAACTGCCCCAAATACAAAGACCAATTTTTCGTGGTCGTGGGTTCAATGATTTCTGAGTGCCAGACACTTTGATGGCCATTTTGTTCTGAACAAAAACAATAGGGCTCCCGCCTGTTCGGGACTGGACTTCCAATAAAACAGAAGCTTAATTCTACTGGAGGTATATTCTATGAAATTAAAGCGACTAAGTGTGATGTCACACTCTGGGAAAAAATCTCATAATATCTCTTTCTCCATCCTCTATCTCTATGTCTCCCAATCATATTTGACTTTGACTTTTTGAATCTGGAGCAGACTCACGTATTCCTGTGCAAAGTCGATGAGGTTCTGCAGGTCAATGTCGTCACGGTACGCCTTGACGTTGTTGTTGATGAAGAAGTTGAGCTGGTCTTTGATCCAGTCTTTAAAGACGAAGGCCAGGATCCCCGCGGTCAGCTCCAGGAAGAAGATCAGACCGAGGAAGACGGAGAACTGGAGGCGCGCAAGCAGACACACCCACATGTACACAGACGCAGATTTTTAAGCAACAGGTCTGTTGATTTCATCACAGAGCAGGGAAAAATATATATTTCAATGAAGAATCAGAATGAACCGTACATGTGATTAGGGCTGAGCAATACTGACAAAATGAAATATCACAATCATTTTTTTGGTGAATGTTAATCATTTGACATCTGGGGCGCTTTCATAACAGACATTTGAAAAACAATCATTAGTAATGTGGATATTATAACCAAGCAAGAACAGCTACAAAGTCTATGGAGGAGTAGTCTATGGAGTTTTGAAACTGTAATGTCAAAATAAGTGATATAAAGTATTATTTATGTAAAATAATTATATTGATATATATCGCCCAGTCCTACCTGTGATCATGTCGACCTTTTAAAAGCAACAGAGGAAAAACTGTGACCTATTGATTGTATTACGTCTAACTGTAGATCCTGGCACCATTATGTCATCCTTTTACAGTAAGCGCAGCAGAGAAAACAGCGCTAACGATAAATGCGTGGCGTCATAAAGAACCTCCCAACCCAACAGCACATCAGCCGCCGTGTCTCCTCAACAGCCCAACCTGCTGCTGCTAATGGACCTGGAAGGACTTAACAAGCACTCAGAGACCAGGCTACTTTGTCCGAGTCAGTCACACGTTATAATGCGGCCCTACATTCCCCTTCCCCAAGCTGCTCCTCTCGGCTTCGGGGGTTTGGACGCCAGACACTGAGTCAAACGGACAACGTGCTGATGGGGGGAAAAGTAAAATATCGCTTGACGCAGGAAGGACAAGCCGTTTTATTTCCGATGGATCTTTCCACTGAGAGACAGGCAACACACAATTGCCCCCGCACACAAAGCTGGAGTGAACCCAAGTGAGACCTGCTACAGAGATGGCCTCCGCTCGGATGGAAAGTGTGAAATCTGGAGGCTTGAACCGCGCGGTGCAAGTGTGAATTGGCCGAATGAGCGCGGGGCCGGACGCCGACTCCACTTACAAACTTGAGCAAGAAGGTGTTCTCTCTCAGGGCTCCGATGCAGCCGGCGAAGCCCAGCACAAACATGACAGCGCCCACCACCATGAAGAGCCACACGGGGTCTAAGCCGCCCAGGTCGGTGATGGACGACAGGTTGGACAGCACCCCCTGGAGGGCAGGAGAGAAAGGCGGTCACTATCACGTGGGTGATTGATTGTATTCAATTATATTATATGATTTTATGAAATTCTGGAAGAAAACCCATATTTTGGAACATAAAACTTGAGTTAGACAGCTCATTTGCCTCAACCCAAATGATGGAAACATTCTGTTTATTGGGTATTTCTATTGGCTCAAAACTCCCACTCAATTTGCATGATTGGAGAATGTAGCGGTTTTTCAAAAACATCACAATCTGGTCAAATAATTGCGAGCAGGTTTATGATTATGTAATAACTTTGTTGTTTCGAGCCATGTGGCTTAAAAAAGCATTGAGACTTAGCAAGCCGGGAACACTTAATCCCGCCCAAAGGAAAGAAGAATAGTTTTGCAAATGTTCAGAACCCCAGACAACAGTCCGTCCTCTCTCGCAGCCGGGCCTGAGGCTGCTCAGGCGACTTCCTGTGAGCCTCTTGGCTCTGGCCCCTACATCCTGTTTGCTGCTCAGATGTTGCGCAAATCAAAATCAGGACAGGGCTCATGGCTACGGAACATGTAACATATTTCTGAAATATTGTGAAAGTCCTGCTGTGGTTTGACTGCGGGACCACTCCCAGATAACACTGGCAATATTTAGAATTGTACTGTCTGAAATTAATCACATGGAAAGAACAGTGGAGGAACTGTTTTGGCTTGACGCTAATCATCCCAGTCACCAAGCATTGTGGTGACTTCCAGATCTTTCCAATCCCATAATTCATTGTTAGGCCCAATTGCGGTGCTTAACCAAGGGATCCCTGCGTAGGGCGGGCCTATTAACACGCACAGTTCATGACCAGACATTACTAATCATTACATGCTTTCGCTAAACCTGCTGGTACAATTTTTGGAGGTCTGGTTGAATTGAATTAAATTATCAGTTCACTCAGCTGGAAGCCAATGTTAATGCTGCAATTGTTTCACACCTGAGTGGGCGTTTGCAGAATCTAACCATTAGGTAGAGTACTGCAAAACAACTCAACGTGACAAATATGCTGCTACTAGTCACAAACCGATCGCTTAAACTAAAATAGATTCTGTTGCAGAGCCCAAGACAGTGATGTCGGGTTGTGGTTTGAAATGAAATGAATAGATAAAATTGGCCATATGGTGTCTCATTGCCTTAATCAGAACAGTTTATTGAGCTTGATGCCACTTGACACCCAATTTGAAGCTCCTGTTCATCTTAGCCCATTTAAAAAACAATTTGTGTGCAAGCCAAAGCTACACTATCAATTTGGTTCATAATTACATATTGCTCTGGAGCTGCAGAAAAATATGATATTCCGGAAAGGCCCCAGACACGCAATTTAGAGCCATTATAAGGTATTTGAGGTGTTTGCTCTTGTGCATGTGCTACTCCTTTTCTCCACAGTAATTACGCTTCACAATAAGTCTCCCACTTGTAAATTAATCTTTCGCAGGTTAAGGCAACAGCAAGATAAATAAAGAGAGAAGGTTTGTATGTGAGGTATGTTATTGAAGCAATCATATTGAACTTTGTGTGTATGAACTCACCTTCTCCGCCCATGCCCACAGGCCTATGCCAAGGAATGCTGCGCCGAGTAACTACAACAGAAATAAAACAGAAGGCAGCGAGTTAGCTGGAAACCAAGGACAGCAATTAGCCAGACACTCCATTCACCACAGCGATATTGTATTTTAGAATATCTAGTTTGACTTTTTTTTTTATACAGGGATGGGACCATACTGTGCAAGATAAATGTGTGCGTATTATAAATATACTACTTTAGAGCCAAACTGTGTTTTGACACCAGGACTGCATAGAAAAAGACCAATACTCAAAATTCAACTATTGTTTCTATTTCTAAACCGATGTAATATCAATACTTTGTTTGGAATGAAAGGTTTTTCCACTTAAATCAAATACCAGCATACATCACAAATTAATTGTGAATATAACATCTCTGTGTTAGACTGAATTTGTTCCATGAATAATGTTGTCATGCACATCAGATGTTTTACTGAAAAGTTGGTAGCAATTTTCATTACATATAAAATGTCAATATACTGATATTTAATGGTATCCTGACCCATCTCATCAATATCGCAGTGAATCGATATTGAATCGAATCGCAATCCTCTGTATTGAAATGGAATCAAAGAGTGAGATCCTAACCAATAACCAGTAAAAGGACGGTGTCGTATCTCCAATCGGCAGCCGACCCTGGAGGCCACAAGACTTTGATAAGAGCAGAGCTTGTGGGCGCTAGGCTCAAGTACTGATACAGAGCAGCTTTAGAGACCCCCTCGGATAAAAGGTCGCCCTGCAGGACTATGGTGTTTTGGAGTTGGCCTTTCAAGCTTTAGCACAGCAGAGAAGCCCCAAAAGTCTTCCTACCTGCTTCATGCACCTTCAGCATAGGAATCACACAATATGAACTAAAGTCAGCTTTCAACATTTTACCCATCGGAAAGGACACCATCTAACCTGCTATATTTCAGCTGCTGCATGTACATCATGCTTTTAAAAGTAGTAAGCACTAACTTAAACACTGTGAATTGCCAATGTATACACAGTTTAAAAACTGGTGACAAATTACCATGCCAATGAGATTGCAGGAGGCAACACCCCTAAAGTGAGACAAATTGTAAGAGCAGAGCCTGATTCATTATCAGGCAAACCCATATTGTTGGTGAGCAGATTGAATCAGGGATGGCATGGAGACCCAAGGCACAGACAACATCAGAGAAACAATACTATATTGTAGGCAAGACCACGAGGCCCTGAGTTGACCGCAATGGCATTTTAAATGAGCCCCGATGTCGATCCAGCCCGTGTGACGTAATCGGCTGTGGTGAAGGGTGCGGTGGCCTGGCAGGAAGGTGACGGGCCGGGCAGACATCAGGTAGTGAAGAGCATTAATCCATATCAGCCCCTTGACTCTAAATAATACCCCACGGATTACAGCAAAAACCGCAAGTGAGAGAGACAGCACAAGGGCTAGGAATGAATTGTTGAATGAATCAAAGAAGGAAAGGCTTCCTGCCCTGCTACATGCTGTTTTCCTGTTCTTCCTCATTATCAATGATTTCCCCGTGGCGCCCTCAGCGTGGAATTGCAAGCACCGAGAGGCAAATTCGAGTGGCACAGTCGGGGGAGAAGACGCTTCATTTCCCTGTACTCATGTGTTATTAAACTTTATTACAGCTCACTCGAGGAAATAATTTTCTGATAATGTCTGTTCTTCGCAGCAGAACAGAAGGTGACCAGTACCCGAGTACGTGCCGTTAGAAGTTTTATTAATTCATTCCAAATGTACTTTGACACAAATTCTCACATACACCAATCAAAGACACAGATGGGGATTGCAGAAGAGCTGCAGTCTGCTCCTCAGTTCCACCTCAGACTGACGTGGCTTCCCAAAATCGTTCCTCTGTTTCCTTTTTCGATTCTAAAGGAGGAAGAATTAATTTCCCCTTTTGCTCAATCCTACAGCCATACAAAACCTATTCATTCATTTCACTGAACATTTCTCCCATTTTAATTGTACAATGCAGTCATTGTGTTCCCGGCACTTCCCTATTATCTTTCACGACTCAATAAACCACAAGACGCAAAGGGAATTTGATGCTCTTCTCCCACCTCTATTTAAAATCAGCAGATAGGGAGGCTAGAGAATTTTGCATGTTTTCTGCTTCAAGTGCTCATGCTGTTTTGTGTGTGTGTGTGTGTGTGTGTGTCCCACATTTAGACAGAGTGATTATCAACACATGAGAAGATGCCCCTCTAGGCCAGCTCATCCAGTTAACCTCAGCTAACTAGCAAACAAATCCAGCCCCACACTGCACACGCGAGCCAAAACACACCACACACACACACACACAATATGCGCGCACACACACAATAGGTTTACGGGAGTGTGACTTCCCTCTCCACAATTACCTAAAATGCTGAACTGCCAGTGTATTCATTACATTGTACTTTGTACAGCGTGTGGTGTAGGTCTATACGAAGCCTCGGCAGCGCAACGGACACGGATCATGTTCGACTCCATTACAACAGATGAAATTCTCTGCATCCCACATTATTCCATCTCCATACTTCTCAGTGGCATAATCAATGTGTCAAACTGGCTGAGCCACTTCACAGTTTACCAGTGGGAGAAGAGCCCGCTTGAGTTGCATTCGAGAAAAAAAACACACTACAATAGTGAATGGTAGGGCTGGAGCTGGCTAATAATATACGGTCTGCATCCAAGCCACTCAGCAACTCTGTTACAGCTTAACAGGCTCTTAATTACAGCGCGCACAGCTCCCAAACATCTCGGCAACTTGGCGAGAAAATGTGATTAATTAAGCGAATGTGAGGAATGTGCCTATTCTCAGAACAAGCCAAGGTGTGTTGTTCTTGGGTGAGAATGACGAGTGGCCCGACAACAAGCGTGTGCTGCGAGAATTTGAACAGACGAGCTGACATTCCTGTTCTATTGGTAAACTGTAAAAAGGCCGGGAGTGAATTTTGGGAGCGTTTTTAAGTCTGACAGGAGACATAAACAGATTATTTGATGGAGGGAAAAAAACACAAATGTGCTCCCATTTGGAAAGTCTACTCGTTTGTCTGTCACATCCGATCTTGTCGATCGGGTTTTACAACACGCAAACATGTTGAGTGATTATTAACACAAACAGCATGCAAGCCCCAACTTGTTACAAGGACTCCAAACCACAGGCCTCCTGCTTTGAGGTGTGCAGCGGTTCCCGAAAAAGGAAGAGAGACAAATCTGACGCCCTCTGAGTCAATATTTTAAAGTTCCTCTTTAAAGTGGTGAAATTGTACTTGAGTCAAGAAGGGCGGATTGTGGAGTACTTCAGTGTTTCTCAACATGAAGGGTTTCCAGCAAAAGGATAACAAGTTGAACTTAGGGTTGGGCGATATGTCAAAATATTCCAACCGTCAGCCACAACTGGCGTCTGTCGATATATTCGCTGTGGATGGGGGGGGGGGGGGGGGGGCATCCCAATGCGCCTCTGTCTCCCTCTCCCTCTGCAATCCTATACGGGATATTTTAGTTTTAAACGCGGTGCAACCGGCGAGCCTAAGGATGTAAAAGAAGTAATTATCCTTAAGAAAGCCCGCCTCGGTCTGTATCTCTGCTCCCCGGAGGAGGAGGAGGAGGCGGCGGCGGCGGCGGCGGCGGCTCCCCTGGGACGGTCCCCCACCCCACCCTGGTAACAGGTGTGTGTGTTTGAGTGCGCTCTGCACCGCTGGGTTGTTCCTCCAACATCTGAACCGAACTGAACCGAACAGAACCAAAGAAAGAGAGACAGCCCCTTCAGAATGACCCTGAAATGGGATTCACGGTGATTTATTCCTTCTTTTTGCGGGTTTCTCCAGATGGGAAGAAAAGCAAGAAGGGAAGACGTGCGCAGTTAAAGCAGCGACGCGTAATACCAATTCCTATTCGTGCAGCCTTTGAATTGTGCTTTACAGGTCATTAAATTATCAGAATAAAAGGACAAAAATTGCCCACCAATCACCGGTTGCCGATATATTCGTCAATCGGCCAAGCCTAGTTGAACTTCACCAGTATTTCATTTGCATGACATTAGCACCATTAGAGAATATGCAATAACGACTGTTTTGATCATAGTTTCACTGTTATCACCCCAACTATAGTGTAGACAGGTATGGGAGATTGGACTTAATCATATCTAATAATAATCTCCGATCTCCAAATAATCTTCTGAGATTTGTGTCACAGAGAGAAAATCTACTCAAATGGGCTGGCCTAATGCGGGTCCAAATTGACGGTCATTGAGATGAAAAAGGTTGAGAATCACTGCACAATGAAAGCAATTAGCTAATGGATCGTAAAGGTTTATTCGCCTGTAATGCTAAAGCTACTGGAAATTCTAAAGGGCAAAGATATGTATTTTTATGTATGTATGATATATGATATTGTCAAACTGTTATATTGACTTACAACTTACAATAGTTTAATCATTCATTATACATTATTATATATTATACATACATCCGTCAACAAGATTTGTTATGTTTGAGATTTACAAAAGTCAGCCATCAGCTCCTGGCCTTTCTTGTTCACCAGACACCACAAATCCTTGACTCTTAGCCGTGACTCCTACTCAGGGCGGAGGGGGCGGGCTCGGACCGAATACCCTGCTGTGTCTGGGAGACGAACATAAAGCAAGGAAGGAAGGAAATTGAAGGAATTCAATGTCGCCGGTGCCGTCATGCAGAGCAAATGAAAGACCGTCTCGCTAGACTTTTCCACCCGGCGCCGCGCGGTGTCTCAGACACGGGTTGAAGAAACTGAACTGATTTTGTGCCGTTTGAGGCTGGGTTTTTGGAAGTGAGAAAATCTGAGTCATCAAGGTGTGATAGCGCTCCACGCATTAAGGAGGGTGTCGAGCTGTGCACCGTGAGTAGGTGTTAGAGAAGGAGGCGAAAAAGGGAGGAGAAGCAGAGCCAAGAACATGTGGATCCCATCTGCCCGATGAGCAGAGTGAGAAGAGACCCCGCCCCCTGACCCACCCCACCCCACCCCCCGAGTTCTCACCATCAATCTGCATCGTGTGTGTGTGTGTGTACGCCCGAGAAACAATGGCATCATGCAGAGCCTCGGCACAATAACCACGGAGGGCATGAATGGGAGGCTTGAAAGGAGGAGGTTGGGTGGCATTCAGGCTTTCCTTCAGACAGCGTGTGGGAAGAAGGTCCGGGGCGCACAGACGCCCCATTTCTTCACCCACGGAGATTATGCACCAGCGGCGCAGGGGAGGCGGGGCAGGGTGGAGCTGGTGACACACCGAGGCTAACTTTCCAGACATGGGGACGGAGGCGGGGTCCCGGGGTTGAGCGATCGGGGCTGCTTAGCATTCCCCGCAAGCGGCGCACGGGTGATCTCGACGCGGCCTTTCAAGAGATGTCAACAACTCTGTTGAGAGGGGAAAACTGCCCGACGCCCCCGGTGACGTGACGAGAGACGGCGATCAAATCCCCCTCACGTTAAGTCAACCGACGAGACACTTTGACAGATGAGAAACAAACCCCAGGATGGCCCTTTCTAGTACAAACACATCAGCGCCTGATACAAGACGCTCAAAGGCTGATGAATGAATTGGGAACGAAAAGAAAAACTGTAGCTGTCTCTTTAGTTGTGTTCAGTTTTCCCCCTGACTTAACAATTGACAAGAGGGAGAGAAGAGTTGTGAAAATTCTGTTAAATATAAATATATAATTCAAGCGATTGCATACAACACAAATTATATAAACATATTTCAAATGTAAATACAAAAACATTAAAAAAAAAACAATATATGTCATGAGTAATAGTACAATATTGACTACTATATTAAAAAACTTTATAGGGCTGATCCGTTTCATTGGTGAAGTTATGGAGTTCCCATCATCCGCACGAGAATAAAATAATAATAAACTTATCAAGGGAGAAACAAAACTCACCCAAAAGATGATGTTGAAGCCGAATAAGAAGTACTTGACGCAGCAGCTCACCTCGGCTCCTTTAAGGTGATGGTGTTTCCTACTCATTATAGTGGACGGAGTCGCCTCGACAGCCTTCGAGCTAATCAGGCTAATCAAGAGCTATTCGGGCGAAGCAGTGCAGTCTTCCAGGCACTGGAACCGACGTTACCTGGCTCCATCGGCCGCGGCGTCCGCCCGTCGAACAGCCGGCATACCAAAAAAACAAAAAGGTCAAGAGATGAGCAGCTTACCGAGCGGACCGCCGGCTGCGCGTTAGCTTGTGGGCTCGAATTAGCATGAGCGGCTAACAACAACAAATACGGGGGCGCGCTACCGCGGTCCGATCGATACGACACCGTCCGGCGTTTATCTGGGACGCGCCCCCCGCCCTCCCCACCCCCGCCCCCGGATCACTCGGCGGACGGCGGCCTTGTCGTCGTCGTCGTCGTCGCCGTAGACAGAGTCCGCTCGCCGGAGAATCTCCTCCGCGCTCAGTTGTGAAAACAAGCCCTCGCTGTCAGCGGAGGGAAGCGCGCCGGGCGGACCGAACAGCGGCCCCCGGCGGCTGGAAGTGCGGAGGAGGAGGAGAGCGGATCATGCGGAAACTATTTCCGAGCGTCTCTCTGTGCTGCCTTGTCTCTTTCAGGGATTTTATGCTGTCAAGTTAATGATGCGAGTTGGTTGGGAAGTCCATTTTGTTTCAGAAATAGATCATATAATATTTTCATTTAATATTTATAATTTTTTTTTTTTTTTTTTTTTTTTTTATGTCAGGGCTGCTATCACAACAAGTATATATACCAAACAGACGCCTGACACCTGCCATCCACTTATTATATAGAATATATAGCAGCTCACCGTGCCCCTCCAACATACCTGTACACTCATGCATCCGCCCACTGGAAATATTCTATATATCAATATTTATTAGTACCATTTGCACGCACTCCCTGTTGGAATATTTTCATTGCCTGTTGCATATGAACCGTCATGAATTATTTATTACTGTACAGGTCCTACTTATTATTATTTTATTCATTTTGCTTTTCTACTTTCTTCAAGATTACATTTTTTTTTTACATTTTACTGTAGGTTCTGTATCAACTGAGAGCCACTGATACTTGTACACTTTATCTTGAATCTTGAATCTTGAATCTTGAATCTTGAATCTTGAATCTTTAAGTATGTATGTATTTTTGTATGTATGTATGTATGTATGCATGTATGTATGTATGTATGCATGCATGTATTTGTGTATGTATGTATGTATGTATGTATGTATGTATGTATGTATGTATGCATGCATGTATTTGTGTATGTATGTATGTATGTATGTATGCATGCATGTATTTGTGTATGTATGTATGTATGTATGTATGTATGTATGCATGCATGCATGTATGTATGTATGTATGTATGTATGTATGTATGTATGTATGTATGTTTGTATGTATGCATGCATGCATGCATGCATGCATGTATGTATGTATGTATGTATGTATGTATGTATGTTTGTATGTATGTATGTATGTATGCATGTATCATATCTGCACCATGAATTATTCATCATTCAATATCCCCGTCTTTTTTTTCTTTATACAAATACTCATTAACTTTGAATATCCTTCAGATGGAAATAAGAAGATTGGATATTAAGGGGTTGATATGAACTTCTTTCTGGAGTCCTACAGATGGCAGTCTATGAACCTGTCCTGAATGAGGCTTTGGCTACTCACCCTGAAGGGCTTGAGTAAATACAATAACAGTACATTATAATAAATAGAAGCAGAATAGCAACAGAGATATTCCATCTCCCTGGTCCTTATTAAATACAGCATTTAATAACCACAGTCAATCCCAAAACTGTAGTTCATGTAACTCTTCAGAGTTCATACTTCATAGAACTTTATGAATCATTCTTATCTATCCACAGTATTGTTATAATAGTTATGTGTACCTATGTGTGGTTGGGTTTCAAATGTGTACATTTCAAAGGCAGATAAAGCCAGGGGGGGCTTCGCAAAACTTGTATCACTGAGAGCCAAGGTACAAACAGATGTTGAGCTCTGGCCTGGGCCAAAGAGATGGAACTGGATACGATTTGCTGAAGAACACCTTAGTTGTGTTCCTATATTATATCTAACAGCTTTCAACTCTAATTTTTTTTTTCTTCCAAGAAACTTTCCTCGCTATCACCCTTCAAATAAAATTCCGTTATCGCTCAATACAGACATTTCGACCATGCAAATAACACCCCCATATTTAATACGTCAATATGTAGATGGATTGCTTGTTATTGAAACGTCAATGAAGGCCGGGCATTTGAAGAGAACATTTTCCGTCATTGACACAATTTTAGGTGAAGAGAAGGTGGAGAAAGCAAACACGAGAAACGGAAACTGGTGTCATCACTTGCTTTTATTGCGCGTTCATATTTAGGCAAAGGCTCATAACTGTCGGCCTATTGCTTGATTTGTGCGGGGGGTGGTGGGCACAGGATTTTCATAGCCTGTTTTGAAAAGTCCGCAGAAGAAGCGGTCACCCCGACGCGCTCCTAAATTCATCCGGGGGTGATACCAATCCACGACGGCCGAAAGGTGGAGCGGAGCAGGTGTCCCTGTCACTCTCGGGACGCGGACATGGAGGTATTTGGGAATGTGCTGATGCCGGCGTGCCGCGGAACACGGGTGGGGCTGCGGTGGGAGATATTGTCACTTCCAAAACACTTTCTCAAGTCACCTGCGATCCAGAGCACGGCGCTTGGAAACCGACGCTAATGACCGCGGGGTTTTCTACGCCGTGATGTGTGAATGACACCGATTTGATCAAGAGACAATTTGAACGAACGCAGAAGTGCAAATCAAAGGATAGCGGAAAAGACAAATAGAAAATACGACGCTTAAGAGCGTCATGTGCATTGCGAGTTATTTATGGATGTGAAAGGCACACCATTGTTGTAAAAGCCTCCCCTTATATTCTATTCTCAACACTTTTTAAAGTCGAATATCTTTCTACATTCTGTGAACCTTTTATATAATGACTTTTGGGAAATTACAGATAAGCGTCAGATGCCCAAATCACTTTTAGGCTCTGTATTCCTCAGCATTTTCCGGTTAAAATTGCCCATGCAGTTGTCCAGTGCATCACCCGCCTAAGGAATAATCACCCAGGCCTCATTCTAACAAACACTGTTTTCAGTATCAACGTGTGATGCAACTTGTGAATTTTCGCTCAGGCAAACTTCCCATGTAAAATATGTCTGATCTGTTTGCACATCTATCAATGTGTGGTTTATTTAGCGTTTTTTCTTCACAAAAAATTGTATAATTTGAGCAGTACTGCCGTTAATTATTTCTGAAACGTGGAAACAGTGTTTGATTGATTTCGGCACCAATGTCCCACTTCATATTTCCCCTCATGCAAACCTCCTGTCCTCTGTCAGTCTCCATCGGTCTGTGAAGCGAATACATTCATTCTTTACCAAATACAGAGAATAAAACAACATACATTGTGATACTGTAGATGGATTATTGCACAACAGGAATTATAGATTAAAAAGGTTCTTCCTATTGGTTTAAAAAAAAAAAAAGACGATTATACGCTGCGGTGAATATTTTGGCCGTTTACGGTATGATAATGCCAGTACCAACATGGTTTGTTAAATCTCTGAATTTAAAAAGGCAATGGAATGTCGATACGTGGGATAATTCTGCCCAACCCAATCTAAATCCTTACTCACTCTGAATGCCCCTTATCCTCTCGTTTGCTTTGCTATACAGTATTCAACTTTCAACTCTCAACATTAGACCCTTTAATGATGAAAGTACAGTCCAAATAAGCAATATATTTACACTTTCTTAACTTTCTGCATTAAACCTTTTTGTCTCCTATAAGACTTGAGTCAGACCAGCGAACATCATGTCATTTCATAACCATCTTCCAGAATCAATGGCCAAAACTAACCTTAATGAGTATACAGTATTTATTTCTCATATAGCGACTGTGGAATTCAGAAGGCAGTTATAACTCAGTTATTAGAAGGCAAAATAAATGATAACACTTGTTTTTATGCGTTATGATGATATCTTTGGTATATTAAACTTGTTTTTGATGTCGGTAAAGTACAGTATAAGGAACAGCTATTTTAATTAGTCAAAATGCTCTTCCTGGAATGATTAAGATGGAATTAACGCTCCATCACTTCCCCATCACGACACCAACATATCATTCATCAGATCGCTGTTAAGGTTAGGTTTCCTTTCATCCCTTATTTTTCCTTTAAAGTTATTCCAATTAGATAGTTTCAACTCCATCAGTATCGTTGTTATCGGTTGGTGGGCGTTGGTGCTGATGTTGGAGTCTCTGCCGCCCTTCATTTTCATTTCCAGGCGACTTCTCCACCAGGCCAGATGATAATAATAATTGGCTACAGGTCGGTGGCGACGCTCCCCCGCTTCACCCGCAGGCTCCCTCCCCAGCCGCGGGGACACGTGTTGTAGGTGCGTGGGCCGGGCGACCTCAGCCCCGAGTCCTCCGACTCCACCGAGGCGTCTGAGTCGGTGAGGGAGCGACTGTTGTAGAGCCTGACGGGGGAGCAGATCCTCTGCGTGGGGGACGAAGGAGACCGGGTCCCCAAAGCCCGCTGCTCGAAGGGGCTGAGGGGAGGTTTGCCGTCGCAGTCGTAGCCGTGGTGGGGCGAAGCGCCCAGGGGCGAGATGGGGAGAGCGTGGCCGCTCAGGGCGCCGGGGGAAGGGCTGTTCTTACGCTTGGCCGCGTTGATGATGTTCTTGGCCAGGAGGCGGTGGTTGGTCTTGGAGTCGGGGTGGCTCACGATCGGGGACATGCAGCGGCTCACCCTGGATGGGGAGACCGGCGAGGTGGCGCTGGGTGGATACTGTGGTTTGGTGGCCGAGGAGGGCTGACTGGTCTGAGGGACAAAGGGCGACGCGCACCTCGAACCCCACGGCGGAGAGAGAGGAGAGGTGGCAGCGAATGCGGGGGAGGGTTTGGAGACAGGGGAGGTGGTCGAAGGTGGTTGTTGCGCGCTGTGGGTGACCATGGGTGACTGGCACCTGGAGCCCCAGGGTGGGGACACGGGGGATATAACAGAGGGCCTGGACCCGTGGAAGGTGGAGGAGGGCTTGCTGGCTGGGAGGGTGGAAGACCAGGCTCCGTGGGTGGGACCCTCTGGGCTGCTGAACCGTCTGGTGAAGCTGGGCGTCCTGGAAGGAGCGGGAGTCCCACTGGGCGTTGGAGTCGGGGACGACTCCTTATTTATCTGTTGGAAAATAACAAATACACTTTAGACAATGAAATACTTATTATTAAGTTGTGTTTCCAAATAGGTGTTGCATGATACATGTTTTTTAAGCCATAAACTGTGCTTCTCTCAATTGCCACAGATCCCAAAAGCCTTCCATCTTCCTCCCCATTTCTCATTTCACAACAATACATTTCCAAATGGATGTCACTGGTGGGCATCCAGTCCCATTGGCATCCAGGTCACTTCTGTGTCGTACCACTGACATGGTGTGCTACACAGGCCTGGATTTAGTATCTCTCTCAGGTTACTGTCATCTGACATTTCCAAGGTGAGTGACCTTTACAGAGATAGGACGCTGCTCTATTTCGGCTTCTCGACCAGGCTTCGTCTCTGGGATGCATGGCTCGCTACTCCAGATGAAAACAAGAATCTGTGTGTTTGGCCAAATAGTTTGGATAAGTATTGAGATAAGATATTTGGATCCCAGAGTTATTTTCTATGTTATTCTTTACATCCTATACTGTAGCTTTGGGTGTCAACATTAAGACATGGCCAGCCAAGCAACCGATCAGATTTTTGCGAGTCGAGCCCCTTACTACTTGAGTCTTCAAACTAAAGCATTTACACAAACACATAGACGCACATGCATGCTGGTACGCAGACACAACTGAATTCCTTGAACAGATATTTCAAAACGGCTAAAATTATCGTCCTCGGTATAAATCAGCCGTCTCAAACTACAGGCCCAGGAGCCACATCCGGCCCGCGAGACAGTTTAATGCGCCCCGCCACATTAACATAAAATGTTGTTAAATCTTGCCCGCAAATTCATAAAAAAGTAATCCACACAAGTAGAAAACCACAACGATGTTTTTAGTATATTTGTTTGTCTATGTTTAGTCGCATTAGTAGGGAAATTAATTTATGCGTTGTACAAAACAAATGGACAGTTTGCTTCTCCCTTAACGTTCAACACCCTCTAGCATAAGACAACCTTGCCGGTGGCCCCCAGGCAGTTCTAGTTTGAGACCCCTGGCTTCAATGTTACACGCTATATAATCGTTTTGATCAATTTCTAATGGCTAGGATGGTTCACTACGTTTTCCAGCAGAAGCACAGAGAAAAGAATCGAGTATATACAGTGAAAAGTGAAATAGAGTTCTATCCAACAGGCTGCCAACAGTCGTGAATTGAATTAGTAAAAGAGTGGAACAGCGGAAGCAGGACATACAGAAAGGAGAAGGAGTTCGAAGGGGATAGTTTGAATAAAGCTTTAATCAGAAAACAAGTGAAACAATCACATGTGAGAAACAGTCAAGGGAGACAGGATTTAAATCAGAAAAAGAAGTGATTTAGGATTCAGTAGGTTCAGAAGGTGAGAGGGTTATTATAAGGATAAAACACAGAAAGAAGCAGGAATAATAATAATATGTCAGCATTTAAAATCCTATTGTTTAGTATTAAAGTCGCTACTTCTCATGATATGTTCCAATGTGAAAGTGCAAAAATACCAGAAGTATTGCTCTATTAATGACATCAGTGGATTACGTATAAACACATGCAATTAGCTCAATCGAAACATCAAGGATCTGGACACAGACCATGTGTTGAGACAGAAATGTTGGAAAGCAGAATACCCTGAAGTGGAAGAAGCGTGAAGTGACTTCTCTTACTGCCACTTTCCTGTCTGTCAGCCCATATTAAATTGCAAAAGATGGCTCATAGAGCAGATGTCAGACCATCTGCTTAAGTACTTCAAGAAGCAGTATTAGATTGATGCCCGAAGACTCAGCAGCGAAAATAACGACAACTGAGAAAGTCATGAAGCTGTTGCTCTTGTCTCTTAAATAATTTAAATCTTCCCGACGAAGGTTCTGAATTTTAAACTATACCGACCCATCCATATAAAAGCCCTCACTTGCTGACATTAGTAAATACAATCCTCAGTGCATTACTTTGCTAAATAAATATGTATGTTTAAAATTAAGGTTTAAAACAAATGGCTCCATTCAGATAGATAGCTTTGATATAAGTTAATATAAGTTGATCTAAGTTACGGACAGTGCTCAGCTCACTTATAAAAATCCCCACTCTAGTATGTACCATTGAAAAAGTGATATTGTGAAACAAGATGTGAATAATATGCAGAAACCAACATAACTGCAGAATTATTACACAGGCACAAAGTAAACAGACAGCAATTAAACAAGATAAAGTGCATTTTTTTGTATTACGTAAACCAGTTCCGCTTTGTAATGGTGCTAATTATGCAATGTCTATTTAAAAAAGCATATTTGATATGATGCCCCGCTTGAAACCCCATCATCTAATAATAGTACATAGAGGGTCTCCAGACCTGGGGTTCAATACCAGCCCTCCGAGCAGAAAATGTGGGTCTTGGTGCCTGAACGTCTGACCGCGGAGAGGACACGCGCTCTGGAGAGATGGCCGACATGGGAGAGGTAATCCTTGGCTTCCCATGGGTGGGTGCCACTCCGCAGTTGGAAGGATAATCCCGGCCCCCTGTAGGGCTGAAAGGATGCTGTGGAGACATGCACTGGGCAGATCTGCGGGGGTCCTGGACACTAAATTGGGATGGTGTGTCGGTGGGCAAGGAAGTCTGTCTGGAGTAGGGCTGGGATGAAACCATAGCCTTCGGAGGTGGCGCTCCTCTTGGTAATAACCCTATGGGATCCCTAATGGGGTTAAGGATGAACAAAGAAGAGTTAATTTGGTATGGCTGGTGCCTTGAGAGGTCCATCTCTATCTTGGTGCAGCCATTCTCCAGAGGGGGAGGCTCTGGGATTGATGCCGGAAGAGGGGGTGCTTTTTGACTTTGCTTCTTTCTTGTTGTTTGTTGGACATGCAAGGTCTGTGTAAGCTGAGCAGACATGTCCGAGTTCTTAGCAATGGCTTTGACCCTACCAGGCATATTGGATGGATACACCCACGATGGTGGCAAAGACATAGTGGGAGAGGGAGACCTAGTCTGTCTTGCATTCTGACTCTCCAACACATATTTCTCCATTCTTGACTGGCGTTTTGCAAATAACGCAGCCCCTTTTCCTGATGCATTAGTAAGTGTTTGCTCAGGTCTGTGCTCTTCCCTTGGACGGGTCCTGGAGCTCTTCAGGCAGGAGGCCCATTCTGGGGCTGTCGCTACCTGGGTTTTCTCTTCCACCTTGGCCTGGAAGTTGGATGCTTCTGCGCCAAGCGCAAGAAGCTCTTCCTCAGACACTGGTTCAGACACAACAGGTTTCTGTCCATGTTTTTTCCTTTGGTCAACTCCCTGAACTAGAGACAGCAGCTCAGGGTTAGGAGCTACGACTGGCTTCTCTTTGAATGTGAACATTGACTTTCTGTTTGCTCGCTTGGCAGCACCCTCCTCAAGAATTCCTGTTTTGATTGGTGTTGTAGATTTCCTCTCTCCAATCGGTTGGGGGATAAATGTAGTAGGCCGAGAAACTACAGGTGGTCCATGATGTGGCATGGGTCGGTCAGGTGGAACATATTGGGGCACAGGGGTAGAGAACTGGGATGCTGTGGAGGACACTTGAGGGGACATAACAGGAGACATTGGAGGGGGATTGGAGTAGGTCGGCAGAGGTTGGTTAGTGAAGGCCGGTAGAGGGGGTGTGGGGTATGAAGGAGGTGGAGGTGGAGGAGAAAATGCCACTGGCTGGGGAGCGGTGAAAGCAGGGAGTGGAGGAGTGGCATAACAAGGAGCAGGGGGGATGTCCATGACTGGACTGGTTGGACTGGCTTCTGTAGGCTGCACAGTTGTTGGGGAGAGAAAAGGCCTGGCGGTTCTATTCATGATAGTCATCTGTTTGGGCATTGGGACAGAGACCTTCTCGGGGCCAGAGAGTGAGCTGTGGCCGCCATTAACAAGCTTTCCTGGAGGAGCTGACTCTTGTTCTACTTGTTCAAAATGGGCTGTGCTGGTATTATCACCCCCGGAGGCAAACCCATCCTTGACTTTTCCCTCCAGCTCACCAAGGTCTCTTGGCTCTTCATTCCTGAACTTTACCTCCTCCTCCAACTCATCCCCCTCATTAACAGGAAGGAAATGTCTCTCCAGGTTGACATTGCCCTCTTTTTGCTCTCCCTCATGGAAATGCTCACTCGGGTCCTCCATAATGTTGCCTACTCTTTGTGTTTTCACAATGGGTGACCAGAGTGGCTTGGTACCACTGTTCCTGCAGTTCAATTCTCTATCCTTTTCTTTATTGCTGCTTTCTGCCCATCTCAGTTTGTTACAAGCTGGAGCGGTCTTGGCATCCTCCGCTTTGTCCTCGCCTGATCCCCCTCCTCCACTTTCAAGTGTGAAAGCGTTGACTCTCTGCTTGCGCCGGTTGAAGAGCTGGACGCCTCTGGAGTTGGAGTTTGAGGGGATGGTGAGCTGAGCCGCAATAATCTGACTCCTGACGCGAGCCTCCTTCAGCTCCTTCTCTGATAGACTGGCACTCCTGGTGAGACCTAAAAAAAAACGACATAAAAAACAGGGGATTGCTTCATGAGTGGCAGAAGTACTAGATACAATTTAGAACATCAAAACCAGGGTCACTTGGAATCAAACTGATCATTTCATATTGTTTCAAAAGAGGAAATGCTGCCTAAACAGGGAATGCATGATACATATTTTGTCTAGTAAAAGCAGTTTTCCAAAGGTAGGTCACACAAACACAAACAAGGACAACATCTTAACTAGTCTTGGGAGAACTGTGCTGTTTATAAAACCCACATAATCGTCTCTGCACCATATGGTTTTGATTGTTCCTCACTGTACCGATGAGGCGAAAAAGAAGACAGCTTGGTGGGATGTTTCATTCGGTCGACCAGAGTTAAAGGGGAAAACGTTGACTGCCAGACTGCACCAAAGACAGTTTTCAAATAAACAGTTTTAGCAGAAAAGACAAGAAAAGCTTATTTACTGCACTTGCATAAACACGAGTCGCTGGGCTCATGGCTGCTGTTGGCTATATAAAAATGTTATCTTAGTTGCGTAATTAATCACCTTTGCCGTTGAGTTTATTATTTTAAAGGCAGCACATTTTGGTTGAAAATGACTGTAGTAATTGTGCGGGCTGAAGGGCTCCATTTCAGTCTGCACAACTATTTCCTCTGCCATCTGCAGTAGTCCCTCCCTGAGCATTCCTAGACTGCTGTGAAAATTCCCTGCTTTAGCTTCCAACATGCCTTTGGTTTCTTACTTTAGTCGACTTATTTGAGGCTGCAATTAAAAGCGCTCAATAATTAACCATGCACTGAGACTTGACATGCTTCCTGAAAGTTCAGTCTTGTGAATCCTCTCGACAAACTCATTAGGCAATTCTTGGCGCTCCCAATCTGTTTGGTGTCCAAATCGTGTTTAAAATAGATATTTCATATACCTAATGTATAGCTTTAGGTTGGGACTTAAGAAGCATAAGAATATAGAATCATGAAATAAATATTATATAATATAAGTAAATCCTTTGCCAAACTTTTGTGGATCATATTTGAGTGTCCGTGTCTATCTCTCACCCATTTCTGACCTAATGAACCCAGACAGGAGTCTCTTTTAGAGCTGTATATTACATTCCACACAAAATTAGGGGGAAAAAAAACCTGCAGATTTTCTTGGCACAATTTCTTACATTAAGCTTGGATAGCCACTGCTCCATCCAAAATAGGGATAACGTGCATCTGTCTTTGGTTGTAGAGACAAAATCTTGAGAAGTGCCCTTCCAAATTTAAAAAAAAAAAGTTAATAGTAGTTAAATCCCCCAGTTACAGAGGCTTTGCTTTCCCATATTTAAATTGTGCCATGATCGCCATATCCATAATACAATCCAGGAATTATCATCCTTTTTAATCAAGATGTCTTGTCTACAAGGAAATACAACAATGTAAATATTGACCATAAAAATGCTTCCAACACATGCAGCATATTTCTCCCGGATTCTGCTGACCTCTGTAAATAAAGGGAACAATGCAGCAGATAAGAGATGCTGCTACCCGTCTCAGCCATGGGGGGATCCAGGGGACTACCAACATAAATTACAGTATGGACACTGTATTGGACTATATTCGAGGAAAGAACCATGGTGGTCATGTATAAACCCAATGAAAGTGTTTCACTGGTTATTTTGGCATTGTAATGTATGCAGCCAGAGCAGAACTCGGTTGATCTCCAAGTGCTTCTTGGGAATAACACTCGTGAAATCTCATCAGCGAGCTGTGTTTACTGTAACCCCCTACTGCTGGTGGATGCCAGATGGCTTATTAAGTAACACACCGGTACAAATTCCAACAGTGATTAATATCACGCATGGGACTGTGAGAAGAGAGCCTTGTAGAGCACAGCTCTTCTAAATATTATCGTGATCCAACTTTAAGCTCAAAGTTTAAAACCTGTATTTAATCTGCACAGCATTAAATACAAAGAGGAATATGTGAATCGAGTGGGATAAGAAGCCTCCATCCTCCCCATATGAACAAAACATAAATAAGGATAGAATATATTTTTTTTTAACATATGATTTTAGAATATACTAAGTCTTCTTATTGCTGTTTATCATTAAAAAAAAATACATCTTAAAGTGATCAAACCGTCGCTTGAACCTTTGATTCATAACTAAAAGTTTGTTGTTCTTACCTTCATAGAACGCAAAGCAGTACTAAATTCAGAGTTGGATTCAGAGCAGAAGCACTGCACATCCACTAGCTTTTCCAATTCGGCTGCATCTGGTGCACTCACACCCCCTTTCTGCCTTTTCTGTGGCTGGGGAGCAGATCGTATTTCTGTTCCCGGCAAACCCTGCATGCGCGGGCCACAGCGCTGATCCCCAGCCCAACTTGGTCAGCAGGGAAGGGAGGGTGGAGGGATGGTGGTATTTCACTGATGGGGAGGGTGGGAGTTTCACTTTTGAACACACTTCAAGTTCAACAGTAACTGGAGACAGAAGTCACGGACGTTTTTCAGCTTGGGACTGCTCTTTGCGTCCATAGACCTGAAGGTGCACAATCAATAGCGAAATATCCAAGATGCTCTGGGTTGAACACGTTGCCCTCCAAAACGTTTGCCCCCGGTGAACCTGAGAGCTGGGAGCCGCGACCCGGAAGGCAAAACCAGGAATTTCCTGTCCTCCAGTGGAGACACCACTCAGCTCTTACGATACAAAACACTCTCTCTGCCGCCTCCTCCCTTCTTGCCCCTGACTTTTTGTGAGCCTCGTTCTCCGCCGTCCTTTCTGTTCCCATCGCCGTCACCTCGGCCCGGCCCCGGAGTCGCTGCCGCCATTCTGAACGAGTCCAGATGGGAAACGCCCTCAAAGGGTGAATTCTAGGCCCCCGCATTTGTATATCAAAGGTCAGATTACGCTGTCGGATGTTATCTTTTTGCCGGGTGACGGCGGCGGGGTTGAGCGGGATGACAGCGCCGGCCGCCGGGGGTGATTTGTGTAGCGGCACGGAAAGAAGGGGGATTAACAGAGGTCCTGGCGGTCTTAGCGGACTGAATGTGACCTAACCCCTCACCGAATCCCCAGGGCAAAATTAAATACTCAGATAGAAGTAAAATTGCTACTCACGGCGCTACCTACGACAGGCTGGCTTTCTCTGTCTGTCTGTGAATGAAAGTCCCTGTAAAGTGGATTCAGGGATTTGTTTCGAAACACATTATGCATGTTAGAAAGTAATTGCTGATGTGTCAGTCAATGTGAAAAACTGAACAATGTACGACTGAATTGTGGAGTTAGAGCATTAAACTGTTTCTCCCCATTCTTGTGGTTGGGGCTAAATCATGACTCGATGACGTGGATCGGTCATACTCGGCTTATCCACTCCCCCAACACTCTATAAATACCGGGTCAGGATCGGAGGATCAGTGGTGAAATAAGATGAGCTACAGCCTGGAGTTTGGGAGAAAACGCTGTTTTGGGAATAAACACCTGGAGTAAAAGGCATCTTCAAAGAAAATAATCGTCCCCGTGGTTTGACTGCGGGGGGTTTGGTTACGTTAGCATTAGCTGCATGCTAGCATTAGCTGCATGCTAGCAGGCCGCGGAGCCCCGGCCTGGCCCGCAGAGGAGACAGCAGGGGGCACCGGAGAGCGGGGACTCCCTCAGCGAGACAGTAAACGTTGATATATTATAAAACGGTTGGTGCGATTGGCCATGGTTTCAGAGGACACGCCCCCAGCGTCTCACAACAGAGGGAACTGCCTTTTTTTCATGATTTTTAAAACCTAATGTTATATACTTGACGATTTTTTTTAATCAGTCAAATTTAGCTGGGTGGTTAATAACACTTTGTTCTCGGGGGTGACTACTCTCACATACCTAGAAACATCTCCACACTTCGTTTTAGCGCTGTGCCAGCGCTGGAGAAAGGTGTGGCTCAACCCACTGTCAATCTGGCATAGGTAAAAGGACACTCCATCTTGTTTGTATTTTTTAAACCAATCACAATCGTCTCGGGCGGCGCTAAGCCCAGGATTCAGCGACAGTGTCCTTTCAAAATTGCGTCGGGTGGGAACTTGTTTTGGTGGAACCTTTGCACATGGGGAGGCGAGCCCTGGCATTAAAATGGCTAAATCCCTGCAAAAGAAATGCCACAAAAGACAGTAAAAGAAGTATGTCGACTATGTGATACGACTTTTACTAGTAAGAAAGAAAAACATAACTTCATCATCGGTGACCTAGTCTGCATAGCCAGACCTATCACCACTCTTCAACACACACTTTTTGCGCTGGGGTTGTTGTTTCACGTAGCGACGGCGACTTTGAAAATGGTAACACGCAGATAGCGGAAGGGGAGAAGAATGCCAACTGAAATAGTCGCCTAGTGGCAGGCTTTATACCAACAACCTACATCCGGTGAGTCAGACTATGGTGTGACAAACTCAGAACACATACTGTATTTATTATTGCTTTACAGGGACTTTAAGGTCAATTCAAAACAGTGACCTTAAGATCTATTTGTTTTCTTCGCTGGAAAGAAATGATTAGCAGTCCCTTGCCGGGTGGGAGGGGAGCTGGTACTTAAGCTTTAGATCCATATCAGCGCCTTGACTGCCTGTAACAACTCCTTTATGGCCCTGAGCGTTCTGTTATGCTTCCTAACAGCACAATGTCTCAATGTTTCTTTGATGGCTCCATGTGTTCTGACAGTGTTTCCACAGCCCAGAGGTAATTATCTTGCCCGTTCTTACATTGTTTCACTGTTTGTTCATTTTAGAGCATAACCGCACTTTGTCATTTGTTGCTTTTTAACTCCTCCTGTCTCCTACTTATTTGGAGAGCTGACAGCTGTGAAAGTACAAGGGAGGGTCTAAAGACTTGATCATGGATTCTTTCCGAACAGCTTTTCCCACAAGTTAGACCCGTTTCTGTCAGTGGCTGAGTAAAATGTTGACATTGCCCTGAATGTCTGGTGCGTGATTGGATATCCATCACAGTTGGGGCAAGCCTGTATTTTTTAGGCACGGAAACAGATGTTTCATAAAGCATTTTGCTGTCTGAAGTTGGACTGACTAAGTAAGCCCCAAAGTCTGTTTTCTATATTTGCTACCCACTAATTTTTTTTATCATTTATTTTGTACAAATACTACTTTGGTGAACGGTAAACAACTATATACTTTAGCTGAATTCACATAGACATAAGCAGTGGTGAAAACAGCACTCTGGAAGTATGATACAGACTCTTCCATGTGTTTAAAACCTTGAAATCAAACAGCCATGATGAAGAAACAACAAGAAGAAACACAATAGACTTACTTGTTTTGCTCATCTGGTTGGTGTTTGGGCAAAGGGTTGGTTGCTCCTTCTTCTCCCACGATGCATCGCTGTCCATGTTGGGGGTATCCACATCCTGCAGTGGCTGGAAAGACCTTCCAACCCTACCTGGACTCCAGCTCACCCCTCTCCTTAACGACACTTGCCCCGTTTCCATATTTTCCCTCAGCCTAGCACCTCTGCTGCCAGAGGAAGGACAGGGAGCTGCAGAGCTGCAGAGCTTTGTTTCCGGACACTTCAGTCTGTTTTCCAGAGCAGACCAAGCCCCTTCTGCCCTTCTCCCTTCTCCAACGTAACAATCCTGCAGTGTGCTCGGAGATTTGGATCTTTGCTCACAGGAGGTGAATGCGCTGGGAAGTACCGGAAAGCGCAAGTACGATAAGAAGAAGCGTAGATTATCATTCCAGGTCGGTGCTTCCGCTCATGCTTCGACTTTCATCAGTAATCCCCCAAAATGGTCCGGTCCTGTAGCTGCGCTTGAAAGTTGTGGAATGAAGTGCACTCTTACTTGCTTGTTCACACTGTATTATTCACAATCTAACAGGACCTCCCAGGAGAGGCAGCTCCAAAGCATTCTGGAAGAGTTCCCATGGACGATTGCCAAGAAAATTTCAAAACAGGGATGTGCTCTGTTGCAAATCCAGTGAAGGAGGCTGAGAAACTGTCCACTCCTCTCTCTCTCTTTCTGTCTACTTCTCTCTCCTTTGCTCTAATGCCGTTTCTCTTCTTCTGTTGTTCTATTTGACCAAATCATGCCTTCCCAATGGAATTTCAGTAATGATATAGACTGTGTATGGTATAGGTGGATGTGGGGTCAGTCCAAAAGGTTGTTGGCGCTCAAAATTCCAAAAGCTGCCTCTGTGACTTAGTCATTAATGATTTACTTGTCATAAAGGATTGTGCTTTTATATATATATATGTCAGTAACAGTGCTTGTGGAAAGAATATTCAATATATTTCCCAGCCTTCTGTTGATATTATCATTATAGAACTCAGGTATTTGCATGAGATGGTTGATTTTATGTCTGTGTGATGGTAAGACAGGTCTACAGCCCTGTTGTGAGATACATCAGTCCATCAAAGCCAGACGAGAAACCAAATTACAGGCTACAGAAAACAGGATGGCAAAAGAAAGAAAAGGGATTTTGAACGATCAAAAGATCCGCAGGTTATGTGCAGGGTTGTTTTTTTCCGATGTCCTTTCCGCAGCCACCTGCAAAACAAGAAAAATTGTCTGGTTTTAGAACAAAGTTGGTGAAATCTTATTTTTCACTGAAATGTACAGTATCTACCAAGAAACATCCATTTACTATGTATACCCACACCTAGATATATTATTATTATTATTATTATTATTAATTAATGTATTTGTTTATTTTTGTGTTTATTTATTTATTTATTATCACTATTATTATCAAGTGTGAGTTCAATTTTATTTATCAAAAAGAAACAATTGGACTCCAACGAAACGCTTAAATTATGTGTTTCCTCTCGGTAATTTACACAATAAAAAAGAAGGTTTAAGCAATTATAAAGAAAATGTAAATGTAAAAATTGTGCAGTAAGCTAAACATAATAGTAAGGTAAGCAACAAAAAAAAAAAGATAAAAATCCTGATTATTATGACAAAGACAGCCCCTTTTAAAGACAGTGGGTTTTTTTGCTTCCAAGTTTTTGTCCTCAGACTGTGCGGTTAGCCTTCCCACAGTCCACTGCAGGCAGACTTGAGGGTGGAGAAGGAAATAAGGAGCCGCCATCAAAACAGACCAAACGTGATAAACTCCGTGTTCTGTTCAGCCGAGGAAGGAAGGTCGCAAATCATTAAGTGATAGATGTCGGAAATCTCCCCTAAACCTGCCAAAAAATTTGCTCCGTCTCCTCCTCGGGGCCTTGGAATGTTATTCGATGCCTTCGAGGCCTGACAAGAGGTATGTGGATTAAAGATTCCTTGGCTGTGTAGTTATGGAGATAAATATAGAGATTTGAACCGTGTGCTTCCTGGAGCAGCATGCGCTGTGTCTCTAACTTCCCGGGCATTCAGGAATTTTATTAGATGAAGAGGATCCAGTTTCTCCCGCATCGAAAGTCATTAAGGCACGCTCAGATTGCTCAGAACGATAAAATAGTGTTTGTGCGTCCTCGTCCTTGATCGGACTTGTTTCCCCTTGGTGCTGATCGGGGTTCTATTTGTTGTGCCAGTGACTCACCACTGAAATGTTTAAGAGAGGGAGGGTTCTGCGGAGAACTATGAAAAACAAACCCGGCCATTAGTTTTAAATGCTTTTTTTGCTTCCCCAGATTCTTCGGAGGCACAGCTACCGCAACCGCATTCGTCTTGTTTTCAAGGTGTAAAAGCGCCATAAACTCTCGAGGCTCGAGTCTCCCGAGGTATCAACTTTACATAGGCACTTAGACAGCACGACATTTGAAGGGAATGTAGAGCACTGCTGCCGTGACCCGAAGCAACCCCGAATTTGGGTTAATCCTTCCAAACAAACACTACAACCACCCCAGCACCCACCCAGTCCACGGCAACACCCTCCGGGATTTAGCCCGCTGGTGCGATCGCGTCAGATGAGAAGGGATGAAGGTCCAGTTTCAGAAGGTCCAACTCCCCCAGATGTGTGCTTAATAGACACGTTAGCACCAATATGGATCTCATTTGGATGGACCTCTTACTTGCCATGAAGCTTTCAACTTCTCTACAGTTGTTTGAAAATATTTTATTTTTAAGTTGAATTGATCGTTTCATTGTTGACGTCCCTCATGTTGCCAAGTTTAGTAAGAGGAGTTCACACGCGTATGGTACTCTGCTCTGATCATCCTCTTTCATCTCTTTTCTGCAAATATTTACCGATTGCGAGACAAAGAACATGTGCAGGGGCAGAAAAAAAGCCGCCTCGAATCTCAAAAACAAAGCAGGGGCCAATGAAGACGGCATTTGCTGAAGTTTATTTCTTTCGTCGCTCCTTCAGTGTTCAGTATTGGTCTCATTGTTCTTTGTTTGCAGCTGCGAGTCGTCTTATCTTCGTGTCATACCTGAGATCTGAAGTCATCTTCTATGTCTGCGCTACCTCCCAACCCCACCCACAATTACGTTGGACTTCAAACACTGGGTTACTGTACCAACCTGTGTCACGCCCGCCCCCGCACAATGTTTTCCCGTGGCACCCGTTGACCCTCATGATATCACTTACAGACGGTGCTTGGGCGTATAATCACAGAGTTCCTGTACACCGTCAAACCCCTTCTCCATGGTCAACATCTAGCCCCAGGCCCGGTCTGTGTCGATGTGCAGACGTGTTAAAAAGAAGGAAGGGTTGCATGTGTACACCTGTGTCAACAGAGGTCACATCAAACCAGGGGAGTTACTGTTAAATTCCACATGTGCTCTGTTCGCGTCCACCATCATCGGCCGCCCCGCGTCTCCATGTGGCGAGGAATGCGGGATGTGTGGAAGTCAGGTGGGTGCGCATTCCACTCGGGATTTCAAGTGTATCGGTTGCAGAGGCCGTAATGAGGCGTCTGGACAGACATTGACTGACAAGGCTTTATGACGGGCCCTAAGGACGCAGCCTTTATGTGTCTGTAATCTCTCGTCTTGGCTTTGATCCCTTACAGTTGGACAGGCAAAAACCATTTGGGCTTCAATTCTAAAGGCTTTAACACGACCCCCCCTCCCCAACCATCTCATTGAGACAAAGGACCATTCAAGGGCTGTCTCAGCACTCCTAAATAATTTTGGCGTTTCATAAGTCCTGAGGAGGCCGTTGCAGTCGGCGTGCCTCGGCTTGTGCCGCTTGATGACTGACATCCAAAACGCCATCAGTCACAGGCTCCAATGAACGTCAGACATGTCTTGCTTTCAATTTCCCTTTTTTTCGCTGATGTAAAACAGAAAGACCTTTACGGTTCTGAAGCGGACAGAGCGTTTTTCATTCAGAGGTGCAAGGTGGAGAGCCTCACGGATGAGAGGTAAATATCTTAAACGCGTAGGGAAAACTCAATTTCCAAGAGTGGGGAACCTTTGCCAACTTCTCGCAACTCTTCAAAAGTGTAATCCTTGCGAGGCTTTTGCATTAAATGAGGAGCCCAGGTGCAAACAAATGACTTACTGATAGATTGAGTTGCAACATCGATATTCTCTTTGCAATAAACTACTTCACAAAGCACCTCGAGTGACACTAAAAGTAACAGCGGCATCAATGACTAATTTATACAGTGACATATGGCCGAGGGGAAAAAAAAAAAAAAACTACTTTCATCCCCTGCTAAAAGCTGTTAATGGGCTTCACCTGGTGCGTTAACAGGAAGCAATTACTTATAGATGTAAGTCAATACAAGTCTCCAGCCAGGTCCCTCACTGGATATTCCCCTCTAATGTTACACGCCGTTTTCAAGAACCGTAGCAGGGTTACACGGCGGGCTCTGAGCGGTCAGAACAATAGGCTAAGCTATCGGTGACCGCAGCACCGACGTACGTAGCGCCGTCCACCCCCGTCTGCAAGGCTGCAGCCTTCCACAGGGGGAGGGAAAAAAAAAAAACAACGGCAACAGATGTTTGTCATCTCCGACAAAGGGCTTTCTCTTTCAAAGATTCCCCCGCTGCACTTCCGTCTCACTCCGATGCACTCCCTCCCGGGCTCCCTTCAAAACAAAAGATAATTTTCTTACCCCGCGGAAGATAAAGGTAATTGAGCGCAGGTGACTCCCCCTCTGAAGTTTGGCGGGCGAGCCGAGAGCCTGACATGACGTCGGTCACATGCGCTGAACTTCCACCGCTCTCCGGTTCTGGAGTGCGTGCCGCTCACCTGTGGCTCTGGGGCTGTGCGAGGCGGCCGCCGTGAACTGCCACTTTTCACTTCTCCTCCAGACTGCACGCACACCTCCCCTTACCTCTCTTCCCTGAGTGCAGTTGTCCCCCTCCCTCCCTCTCCCTCTCCCTCTCACTCTCTGTCTCTCTCTCTCTCTCTCTCTCTGCCTGTCTCTTTCTTTCTCGCTCTCTCCCTCAATTGAAGCAGACATAGGGGAGGAGGGGAGGGGAAGGGGAAGGGGAAGGGGGCTAGCTGCTGCAGTTGGAACACAGAAGGTTCTTTGTCTGGGACCTTTTTTCATATGGTTTCCTTCAAGCTTGCATACTGAACACATTATGCCATGATATATTTTCATATTCATCGCAGGGATGGGGGTGGCGCGGGGGGCTTCTGGGGTGGGGGGTACTCTGTTCTCTCCCCCCCCCCCCCCGTTTTTCTACCATGACCCAGTTTCCCACCATGCGCACGCGGAGAAAGTCAAAGGATAAGTCGAAACGCGTTCGAAAGCCGCCGAGAGCCGAGACCGCAGCGCGCGCGCTTATGCGATGCAGAATCATTGGAATAAAAATGTCAATCTTGAAAGAGCTCCCCGGTCTGAGGTTTAAGGCAAGGGGCACAAAATTGCAAGACACCACAGAGCGTCCTAATAGGCGTAGGGGCTGCAGGGACAGTAACTCATGCACGCTTATGCATGCGAGGACTTGGCCCCCGTGGTGGGACACTAACTCTAAGCCTATGATCCTTAGTGAGAGCAGTCCATATTTCAGAATAAAGATTTACTCATCGGGTCCCGTAGGTGCCGTAAAAATAAGTCGAAGGAGGCAACATCTGGTTGCACTGGATAGTAACTAAGACTTGAACAGGGCTTTGATTCTTCTTTGATTTATGAATTATTTTCGTCGCTTGTTTTCCAGATGTCTAATTGGGAACCGGATGTTTTATGGAAGGGATTCGCCCGCTAAATTAGCGCGATCCTCCGGGTCCTTCGCAGGGAATCAGCGAGGCCCCCAGCGAGACGGGGCCTGGCAGGCGGCGCTGGTTTCGCTCTCTGTGGGTCGTCGCCCGCCGAAGGTTGCTGCGGCGCTCGCCTGGCCAAAATATTAACAACTGTAGCCTGGACGGCTGCCATGTTTTGGGAGTAATATCTCTCAATTACCCCTGCAGCCATAGGATCAGCTCACATTGACTTTATGGTGCACTTATGTTGGTCGTACGGTCATTGAGGAGCCCAACCAGAGGGTCTAGGAATCGGATTTGAACCGACTTTAACCGAGGGGAAAATTCTCGTCAATGATTCCAATTTAGAAAGTAAAAAATTCCACCATTTTGATTTGTCACAAAATGCATCCGATTATAAATGATGTGTTGCGTTGTTTTTCCATGGCACTGTGTTTGCTCCCATCCATGTATTTATTTTGTCACTCTTTGACTGATCTTCACCAGATCATTCGGAGTGGCTCCACCTCACCTCAACACCCCCACCCCTGCCCCGTCTCTCTCGCTCTCCCTGTCTTTCACTCTTTCACCACTTTCCTCAACATCCATCCCCTCTTTCGTCACATTCTAACACCTCCACATCTGTGCCGGAGTCCATCCCCTCCGTCTCGTTTGTTTTCCCCCCTTCTTCCCCCCTCCGTCCTCCATTTCTCTCCCCTTTTCCTTCTGTCTCTTACCCTGCCTATCTTTCCCCTAAATCTCTCTCCCCTTTCAAATCCGTTCTTTCCTGTGACCCGACCTCTTCAGACATGTTTGTGTGTGTAAGACCCCATGCAACTGGGAGAGCAGCCATTAGCCGTGTCTATCCCTATCTCCTTCTCCCTCTCTCTGTCTCTCTCTCCCCCTCTCTCTCTCTCTCTCTCTCTCTCCAGTGGCGTGACTCTCTGAAGGGCAGCTGTGTGTGTGGGAGACCGAGCGGCCGAGGGGAAATGTTAGTGTGCATTCCTTCGGAAGAGGGGCTTTTGCTGCAAAGAGCGCTGTGGAATTTCCTAAGTGATCTGGTTTGCATTCGCTCTCAAGTCATATCCATCTACGCTGCGTGGCAGAAAGTTATTAGAGAGCTTTTTGCAGAGGCTGAGCCCTGAACTGATTAGAATCATGCACGGCCCCCTTTTTCGGGCTCCCTAGCCCGCCTCACCACCAGCGGTACATCCCACTGTATGTAATAAGATACGGCCACAGGAGTGTTCAAAAGCCCGGGATAAAATATAAACAGAGGCTGAGAGCGGGAAAGACAGAGAGGGAGAAAGAGAGAAAGCGCTAACTTATGCATGCTGTGTTGTGGATGTTTTCATTGGTGGATATTCCTCGATCCTGTCAGTGAGCCGGCGTGCTTGACAGTGTAACTCTAGACCAAAGAGGTCGAGCGTTAGTCTTCGGGGAGACGTCACGGGGCCCGGAGCCTTAACGTTATTATGACCGACTCCCATTTTTAGAGCTGCCTCTGTTCTTTTTCAGCTGACCAGGCCTCTGGTTTCCCCATGAGCTGCATCCAGAGCCGGTGTGGTCTCGAGCAGAGAGGGCTGGAGCAGAGTCAGGGCGTGTCCGCTCGTGGTCATATGATGCATCTTCAGAGGACTTGGGTCCAAGCCTTAAAATAGAAGGATGGAGCTGTATTAGAGCTAGATGCAATGCTTATACATCCCTGTTTTAAATGTGCTGGACAGACGTTTTCAATCTGTGTTATGCTCCACACGTCGTCTGTGAATAAAACCAAAACCATGCTTTGGAGACTGAAAGCAAATTGTTTGGGACTTTTTGGGACCAATTCTGTCATTTTACAGCCAAGCTGAAGATAAAAAAAGTAGGCGTAATCATTTGCACATTTGTTTAAAAGATGTGGTGGAGCCAAAAACTTTTATGATGGGTTGCCCTGGCAATGGCATAAGTAGGTATGAAACAAGTTCAAGTGATTCCAAAGAGAAAAAAGCCAATAGGGCTGTTTTTTAAAGAAGAATCAACCTGGCCTTGGGTTTATCCCGCTGGCAAAACTTAAAAAGGGACTGAAATGCAATGCACATTTTGCGTTGGAGTTCATTTGGAAGTAAAAGCACGGACCAAAACAAGAAGGGAATCATTTTTGAATCAGTAGGGGAGTGATCCAGTGTTCCTTTAACGGCAGAACCCCCAGAAACTTGCAACGCAACTGACAAAACAGAAATAGAAAATTCTTAGAAGGAGTGCGCTGGTATTAAAGGAGCCTAATCGGCAGCGTTCGGTGTCCCAATTTGTGTGTGTGTGTGTGTGTGTGTGTGTGTGTGTGTGTCTGTGTCCCAAACCCTGGCAGCTGTCGCAGCGCCTGCCTGGCGTTACTCTCAAACTCGAAGGGAGTTTTCCAAATCCAATTAATACGTCAAGGCGCATGGACCGCTGTGGCACAGCTCTGTGGTCTTAATGGCTTTCACATACACGGGGCGTGGAGGCTGCTCTCTGTATGTGTGTGTGTGTGTGTGTGTGTGTGTGTTTGTGTGTGTATCTATCTATCTATCTATCTATCTATCTATCTATCTATCTATCTATCGACCCATCCATCCATCCATCACCACTACACTTAACACCCTTCTTACTCCATCACGTGCACACCATCAGTCTCAGGCATGAATCTGCATTAAAGAATTGTGAATAAATGGAATGGCTGCGGCTCTGGACGCAGTCCCTGTTCCCTCACTCCGAGGGTTTTTTTTAATTTGAGTGATTGTCGACGTGTTCCAGCTGATAATGACCCTTTGCGGCAGCCAACACAAACAAACACCGGACGCCACGAACAGATTACTAAACAGGTCTGAGCCTGAGTCTGTCTTTATTACTAAGAGAACAAAGGGCCGTTTATTATTCCTTGTTTCATTATGGGGTCAATTTAACAACAAATAAGATCGTACGTCTCAATTTTTCCTCCGAGCAGAATGGATATCGGCGTAATGAATGAGCGGCAGCAGCTTTCGGGGGTGATTTAATCGACCGGGTGGAGCGTGACTATGACTGTAGTGTAAAAAGGGCGCAACGTCTCTCACACAGTCGCTGGGGTTTGGAAAGGATATTACTCGGCTCGATGGAATGTCATGCGGCACCTTTTTTCGTACCTTGTTTGCCGGATTGCCGCGTTAAGTCTTAGAGAATAAAAGGAAATGGGTGGGCTGTTAATTGGCGGTACCAAAAGAATATCTAGGCTACACCGCTCTGTCACCACCCCACACCCTGCTGCCTCAACACATCGCAGCTAAAATATATAATAGAACAATTGTGCGTATCCATCAAAATGGGCACGCAGCAGCTGCGAATCCACCACTGTGACATTCCCTCCTGGTTCTGGTTAGTTCGGCCCGTTTCCATCCAAATACCTTCCCGCGCGCGTGTGTGTGTGTGGAGGGGGGGGGGGGTTTGCTCTTCTCAGACAGATCTAAACAAGGCGGGAATTATTCTCCCGACAAGAGCCTCTCTCTTTTGTTCCAACCGACGCACTCCAGAAAAACGTAATCAAAAGTTCACCGGGAGACCAGAAAATACCCGACGCCGTTCTGATTAGCTGCCGCCAAAGGAAAAGGGACTCGATCTGTGTCACACGGGGCTCGTTCCCAGCAAAATATTTATTCTCCTTTTCTCCTCCTACAAAAGGAATACGACTGCATGAGCCCCCTGGAAAAAAAAATATCTGCGGCGAGCGCCGTGGGCGTCTGATGTGGAAATCAGAGACATGCCAGCGTTTCGCGCATACCACAATACCTCTGAGCTCGCATGGATTCCACGCATTTGCACAAGAAATAGGCGGCGGGCTGCACAAAGCGCTGGTACGTAAAGCGCTAATGGAGCTCCTGCTCATCAATAGAAGCATTGATGCCGCAGCGTATGACAACATCCCAGTGTCCCCAGTGTTCCCAGCGAGGCCCGGGGACCAACAAGGCACCGTGCGGCGAACAAGCACCGTTTGTTGTGCATTGTTTACTTAGTGTGTTTGTCCACCTCGATTTTTAATTGACCGCATTCTTTTTTTTATTTTCCTCCAACGAGTACCCGTTTTCCTTCCGATCAAATAATTAATCGATGGGTAAAGCCGTTTTCCAAGGGTAAAAGGTGAGGGAACCGTCCATTGATCTTTATGTAATTAAATAGAGTAGAATATGGGTAGAAGCTGTCCATAATGGTACTTTCATCCAGTCCATTACCACAGACTTCACCTCAATCAGAAGGCTCCGCAGCAGCTTGCAATGGTGGAAGCAGGAGTAGACACCTTCAGATACTCAAGTTAAAGTCCTTTGCTGGATATTCTACCCGAGAAAAATTATCCAATCAATTGCTATTGAACACAATTTACTAACAAAAGTCAAAGTCTTGAGGTATGAGGTACGCTTCATATTACCTCATATTTCAATGCAAAGACACATTGCACCCTCGATGCTCCAAAGTTGCTCCAAAGTTAACCCTTTGTTTCAAAGGGATTATATTGCCCATTATCAGTATAAGTACCTCAAAAGTGTGCACAAATGCAATCTTGAGTAGTTCCGCTCCGAAAAGTTTCTTTCCACTTGTGGCACCTGCCGTTCCTCTATTCGTCTTCTTCTTCCCCGGTGACTGGGATCAATTCATCTCGTCCCGCCCATCATCCGAGCTCAAGGCTTCATGAATTTAGAGACCAGGTTGGATCTTTTTTTTGCACTCGGCAGCTCACGGTTATCCCTGTCCTCAGGACTTTGAATATCTCTGCTGGAACTCTTTTTTTTTTTTTTTTTTCCATTTTCTGCCTCCCTTCCCTCGCCATAACTATATCCCCCGGTGCGGTTCCGGTCCCGTCTCTCGTCGTTGAATGAATTAACAAGATTTGCGGAGTTAATACACAAATGGCCCAGCGGCAGAAATAGTCACGTAAAAATGAAATGTTTAAATCGTTAAACCTGGAGCGCGGCGGTTTCGTTGACAAATGCGAAATCGGCTCGCTGCGGCTTTTTTCACATCTCATTACTGAAAAAAATAATGATCAAAGCAGAGGAGAAAAAAGTCAAGCTCGGTGGCATTCAAGTTGCTTGGACTCGCCTGAAGGGTTGACGTACAGTACACACAGAGCCGGTAGTAATATGCAACTGGCCGAGGTCAGAGTCGGTCCTCTGATTTAACGGCCCCTTACTGGGCCGTGGCGGTTGAGGAGGCCAGTGAGGAGCTACGGAAGCCTGGAAGGATCGGACCACGGACCATGAACGAACCAGGCATGGATCAGACGGTTGTTGAGCGGAACACCAGGTGTCCCACAGATGAAAGCAGCTGACGCTTTTGATGGACCCTTCTACGTTGAGCATATATCCAGGAGCAGATATTGAAAAAGAAATCCCATCAGTCCTCCTCTCAAAATCCCCCACATGTCCAACATGCACAATGGTGAATGACAGGTGAGGGATGGGAATCATCGACTTTGTTTTTATATAGAATGAGCACTGGCAACATTAGACATAAGAACTCTCCAATAACATTAAACATACTAATTTTGGAGCTGTCTTCGACGTCCTATGGCATGTTCCCGGTTCATCTGAAAGTCCCCATGGAAGTCAGCTACAGCCAGCGGGGACTTGGTAAATCTTATCATCAATGTCCCTCGGCTGTACGCCGAACCACAGCGACTGATTCAATAGCGGTTTGTGCTGGTAAAAGATTTAAACCCCTGCGCCCCCACCCCCTCTACTCCATCATTCCATCACCACAAAGCCTTTGGAAAGAATTTGCGATGTGAAAGTTACAAGCGCCCTGGCGACCGAACAGAACATAAGGGGAAAGTAACTTTATTGTTGAGGGGTCGCATGTAGTTAAGTCTATTTAAAGATTTAATGTTAAAAACCGGCGCATTCCACTGTGGGCCACATTTCCAATGTTGTCCGTGTTGCCAACGTAACGGTTGTCGCACAAAGAAAAAGAAAATGCAGAACCACTTTCAAATTCTTCAAATTATCTTTGTCAGTTCACACAAAAGCTTAAAGGGACTCAGGAACACTCCGGGCTGGTTGATCCTAGCCTGGGAACCAGACGCATCAGCAGCTCGTTTCGTTTCGTGCCATTCGCTCTGCAGAATACGTCCGGCCACCCTCCCGTTCAGACAGATTTCCACCCGACTTCGCCAGGGTCGGGCCAATCACAACCGTTAACCTAATATGGGGAGGGGGTTTGAGCTGCTGACGCACCTTACCAAGATGGCTGCCGCTGACGTGGAACGGTCTGTTGAATCCGCCATCGCCGTTGAGGCACCTTACCAAGATGGCTGCCGCTGACGCGGAACGGTCAGTTGAATCCGCTCTCACGACAGTATTAAACAAGCTGGACGGTTTGTTTTCTCTCAAAAGCTTTTGCTGATAATGTGGATGATGTGTTTCCCGTACTTCCTACAGGATTTGGTAAAAGTTTAATTTACCTGCCTGAACGGTCTGTGGTTAACACAAGCTTAAGAGTTTTTCACGTTTTGTTCTACGACATAAAATATGTCAGTAAATATCCCACTCGTGAATTTTGAAGCTTTTGCGCATCTTAAACTCTAGTTGTGTTGACATTCGCACTCTTGCAAACTTTTCTAACTCAAAACTTTCCAGGCTTTTGCAGAAGAGGTCAGCACGCAAAATCTAATTCCAAGTTGGAAGCATAGTGGTTCAAAAACCACAAAAGCGGTGTTTTTGTGCACTCCTGAAGATTATCTCGCCGAACAAAACATGTTCGTATCATAAACTTTTGTTTTGCCACGGATCTTATTTTCTGCATTAATCCAAAGCCCAATGAAAGAATCCCACTGGCTTTTGGTCCAGGGAACCGGGGCGATGTCGACTTCCGGGTTGGCTTCCAAAAATGCGTCAACCCTGCACCACTCTATCCACATTTTCTAATTGGTCTGGCGATGCCAGGGATGAAATTGGTATCAATCTTCTCATCTGAGTTTGGGTAAGATAGACAAAAAAAAACAACCCAAAAAACATTTCTACATTGACATTTCTGCAGTAGATAATTATTCTCTCAGGTTATATTCCTAAATGCACGCTGGTTCTGCACAGTGGTAGAAATGAATGGAACCTACAGCTCATTGTTAGCCTTCAAATGTCTTCAGAGGGCCGGTCCGGATTAACGTCAGGGCCACATTTGGCCCGCGGGCCGTCAGTTGAGCCCGCCTGACGAGCATACATCATTTACAGGGAAAGAAACGAGTGAGTGACGGAGCGAGCGGAGACAGAAACAGGACGCCGCTGGCTGCCATTAAGGTTACCATGATTGGGCGTAGCCGGCGTTTTGGGGTTTGGTGAGCGTGTAGGTATGTGGGTTTCCTCGAGGCTCTGCCCCGGACAATCATCCCGCGGAGACGTTTCCTCTCTGGTGAAGGTGGAAGCCGTAACGCGGCTTGGCGGTCAGCTGTGGCCTCGACGCATTAACCCACAGCCATTTTGAGTCTGACTTAGGAGGGCGTTACCCACCTCAACAGCATAATATATTCGACTTATTTATTAAAGGTTTTATATTTCCGTCTTCTTTGAGACTACTCCAACTGGGAATTGAACCGAACCGACTTTTGAATCCCCCCGGGCCGGGAGGAAATATGTTCAACTAAACATGATTACATCTGCTTGTGTCTGTTGGCTCACGGGCTATTATTTCATCCGAGCGTCATATTAGGGAGATAATCTTATTTGGAGGCTTTGTTTAACAAGTTAATCAGCTTAACAGCGTGGGAAGCCGAATTTTTCGGTTCACGCTGGGAGCGCTCCCGTCGTCCGAGAACACGCGGTTCGGCGGCCCCTCAAAGACGCGGCGCGCCGCTTGGTCAGCCCCCACCGTTGATGATAACTGTGTCCCACCGATTTGGAAATGGAGAACTCAGCCCAAATCTGTTTGCGATCGACTGCACTTTTCTCTGAAAATTGTATCCGGGGCTAATCCTTTAACATATAGATGAGCGGAAGTCCTTGGAAAAAGGCTCATTACCGAAAAACCAATAATCACCAAACATCGTGGAATATGGAGCAAGAAACGGGCTGAATCGACAAATTGATCACACACGGAATATGGGTGTAATTTATCTCCAGATATTATCCGGTTTGTTATAAGTAATCAAAATTTTCAGTCACAACAGGATCGGGCGACGAAATATTCCCCAGGTAAGGGGAGACGAAGTGTGAGACGTGAGGGGGAGCCGACCACGCTCCTCGAGTTATTCACTTCAAAACGTTTTTTTTTTGTTGTTTTTTTTCCCTTCCTCCGCTCGACGGCCTCCGTCTCGTTCGCTAAAGCCCCGGGTGAATTTCATTTTCCGTCTCCGCGGTTTCCAGTCGCCGCGCGGCGTGGCTCACCGGGCGGAAAAAAAAAAGCCCCCTTCCCGGCGCTCCAGGTGGATGATTCACCGGTGAGTTTCCCGCTGAAGTCATGGTCGTCTGTCTGCGCCGGATGCACCCTCCTCCGGGACCGGAGCTCGTAGGGGGACGGGGCGCGTCCACCTGTCGCCCTCTCTCTCCCTCACCAGGGGGGGATTCCTTCAGGTTGTGGGCGTCCGGGTTGGAGCTTTCTGCTCCGCGCGGCCCCTTTTTTTGGGGGGGGTTGGAAACGGCTGGTTTCACTGGTTATCTACTCCGCCCGGTTCTGGTGGCGTCGACGGTGACGGCTGCTGGCCCCGCGCGCCGGCTCAGGCGGTTGAGAAGGTATGGGGGGTTCGAGAGACGACAGGGAGCGACGCTGCGAGGACTGTTTGTTCTGCGCCGACTGTTCTGACGGTCGCGCAGACATTTTTCATATTTACTTTGATTGTGTTTCTTTGCAGAGCGCGTTGTGCTGCCCTGCTATGAAACGCGCTTTAATAGAGTGTGGCTTGACCTGACCTGACGCTGCGTTCCGCGGGGAACTCGGAAAAGTGTAAATGAGTGTCGGTGGTCCCTGTGTTAACGTGACGTCAACTCTGGAGAGTGGTTCAAAGCGACGTGATACACGTTAAAATAAATAATGATCTAAACAACTTGTCAACGTGTGAACGAGGGGAATACACTTCAAGCGCTGCTGAGAACGTCTGTGTGTGCGTGTGTGTGCAGACATTTCACTGCATATATTCATGAACGTATGTATACTATGTATGTGTCAAATAAACCTCTTGAATCTTGTGTTATGTGTTCTCACCTCCATACATACATACATACATACATACATACATACATACATACACATACATACATACATACATACATACATACATACATACACATACATACACACATACACACATACATACATACATACATACATACACACATACATACATACATACATACATACATACACACATACACACATACATACATACATACATACATACATACATACATACATACATACATACATACATACATACATACACACATACACACATACATACATACACACATACACACATACATACATACATACATACATACATACATACATACATACATACATACACACATACACACATACACACATACATACATACACACATACACACATACATACATACATACATACACACATACATACATACACACATACATACACACATACACACATACATACATACACACATACACACATACATACATACATACATACAGAGAGCGCTGCCCAAGCTGCCTCCAAATGATTGCGTAAAGGAACTTGTGAAAAGGAAGTTTTTCCCCCTTTTTTTTTGTTTTTCAAAGTGAACTAATTTGTTATTGTACAGGGAGGTTTACAGTTGGGGTTTTATGTTCTCTACCCATCTGCTCGGCATATGGGCCCCGAGAAAACGGCTCCGAGCTCTTTGCAACGCGCAATTAAGTGGACATGTTGTTTCACCTGATACAACTCGCAATGGAAAAACCCTCCAGATACGTCCTCATCCGTAACGGCTACCGGCCACGCCCAAGTGAAAAATGGCCATAAAATGGCCCCGCGCTGCATTAAAACGCATCCTTCCGACTGAAATGCTGGAACTTTAAATGTCTTCCTTTTTTTTCCTTTTTTTTTTAAAGCATCCCAGGAAAGCTGGGATGCTATACGCTAATCCTGGATCAGTGTGCACGCCGTCCCGCTGACCGTCGCCAGTGGAGTGAATGAAGGCGCTCCGATAGAACAGGGGTAACGTGCCGGGACAGGTTTTTGCCAACGACCCTGCTTTTGAAACCGCTCCGTCGCCTCCGCGTTTGCTCTGTTCGTGGAATGCTGCATCCCGATTGGTCAGAAGCGGCGATCGGCGGCCTCTTATTTCCGAATAACGGCTGACCTGTCAAAAGGGTTGGCCCAGGTTGTCCTGGGCAACAACTCCTGGACCTGGTTTCAACGCGCCAGTGCTAACACTAGCGCTACGAAGACTGGTGAATGTCCAATTTCACATAGATAACGGTAAATAGGTCGGTCATGTTTTTTTATTTATTGCAGGGGGAATAGTTCGCTACATTGTTGCAGTGTAAGCTACGTTGTTGCAGTGCTAGCTACATTGTTATAGTGTTAGCTAGGTTGTTGCAGTGTTAGCTACGCTGTTGCAGTGTTAGCTACGTTGTTGCAGTGTTATCTACATTGTTATAGTGTTAGCTAGGTTGTTGCAGTGTTAGCGACGTTGTTGCAGTGTTAGCTACATTGTTATAGTGTAAGCTAGGTTGTTGCAGTGTAAGCTACCTCGTTGCAGTGTTAGCTACATTGTTGCACTGTTAGCTATGTTGTTGCAGTGGTAGATACGTTGTTGTGGATTCTTTTTATGACATAATGTGCGTCCAGCGAGTCATAACTGCAAAATAACCCGCTCTACAGCAGAGTGATACGACCCTGCCGGCGGCTGCCTGCACATTATCGGCTCAGCTCAGAGAACACCGGGCAGCAAAACAAGTGTATCTATCCAAGAAGAAAACGACGGCTGAGCCTCAACAGAATTGCGCTGCGCTTAAAAACACAAAATGTACAAAAACGGAGAAAGGAAGGGAAGGAAAGAAGGGTCGGGATTTCACACAAGATGGTCGCAAGATTTTCTGCAGCAGTTTTTCATTCGGCCGACACTTCCGAGCCGTCCAATGCGGGTGACGGCGCGGGGCGGGGCGGGGCGCGGGGCGGGGCGGCGCCTACGGCGGCGTTGGGTGAATGGGTCGCGGCTCGGCCATTGTCCCCCCGGCGCAGCGAGCGCTTTTGTGGCATTACCAGAGTATTAACTACACATGCAGCAGCAGCACAAAATATGCTGAGCAGCGGCCGCCTCGCCCACGCCCGAGATCAAATCCGTTTATTCCCGTTTAAACACAGCGGAGGAGGACACAGAGCGCTGCCCAGACACCGCGGCCGCGGCGTGCGGCCGTTCGGTGGAATTCAGTGCAATCTGCGTCCCCCGCTGGCTGCAAATCCGCTGGTGTGAGGCGTTTTCCGTCCTTGTGTTTTGAATTAAGTTACGGCGGATTAATCAGCATTTGCCAGAGGTGTCGACGCGAGACATGGAGACGTCGCTGCAAAATACAAACCGAAGTAATCTTGTAAAGTACCTTTCATGTACAACATCCAACTCAAAGGGCTTTACAGTAAAATGAGGCAATCTAATAATAATAATAATAATAATAATAATAATAATAATAATGATAATGATTGAAATTCAGTTATTCTATGATTAATAGGAAAATATTAGTCTTGAACTATTCCGAGAAATTCTCAAATAATTCTCAAATCATAATAATAATAATAATAATAATAATAATAATAATAAATGAAAAAATGTGTCTAAAAAGGAAATAATAACAACAATGTTTTTTTTAAGATAGAGCTGTCTAAGATGAGCTTAGACTTTGTATGTAATGTTAAAAAACACAGAAATATATATATCCTTTTTAAATTAAGCGTCGGGCCCATTGAAGCAGCCCATTGTTGATTTAACTTCAAAATCTGACGGTTCAACGAGACATTTTACCTGCGTGTGAGCGTTTCGTTTTTTGTTTTTTCAATCCGAGTTATAAACCACTTTGTCGTCAGAACAACTCCGGACAAACAATTAAGGTGTTTTTGTTGTCCGCCTCCTGACTCTCTTGAGTCTTATCACGGTCCCCCTCGGTCCCGTCTCTGTTTTGTTTTGGTTTTTTTCGGCCTCGGTAACTTTTCCCGCCGTATTCCTTTGATTAGAGGCAACATCTGACTCCCATTAAAACGTCAACACACGGATCCAGGGGCTGCGCCGGAGCGGGATGGAAACGTTTTCTCTCTCTCTCTCTCTCTCTCCTTCCCGCTCCGTCTTTCTTTTTTTCCGGTTCGGTCCGTTCAGTCTTTTATAAGAGGGAAAACAGTAACAGCCCGGGGGGAGAAGTTTAGCGAGCCGGAAAAAAAGATGAGAGTCGACGGAATAGTTTTCTCATTAACACATTGCGGCGTCCGTGATGGAGCGCTGGCTCGAGGACTTTGTTTTCTTTAGCGCTTAAATCCCGAACATTTTCGGCCAAAACAGAAGCGCGGGACCGGCCGAATTTCGCCATCTATTGCTGTGAATGCCATCATCCGATCAGAAGGTTAAGAGAGAAATGAGAGCGAGAGAGAGAGAAATGAGAGAGAGAGAGAGAGAGAGAGAGAGAGAGACAGACAGACAGACAGACAGAGAGAGAGAGAGAGAGAGCGAGAATATCATTTTAAACTGTAGCCGACGTTTCCTTGGACCAATCATGCGACCCTGAACCGAGCCAGGAAAAAAGGAGGAGCGGGGGCCAATTGGGCCGCCGGATCGGTAGAGCAGGAGGAAGTGACACCACTAGTCCGTGGGTTCCGGACAGGAAATGACCCGCCGCGGGAAGAAAAAAAAAAAACCTGAGAACTTGCGGAATCCCACGGAAGGTCGTCTGCCGGAGAACAGGGAAAATCACTTTGAGTCGTTGCACTTCTCCGACTGTGGGATCGTGTCGGGTAGATGCCACGGCTCTGGACTGAATGTCGGATTTGTCGATTTGAAGGCCCCGTTATATCATCGCACATTCAGAGCCGCGAGGGGCGGGTTTCAGGTCGGGCTTCCCTGCCACAACGAACCCAAACATGGAATCACCTCACCGCCACGCTTCCCAGCAGTAAATACACTGTAAATTGGTTGTTTTCGTGCCGCCAGAGGAGCGTTCCACAACATATGTCGGGAATTATTGCTCATGAGGAACGGAGGCGGAGGAGGTCCCGTCTTAAACGCTGCGGTGGGCCAAAAACCAACCATGAAATCAGCCTTTCAGGGGCTGGCCAGACGGCAGGTACCGAGAGAGGCGGCGAGGTTCAGGACTCTCACTCCGCCGAGGGAACATGAAACCAAATGGAAAGCGAATTAAAAACAATAAAAATACCTTGCAGAATAACACAGAGAGGAGGAAGATGGAGCTTTGGCGTTTGCAGCAGTGAACCGGGGCGAGCGTTTCATGAAGATTGTGAAGAATTCTCTAAGGGTGCCGGCCGTGCAGCGCGGGGCAGCCGCAATCAAAAACGAGACGTTCGGAACCGACAATAAAAAAATAATATCGCTGAGCTGATTGCTTATTTTTCCCGTGGCCAGATTTCCTCTGTGCTTGGATTCGCTAAGTGTTTACAGGGCCCAACTATAACAAAGCTGACGTCGGTGACTCGAGCTCTGCCCAAACCCTCCCCACCCCCGTCCAATCTCACCACCCATCTCAGCCCTGATCCTGTCCAGACAATACCTCGACTTCCTGCCCCGCACCAACCAAAACACACGGCATTTATACGGCGGCCGGAGACGGGAGAGGAGGAAGACGGGGGGAAAGTGACAGAAGAAGAGAGGGGAGTGGGAGCGCGGGGAGAGGAGAAACAGCCAAAGTAAGCAACAGTAAGTCACTTAACAGAAAGACCCCCCCCCCCCCCCCCCTCCCCCTGAATGTGTTTTTGTCTTTGGTTTGGAGGAGCCTTTATTCTCTCCGTACTGCATTGCCCCCGGTCGGCAGCCGTCACGTGGGGAATGAGGACCTCAGCGCGATGAAGACCAGTCCTGTCGTGAACTCCCCCGGTCCCGCTCCGCCGCCCCGAACAACCCGACCCCGCCGCTTGGAAGGAGGGGACGCGGTCCGTCCCCCCCGGGTGCTCCTCTGTGGCAGAATCCCAAACGCAGTCGGGGTCAAGTCCTTGGCAGAGCGGCCGAGGTCTGACAAAGCCCGGCTCTGTGCCGCTGCGATCCAGACCGCCGGGCTCTAAGCTCTTGCAGATGTCCGGGGGGAAAGTGGGCACGGGGACCCGCCACGGGAAGGAACGGAACGGCGCCGCTAATTCGATCCGGGGGCGTTAAATAAATGTGTCTTCGGACCATCCCGTGTCGGGTTTCCTCGAGCATCTTTAACCTCCCCTGACCAGGCTCCCCGTCCCCGCTGAGATCGCGCCGGGCCGCGATTCGGATCTCCTCAAACTAATCCAATCTCACGGAGCGATCGCGTAAATATTTCCACTCAAGATCCGCGGTCATTGAGTCACTCGTCGTTTTTTTTGGAATCAAAGCACTTTCTTTAAACTACTGAAAAACCCAGACGGGAACTTCCAGGCTTCGTTTGGAAGGGGGTTGAGTCGTCGAACGGGTTTGGAAAGCCAAGACGGATTCGGCGTTCAATGTTGTGTTGATTATCTAATTAGAGTAATCAGAAGCGGCTCCCCCCGGCCGCGATGCCGCGCTGCAGTCTGTAAGCGATGGTGACAGCTAACAGAACCCGGGTGTGAGGAGATCTTTGTAGAGAAGCTGTGTACGGGGCAGGCGGCCAAGTTGTCTGATCGGGTTTTTGAGGCTTTTCCCCCTCGGTTCTCTATCGCTGATCTCCAAAGTGGATGACATTTATTTTTTGTGTTGACCCGAGATTCACCCGAGATGAACACCTCTTTGAGCGTCAGAGAAATCGCTGCAAAACCTTCGGTGGAAATCAAACAATCTCAGAGAGCGATTGTCAGAGCCGTAAACAAACCACGGGACGGGACAGAACATTACGCCAAAAACGGGGCTTTCGGGGGGGCTTCAAAGGCGACAGATAACGACGGCTTTGATGATGAGAAGTATGTCGAGATGATGTCATGGGGGCTGGATGCAAAAAAAGACTTTTTTTCTTTTTGGTCAGACAAAAAAAAACAGATGTGAGAAATACCACTGCGGCCGTGTTTCCTTTTTTGGTCAAGAAAATGAGAAAAGGATGCATCATGGTTTTGTCCCATCGCAGTTGCGTTGCATCGATGGAGCTGGGCAGCTCCGCTTCTGCTTAAATTCCAATTCCTGCTCCTGAATGACCGAGGGCTTGACAAGAAAAGAGTATAGACTACTGAGGTATAACAGGAGTTCAGGCTCCATGGCGTAAAATCAGACCCTTGTGGAGGTCTGATGGACATTCATTCATTAAACTTAACCCCAAGCTAAACCAGTTTGAAAATGAGCGAAAACGACAGGTGATGAGGTGATGGTGATGGCTGGGTTAATGGCGTAGCGTTTTACAAAGATGAAATGGCTGAGGAGGCGTAATATGTCCAACATGGATTGAGAAGTCGGCTAAAATAAGTGCGCTCGACGTTGCTCAGCTCCTTCCCTGTGCCTCGTCCAAGACATGTTGTTTTAACATTAAACGCTGTACTGTGCTGTTCTCCGTCTGAACGACCCCCCCCCCCCCCCCCCCCAACCCCACCCACCCACCCGCCGCCGCCGCCGCCGCCTCCACCCTTTGGCTCAGAGCGGTAGACGTTGGCGAGGTCAAGGTTCCATTAGCGAGAAACACTGACCCACGTTAGTCATCCTGCCAAACGCTTCCTGAGAAAACACCAGACTGAGCGCTTGCCCAGGATGTAGATTTACAGACTATCAACTTTGTCCTTTCTTTTTTTTTTTCTCTCTCTCTCTCTCTCTCTCTCTCTTTCTCTCTCTCTCTCTCTCTCTCTCTCTCTCCAAAGAATGAATGCATGGGAGTCTCCTGAGGTGAAAATCAGAGGCTCAGCGTCTGACCGACAGCCAACACGCTGTAGAACCTCGGGCTCCTTTGTTGGACATGACAACATGTCTGTCTTTCTTCTCTCTCCTTCTGAACGAATTTCCATCACACAAGGAACTACAAAGGATTTCTTTTTTTCATTTGAATCCTGCAATTAAGTCAACACAAGTAAGAAAAAACCTGAACCTCCCCAGCGCGACAGTGTTATTACTATCAAAGCCGGGGAGCGGACATTTTGTTTCGGGATTAAGTCCAAACCAGCGTTTTGCTTCCTAAATCAGAGTCGCTAACTGTTACGTGCGCTTTCCAACAAGGGAGTCTAATTACTGACTGCAGCCGGGGGTTAACTAACAATTTGGGTTGCCGATATTTCCCCTCATAAACCCTCAAGACCGAGGCGAGGCAAGAGGCAAGACCGGGCAGCCCGTCGAAATCGGGCGCGGGGATAAAATATGTGACAAATTCGTGAGGCCTCAGGGTTTTCGGGGGGGCAAAACGTCTCATTCGGTCTCATTCGAGAAATACGAGAACGGTGGACCGGACTCGCGCCGCTTCGACTCATGCGGCGCTCACTGCGACGGGTGTAAAACCGCCGTCTGAGGAAAGCGGTCCAGATCAGCGGCGCAGATCGTCCGGCGGCGCCGACGCAGAAAAAGACCCTTATATAACACGGGGTAATATCAGTAAACACGTTGCGTAGTCATACAAACGTTACGTCGGCCGTCAGGGTATCCCTGGAGACACGCCCAAATATAAACAGCCTGGAATAAAACTGAATCCAATCGAGCCCGTGGCGGCCGCGGGGGCCTATCTGGTTACAGTTGAATTGGGAAATGGGAAAATAAATAGCCGGCGGTGTAAAGTTCCTGCAGAGGCCGACTCTAGAGGGCCGTGTCAAAGTCTTATTCCAGCCCACAGGTGATCAAGCCAAGGATGAAAAAAAAGCCTAACTAATGAATTCGGCACTGCGGTCCCTGCAGTGTCGGGGTGGAAGATCTGGGGTCCTTGTCGGGGGAGGGGGGCGTCTGACCCTGTTGCAGTTTGGGGTTCTGGGTCAGGGTGGGACCCGGGACCCTGGGGGGGCCCCCGCCAGCCCCCAGAGCCTGCCAGTGCTATACGGTGTCGCCCTTCTGGTTTGAGTTTCACCACCCAGTTAGAGGTCCACGCCAGAGGTCTCTCCTCCAGCCGCACAACCTGGTTCGCAAACCGCCCCGCCGGCGTCAAACCCCCGACCCGGGGAGGCGGGAGGGGAAGGAGACGGAGAAATGGAGCGGGGCTGGGAGGATAAACGCGGACTTGGAGCGAAAAGGAAAGTGGCATGGCGAGGCCGGGAGAGACGTCTAGAGGGAGAGAAAGCACAGCGCCGAAGGAGAGAGTCGTCGGGATGTTTCTATTTCCAGTGCACAGGGAGAAGGAATGCTTTGTTTGGCTTCTCAAGAGGTCATGTTGTGATAACCCTCAGCATGAAAACATTTATGAACTTAGCGGAGCCAAAAAGGCCTGCGCTTGTCGGATGTGCCCATTCGCGAAATGCTGTTGCGAGGTGCACCAAAAACATGAGGGTATTCCAAGTCCGAGGCGAGCCCGTGCCAAAACCTATCAACGTTTTAAATAGATACCCTTATGTGTGTTGTGTATTCCACATGCATCCCCTCCCCCTCATCTCTTGTAAAGCGATACCTCCCCGAGGTGGTCCCCCTCTGTTGCGGTCGGACAAATTGAAAGTATTTACAGGAATTGAAGCATGTTGTCCGCGGAGCCGACGGATCCCCAGAGGACTGGTGAAAAGGAACGGCGCTTTAGTCGGGAATGTCTCCCCGTCTTGCTTCAGAGGGACCAAGGTCAAGCACTCGGGGGCGAAGCGTCAGGGACCAAGAGAGCTCTTCCGTGTCTGACTCGGCTCAGCCCTGGACGCTCGGAGAAAGGAGACATCCTCGCCTAGAGGCGGGCAGCGGGCAGAGTATTTTTGCCACAGACGGAGATCAATTTATTCATAGACTTCTCCCGCTGTTCGGACACGGACAGGTTCCTGTGTCTTGGCACTCTGAAGTGAAGTCTTCTCCCCTTCTCCCTGGTTGGTAGATTGACCACAAGGTTTTTTTTGTTGTTTTTTTTCTCCCACATCGGCAGGAAATCAAATCTGAGAGTAGACCTCAACAGGAAATTAAAGGGAACAACACACGGCTTAGATAAGGGCCCACAAAGCCGAGCTCAACCTCAATCCAGGAACGAGGCCTGGCAATGATTTAATGCAGTCCATACGGTCAAATACGCGTTGTAGGCAAGTCCGGTCTGGACAGCAACAGCAAATAAAGAATAATGTGTCAGCCAACAAACTGAAAGTGCGGATTCCAACGTTATTTCGCGTGGAAAAATAATCCGAAACCCTCTCCGCCGTCTGTATTTGTAGGTTCTATTTCTAAAGCCCACAGCTGTACTATCACAGTCCAGATGTGCAGTCAAGAAAAATATTTCTGGACGCTGACCCAGAAACAGAACCTAGCATCCAGACCTGTCGTTACGTGACGTCAATTGAGAGCAACGTGTTGCAGCAAATAGGAAAACTCTCAAGCGGTTCCCAATGTCCCAATCGTACAGTAAATCCGGTGCCTTTTCTATTCTAGTTTGTGTTCTTTGCGTGCATCATTTCTACATAATTACTACAATGTAGTGTAAGAAAAATGTACTGTTTGGAATTTAAATTGCATAATTTTATCCATAGTTCCTTCGCCTCAACAACATCCCAGCCGACAGAATCACTGTTAAGCACTATGCCCTCCGAAATTCTTTGGGCATGACTGAGATTTCTTCCTTGTGCCTTCTCTTCTCGGCCGACCACAGTCCTGGTGGAATCTTGTGTCTGACTCCTCTTTGACGGCTAATTGCAAGTTACGGGCGGTTCTCCTCAGACCCGTCTCAGTGGCAGCTACAAAATTAGGATGTTCTCTTTAAGCCCCATGGGCACAGGTTTATGGTACGTGGTGTGAAACCGGCAATCAAGGCCACTTTTCTGGGATAAAGGCAATCACGGCTGGATATTCATTATGCAACTGCTGCATTACTACTTACCTCTCTGGTGTTCTTCTCTCCAGCCTTTTTAAAGCGATTGTTTGATCGGAATATCAATTCATATCTGTGTAGATTAAACTGAAGAAACTCATCCAACACTGGGTGGAACGGAATTATGTCCAGCGAAGGTTGTGTCTCTGCCCTGGATGGGGAGATAATCGCCTTTGTGATATGTTGCGGCGGCGGACCGCAGTGGGCCAGGCTGCGGCGGGCTTTGGCACGCGGCCTTGGGAGAACTGCAACGGAAAGAGTCTCCGACATCCCTCTGCCCCTTCCCGGCGGCCAGCCCCTCCCTTTCAGCAAGGCCTGAATGAGCCTCCGGCGTCTGAAAGGCCCATGGTGACGCTCCACAACAGCAAAAACAATAAGACTGCGCTAACAAGGGCTCGATTAATGGAAATCCTCTATTTACCAGACCAAACTCTTGTGCTAATGAGGAAGTGTGGCTGCATTCCTCAAGGGCGTGTAGTTCTTGTCAGCGATCTATAAACAAACCTGTATCGGCCTGGGAGAACATAGTCCTGCGTTGGACACAAGTAAAATACGTTTAGCACGGCGCGCTCAGGGAGGCATCAGACATTCCCTTTAAATAGGTCAGGGAAACCCAAGATCTCTGCTCTGTTTGCAGATATTGAGATACAACAAAGTGTAACACCCCCAATGCCCGAGACACTCTCAGTACCACTTAGGCAGGCCAAGACCATAGTTAGTCAGGCTACACTTACCCATAAACCTTAACCTTAACCTCAACCTTACCCTGTTACAAGGGCGGGTGAAAGTCACACCTTGTTGAATCTTCATGCAGTGTCCATTGCTCAGTCCCGGACCAGTCCTGACACCTCTGGTTACCCCAGTGTTCCCACTGTGGAGAGGCCGCTCTAGGGGCAGGACAGTCACCCAGGGACGTCCAGTCTTTGCGTTGTGGAGAGACCGGGAATCCCTGCGTGCTGGACTACGGAAACGAGTTTCTCTCGTTGTTCTGGGCGGCGAGAGCTTTTCTTAAGATAACTGTCTCTCCCACAGCAGGGCCCGAGCGTGGACGAAATTGTACATTTGTCCACATATTGCGACCTAATAATAAAATAATGATAATTGGAAACACAGACGGGACCGGTCCGTCTCTTTGTCGGCGGTGGTGAAATTAGAAGGTGGGGGGGGGGGGGGGGGGGGTCCGCTTCATTCTCACAGTGTTCCTTTTCACCCGGGCCTCCAAAGTCAACATTCCAACCAGCCATCGGGATACAGCAATGAAGGGGGGGGGTTAAAAATCAGGGGAGACGAGAGGTAAAATCACTTGCAACGCTTAAAGGTCTCGCAGGTTCAGCTTTTGCCGCTCCAGAGGCCCACACATGCCCACGGTGATCCATCTGACATCATCAATTACCGTTAATTAACCAGATGATGGTCCGCTGAGCAGAAAATGAAGGGGATGATTAATCAGCCGGGGCACCTCCAGCCCCGCTGCTCAACCCCAGGGGGGAGGGGGTTGCAAGGAAAAGTGCTACCAGGATTTTTCTTGTTTCCAAATCCTACGTCCAGCCGCGTAAACTCCACATCCAGAATCTCATGGTCCACAAACCACCTGACTCCCCTACGGATCAGATAGGAAATCACCCGATGAGTGACATTAATAGAGAAAACATCCCCATTATTCCCATGCATATACATAGGCCTACCAGAGAGAGAGAAGAGCCTAGAGGAGGGGGATACGCATAGAGGGGGAAATGACCCTGCTCCTACTTGTCCTGGAATCCCATCCTATATTAGACTGAACGTATCTGCTTCAGCCGTTTTCCTTCTCTGTCTTATTCATTGTCTGACAATGACTTACTGGCGGTTTGGGAGGAACGACGTCATTGTGGAAAAGGTCCTGGGTGCAGTCGAACTTGTAATTCAGTGAGGAATTTTTCATCTGGTCAAGGCTGGCCGGGCTGCCTTTAAAAATAAAGATGTTAGGTCCTCAGAGGGGAGGAGCACACAGGGAATTTAGTCGAAAGCAGAGTCCTTTTCCAGAATCCTCGCTATTTACTAAACATTGCTGTAACCCCCGTGACACTTATTTTTAAATCCCTATAATGATTCGCAGGTCAAAACACTGTTGTGTTTCCATTTCAGTTATCTACAAAGCAAAGGCTATTGAGCGTGAAAAGATATTTCATCCAGGAATTTGACTCCCTGGCAGGAACAATGCAGATTTATTTTGAAAACTGATCTTGGTACGTGTATGTGTGTGTGTGTGTGTGTGTGTCTCAATAATTAGTGTTAAGGCATAAATCTAATACACATGCCACGACTGGTCTTGAAAATGGCATTAGGTCATGATGTCATTATCCCTTGAATAATGTTATTAATATGAAAAAATTACTTGCAGGCGATCACTGAGGTACTAAAAGTTCTACGAAGTGCAAAGCTTCCTGCACTGATTTTCCCTTCATTGTCCTGTAATCACCTAAGGTTCCAAGTAAGCCAAGCAGGATATATACTTATAGAGGTAATACGAGTTTAAACTTTTAATAGCTTCATACTGGCCTCTCTATAAGCTATTTAAATCTGCCTGAGATAAAGGACAAGCCTCACATTATTGCAGGACTGTTCACACAGCAGTGGGCCTCATGGGGTAGCTCAGAGTCTTGCACCAGGGATGTGATTTTTCCTACAAAGTTGCCAGTAAAATGCTTTCATACACACACACACACACACACCGATCAGCCACAACATTAAAACCACCTGCCTGATATTGTGTAGGACCCCCTCGTGCCACCCAAACCGCTCTGACCCGTGGAGGCATGGACTCCACAAGACCTCTGTGGGTTTCCCGTGGTATCTGGCACCAAGACGTTAGCAGCAGGACTGGGTTCAGCATTGCCACCCTGACCGATGTGCGGCAAACTGCGATGCACTGCACGTTCTGAGACCTTTCTATCACAGCGGTATTAACTTTTTTAGCAATGTGTATTGCAGTAGCTTTTCTGTTTTCTTCTCTTCGAACCAGAGGGGCTAGACTTCACTCCCCACGCGCATTAATGAGCCTTGGGTGCCCATGCCCCTGTGGCAGACTCCTTGGACCTCCTTTGGTAGGTACTAACTACTGCAAACCAGGAAGATTTTGGAGATGCTCTGACCCAGTCGTCTAGCATCACAATTCGGTCCTTGTCAAAGTCGCTCAGCTATCCCACCCCTTGACAGGTGCCATCTTAACCAGATGATCAATGTTAGTGACTTGGTGAATGGCTTTAATGTTGTGGCTGATCGGCGTATGGTTGTAGGCAGTTTTGTTGGACTCCCTTTTCCGTTGCCTGCTAATGATGTTGCCAATCAAGTCTGATCTTTCCAGAGAGTCTCTGAAAAACAGACATTTCCACTCTCATCTCAGTCCAGCCTGATGCACATTGCACACTGATGACTTCATGCATATTTGCAGAAGACAAATTGGTTTGGACACAGTGCCCCACTGTGGTGAGACTAGTTTACTGCACACAAGGTGGTAACATTTTCCTCAAAAATGTAAAACGAACTTTGATCCAAAACAATAAATACACAAATTCAACAAGAGTGCGGGTTTAATTCTTGCAGATAAGAAACAAGATAATTTCTGGATAATATTGTTTTATTAGCCACGACAGATTCACTTTGCCATGGATCCTTCCACCAAGTCGACAAACCAGGTCAAAGAGGTGACAGCGGCGAAAGACGGCTACTTGCAATTTTTCAAATCATTGAGACATTTTTAAATAAATAGCGTCTTGATACCACAGATGAACGCACAGATTTTTTTTAAGTCCGTCTGCAGAGGTGAATTAAGACGATTGCAATATCACAATTTGAACCGTTACAGCAGATCCTGCCTTGAACCAAACAAAATAAGGAAAAAGAAAGAAAACATTTTTACTAGTTTGCAGATCCAAACAAAGAACATTGTTAGTAAGTGTAACATGATGTCTGCTGCTGCATGCGGTATATTCTCTTATAGGCAGATGGTGTAGAAGCAAGCGGCGGGGCGGGGATCTGTTTGGATTTGGTCGTTTCCGTTTCAGATAATTGATTTTACTCCATTTTCTCCAACAGTTGATATGGTCTTCACTCTTGTTACTCACTTCTTGCAATGAATTAATAGTGTATGTTATATTGAAGCTGACAAATATATTGCACTACCAGCCACAGTTGACCGCGTTTTTTTTTTTGGGGGGGGGGGTTTCCGCATATATTGCTGATGATGAAAAGATAAAAAATAAAACTCATGGCGTAACTTGATGCCTTTTTTTTTATGCGACTCGACTGGAGAGAAATGGACAAATATTAGACAATAAACAATACAATAAAGCACTTTGTCAAGCTTTAGAGAGAGAGAGAGCGCGAGAGAAACAACTGGGGACAGGCTTCTCAGTTCGTAAGGAAGAAAGAAAGCTACAGATTACTACAACACATTTGATATTGACACTTTTTTCCTTAACATTCATACAACACTGAATATAAAAGACATTGAGTGGGCAGCTCGTCTTGCAGGTTAAGGTTTTAAACGAGAGACCCGAGCGCTACGACAGCCTGCCGAACACAAACGGCGACCGTGTGGAGTAATACTATTCACCTTGATGAACGAAGCAAACGTTTTCTGCACAGACTTCAAGGCAAAGACTTTTTTCTTTCTTCCAAAAGAGGCGACGAGACGCCACGCTGCTTCGTCGTCGTCGGGGCTGCTGCGAAACATGGAGCTCTGCAAAAATAAAAGCGGGGCCGCTGCCGAGCGCGGTGCAAAATAACCGTGTCGAGTGAAACGCTATTTAAAAGTGAGGTTTAAGAGCGAAGAGTGAGATTTTAAGAGCGTACGGGAGGTACCGGGCACATCGGAACCACTGTCTTACATTTGAATAAGCTCAAGTGCCTTCATCCCCCACCCCAAGTCAAAGCCGCACTTCAAAAACTAAATTGGAGCTGGTTCCCAACCCGAGGACTGAGGACAGATGTAGTGTGTGTGTTTCTGTGTTTCTGTGTGTGTGTGTGTTTCCGTGTGTGTGTGTGTGTGTGTGTGTGTGTGTGTGTGTGTGCTCAGGGGGCGAGCGGGCCCAGGCTCAGCTCCACGTGGTGTGTGAGCCAGACGGGCTCGGCCAGGGCGTCGCCGCCCTCCTCGCTGGGCCGCACGGGGGCCGCCAGGTTGCGGAAGTCGTGTCGGATCTTGAACGAGGCGATGACCTTGGCGTCGCCCTCCTTCTGGGGAATGACCTTGATGAAGAAGCCGATCTTGTTGGATTTCCTGAAGGCGACCACGCTGAAAAGAAACGACACGGAAACGGAGGTTGAGCGTTCAAGACGTCAACTAGGGCGTGTGCAGGTTGGAATTTATTTATTTTATTTTTTATTTTTTAAACCTTTTCACTGCAGCTTTGAACAAAAAGTGTGAAAGTTACCAAATTCTGGTTCCTTTCTATCACTTAATCACTAATCAATGCAGCAAAGCCAATTCTAATTCTTGGATCAAATATATTTTGTTGTGTAATTCTTGCTTTTTTCTTTGGGGGACCAGCAACACTGTCTCTTTTTTTTTAATTTATACATAATACAAAATGTATTTTACCACTCACTCACTCACTCACTTACTCAGGGTCATCCTGGAAGTCCTGAGGTTCAGCCAGTTCGTCGTACTCTGCAGCAGCGTCCTTTCCTGCCAACACCAGTTCCTTGGTGGGAACCATCACCTACGAAAGCAGTGTGAGCATTAACCAATTACTGACTAAATACCGGGAATGCCAGAAAGTCCATTTTTTAGCTGGTTCACTTCACAGAAAGGCAGAAATTTTACGTGAGATTATTTGGACTGAAAGAAAAATGACAAAATGAACCAATATATGTATGTAAATATTAATGAAAAATAACAATTATGCACTGCATCCTGTGTTTAAATGATTCATACAAAATTATTTAACATATTACACCACACAACATACATTAAAAATATAAATGTGTAACTTGAGTCAAACCGGATAGCTCATTCTTACAAAAGTCTACAAAAAAAACACCAACCATTCGTCCCAGTTGCAGATTATTTTGTTTTTAAAAATCCCCTTTTGACATCCCATATTTGTTTTGCTGGCACTTCACAAGACACGGCCATTCAATGTATTTGAGCGACGCATGTTCTCCCCTATATGTTGTCTCCAATGTTGGTTTGCGGGGTCCGCCACGCCGGGCAAGAGCGCTAATCTAATGGGACACTGCTGCTGCACCTTGGAGGTGCTGTTGACGTCGTCCGAGTCGTCCTCTTCGCAGGCGACCAGCGTGACGTGGGTGACATGCTCCACCGGGTTGGTCAGGGTCAGCAGCACCTGGCTCTCCTGCACGATGAGGAAAAGTTTGACCTCGCTTTGAATTAACCCTCGTTAATAATGCCTGAATAGCTAACGCTTCCAATACAACTGCATTTTGTCACCGTCATTTAGAAGAGATAATAGCGATGAGTTATCACATGATTCATTCATGACTTTTGGGGGTGATCGTTAGCATTTCTTTGAACAAGGTCTTGAACGTTCAACCAACATTGAGGAAACATTTTCAATGGCAAGAAGCTGGAGAGCGGGGCACTGACCTTCATGTGCCGCAGATTTGGAATAGACATGATTCTCACTTCAGGGATGTAACTCCTGTGGCAGAAGCAAAGTGCAAACAAATAAGTAGCCACAAGGGAGCAGCACAACAATGAACGCAGACAACAGCGTCGTCGGGATGTTAGCGGTGAACCGGCTGTCGATTCATTGCTAAAAGGAATTTCAGAAATTTGAGATTTTGCCGATAAGAACTGATCAACCTGCGGTCTTGTTGTAATTGTATCAAGGCGAGTCTTTGTGGGGTCTGGCAATGCTTTGTCATTTTATTTGCCCGTCGTCTACATATCTGCTCCAGACTTGATCTGTTACGTAACATCAGGCTCATACCGTCGCAGACGACGGAAAGAATTTAAAATATTTAACTGACGCAAAGACGGGTCGTAAATATTTCTGTATGAGTGTATGTTATCAATGCGACGCTATCGGTTCATTGTTTGTTGAGGTTAACAGCTATCGATGAAGGAAATATTCTTTAAATTTGCATCCCTGTAGCAGCTGGAGGAGGTTATAGAAAGACAATCCCACTGCTCCGCCGCATAACCCAGTGAGCACCAGTAGAACACTAAAATATTCTCTCTCTCTCTCTCACTCTTTATATATGTATATGCATGTAACAAAACAACAAACTCACACAGCCACCAGCTGAATTTTGAACTTAATTGAAGTCGGGTTGAACTCCGGCTTGCTCAAGTTGTGCTCGCATTTCTGAGGAAACACAAACGAAGAGTGTCAACTACAGAGCGGAACCTTAATTTATTAAATATATATACATATCATAAAAATAGAATCCTGTGAAGCGGTACAGACCCTGCAGCGCAGCGAGCGCTTCATTAGGAGGTGCTTGTGTTTGGGGTGGAGCTGTGACGCCACCGCCGGCTCGAAGTCGGGCTGAAGGAGTCGCTGTCGCAGCGTGGTCACTGGAGGCAAAAAATAAACATCCATTTAGAACGCTAGACATTTTTGTGGCTCTGCTGGTGCAATGGAGAGTTACTGTAGCTTTATAACACCAGTTCTACGAAGGAGGCAAAGCTATAGCTAGATATAAGTAGTTCTGCAACCGCATATGCGAAGTACTGAAATGTATTCATCTAATCAGGATGGAGCAGCATAGCCAGTATAAACTCTAGAAGCGCTCCCTTCATCCTCTGAAACCATTTCACCCCCACAATTCATCAAGACTGATGGGAGTCCAGTGGGGTATAAAAACCTTCATAGAACTGTAGTCACAAAGCTATAGTAACTCTCGTTCTATACCAGGAAGCTCCGCCTTTTAGGGGCTATACTCCTATTGGTATACTGGGGGCGGAGACCCCCGATATTCTACTCCGCGCTGGACCTGAACATGCCCCAAGTGCGTAATACTTCATGGTACAGTGTGACCCTGACAATCCAAATTGTCCCACTGAAGGGCCAATGGGAAGCAACTAACACAACACACACTGTATCCACAGAGAGAGTGTTAGTCACTAAACAAAGGCAACACGTCAGAAATCTAAGTGGCCCGCGAAAGAAAACAAATGGCAAAGACAAATGGGGACGGCGACGACCCGGACTGTTTAAGTGTCCTGGACCCCGACACCCCTAAAAAGGGCAGTGGAAGCTGCCACACCTCCAGCAGAGTAGGCACGGAGAGTGTTTGGTGTAGCCCGACCCGCTGACTCATAAGCCATCGCTTATAGGTAGAGATAGGCGCTGTGCAGAGAGCGGCTGGCCAAGCGCAGCCGCTCCATATCACACAAACAGTTGTCGTGACAACCGAATTGGAAGTGTGCGGCCCAGTCAAGCCGTTCCCCCTGCACACTCTGGTGAGGGGGAGGAAAAAAGGCCTCGAGGGTAACCACCCTCGATCTGTATGAGCTTGTCACCACCTTAGGCGTGAACGCCAGGTTAGGTTAACAAGTCGTTTTAAAGGACAGCAGCTGTAACGCGTCGCAGGCCTATTAGAAAACGCTTCACGAGCGGATGACTAAAGACCTGCCTGTTAGCAAAACCCTCATGACAAGCCAAAATCCCCGCCGCACACACCCTGAGCGATGCTGCCCAATGCTCATCCATGAGAGGCCGCAGGAATCTCAAACAGGAACGACACTGCAGCACGGGGGGTCAACTGAGGTGTAAAGCAGGGAAGTGGACTGAGCGCGAGAGCACTCGATGGTGGAGGATCACAGCCTGGGACCGTCCACGCTGTTCAAGCCTACGCCGTTCAGACGCCAGGTTAACAGAGGACGGTCTCCGCAAACGAGGACACCGAGTCCCCAGCCTACAACTGCATGTCGCGGCCCATGGTAATCTGCCATCTGCAGTTCCAGAGAGGTCACCTTCTGGCTGGGTATGGGAGTGCTTCTCGGCAGTGGGGTTCAGCGGAATTGTAACGCATCACCCCCTCGCAGTGTCCTTGTCCATCCGGCGATGCAGCATGCAGAGGACACGCCACCTGGCAGAGTGCTCGCTCAGGGCACAAGCAGCCGCCTGGGGGGGGGGGGGTGTTCCCTAAACACTCCACCAGGTCCCTGATGGCCTACTCCTTCGCTGGCCGCGGCCTGACAGGCGTGTGATGGGGAGGGCCCAAGGACGGCCCATTATAGAAGGGATGATCGCGTGGCCGGTGTCAGGGTGTGAGAACATGCTCAGGCCCGGCCTCGCCAGCGTTTCAGGCGCTCTTTGTGTCCCACGAGAGACGCGGTCCCCGCGCAGCCATGGTAGCGTGTTCCACTCCGATGCAGATAAAACACCTACCGTGGGAGTCGCCGCCTGGTGCATAGGCAAGGGGCTCGTAAAAATCTTCTTACGGTTGCTTCTATAAGTTTTTGTTTAAATAAATGATACAATCTATTTTTATGAAATTTATTTGATTTTAAAATTAGATCAACAGCAATCAAGCACAATTGGATCGTCTTGTGTGTAAGTGTATTAAGCATATAAATTAAATTCTCACCCTCCGGGAGGTTGATGGGTCTTGTATAACAATCCTCGGGCAGCGGTTCCACCTCGTCAAGGGCCAGCGCTGGATCAATACTGATCTCCTTCTGGTCCTCGCCCTCCTTCAGGCTGGTGGCACAAACAAAGAGTTACATCCTTTCCAGGATCTGAGGAATGTTGGTGAGGAAAACAAATCTGTACCAAAAACAATCTCGTGTGGAAGTGAGATGATTTCATACCAGACTAAAAATAGTTCAATGGTTTGCAAGTCAAACTAAATACAAAGTTATCGACAGGCGGACGATGAGACTCACGAGAGGCTCGCCAGGCTGGAGATGGGCACTCCAGGCCTCTGCCTCTGCAAGCGGGTTCCTAGGCCGTATTTCTCCTGCGTAAAAGAATATTAAGGGGTCGGACAAAAAACGTAGACTCGACAGGCTACACGGGGCCACAGCCCGACAACATAAATATAGAATGAAGAAACGGCACAGACATAAATTCACAAACTATAGGTTTCTCTTATGAAATCATCCACTTGAGAGAGGGAGCCGAGAAACTGCTTGACAAACTATTTTATCCATATATTATTTTGGTTTATTAAGTGAAATGCTTTGAGGTGGCGCCTGGATGGAACGGGTCCTGCTCGCTGCTATCTCTCACTCCCTCCCCCTAAAAGCCAAAAAGGCTCCCTCTGTGTGGATTGACCTCATTTAGCCGGGGGGCGAGAGGGGAGGCATTCATGTGATCAGGGAACTCACTTGGTTACAGAGGAAATAAAGACAAAAAGGACAAGAAGAAGAAGAAGCAGCAGCAGCAGACAGTGCTAGTGTACAGTCTGACCACGCAAAGTTGTGAAAAATACAACTCACCACCACATGAATAGTGTGTTGCTGGGAGGGTAAAGAAACCAAAAATTAGTGAGCAATACCCAAAACGGGAGAGGGGGGGGGGGGGTAAACAATTAAACAGGTGAAAAGGAAGTAGTAGAGCGAACACATTACCGGCGAGCGTCAACATGCGACGGCGACTCATTGTGATGGACGATGGTTCATCTTTAAATATGACTCTCAGACAATGCAGGACGGCTCGATTTGCATAAGTCATATTTAAAAACACAAAACTACAGGATTCAGTCGGTTCAGAATGAATTTAAAGGGGACATATTATGAAAAACTCATTTTTCAGTGCTTGTGCACATGCATCCGGGTCTCTGATGGCCCTACTAACACACAAACTGTGAAATAAGACAACCCAGTCAGTTTTTGTGAGCTCTCTATTGCAGCTCACAAAAGACAGCTCTTGTTTAAAATGTGATAAAAGGAGCCGTTCAGGTTTGTCCCGCAACCCTGTGTCATGGGGAGTGCTCTGCTGTGAAAACAGACCAGCACAAATATTTTAAAAGAAAGAGGAATTAATACCAACTGTCTGTGACAAAACTGCAGACGGTGGAAATAATTGTGTATTGTCGGTAACGTTGATCGCGCAAAGTCAGAACTTTCAAATGAGGCCTTGTCAGTCTAATATGAGTGAAGACTCCGCAACTGCATTGCTTTTTTCCCTCACCCTTAAATTTGGTCAGAAAACAGATTTTGGTGGAATGATATGGTGAAATAAGTGAAAGTTAACAGACTTCATACAATGGAACCCGGAACTCAATCTCAAACCCCATTGGCGAACAGAAACAGGGGCCTCATGAAAGGTGCGGGTAGGAAAGGTAGGGATGTTAATAATTAACCGTTAACCGACAATAACAATTTTGACCGATTAATACTTTCAGTTAAACAGCGAGAAAAACAAATATTTTTGTTAAAAAAATAACAAAATAAACGTTTGTTGCATGGTAAAATGAAAAATAGGCGATACAATCTGTTCCTCAAATACAACTCATGGAGGCGACACGTGCAACCACACGTGCCTCTTATTTCAGGAATGTAAGGGGGCAGCTTTCACAGTCCCCGAGTGAGGTCCTTTCCCAAACCTGGAAGTGCCGGCCGCGGTGAGCTCAGCTGTTTGCAAACTGAACAGGGTAACTAAATGAAAACGCTATATTTATAATGAACCGTTTAAAATGAATTAACGGTGTGTGATTGGATTATACATTATTTAAAGTAATGCAATCGTTTTCCCCCAACCTAACTGTGTGCACCCTCTAGTAAAAATGTGATTACTCTATACACTCAACAATTACTGACGTCCAAAAGGAGTTCTCATGCCCATCCCTTACGTCTTCAACAAGTCTGAATATTTCCAGTATCACGCTATGATTTTTTAAATATATTTGTCCATTCAAAATAGTATATTTTAATCTTGCTTGATGATGGTTAATGATCGGTTTACGGGGGTTGGCTCGCAGTCAGAAAAAAAAATTCTAAATAAGCTTCCATAGTTAGAGGCACGTTAGAATGGCTAGAATGCGTAATCTGAGCGGTATTTTCAACAAAAAACTTCAAAGACATGTTTTGAGGACCTCAGAGACCTCTATTAACTTGTTGAAAAGGAGCATAATAATAATAATAACAATAATAATAATAGGTCCCCTTTAAGGTAAACAAGGAATGAACTAGGTTTCAATACATGTTACAGCCATGTTAAAATATTTCACAGGGGTTGGCTCTTGAATGGCTCCCAGTTTGAGAATCCCTCCCTCGCCGACTCTACGATGAAAAGAACTTAATGAAGCGTATCGCCAAAGGAGCATTCCGCTGCGAGAGACAAGAGCCCTCATTCAGTTCGTCCTGCGTGGTGGCATCACATGCTCGGCGGCGTACTGTACCGAGAAGGCCAGCGGCATGCACTGTCTCCTCCTCGCCAGCTTCTTCCTGTCGCGCTCCTGGCGCTCCCGCTGGGCCAGCTGCTGGTAGTACTCGATCAGCTTGTTGATCTGGGGGGGGGGGGGAGCCAAATCATAAAGTAAGCGCCCACTGATGAAACACAAACATTTCTGAAGATCCTTGGCCGAGGCATTGGTTTATCAGAACAAGTTTCCCTAATATGTCTGAAAGTAATGGGGGCATTTGAAATTGAAAAGCTATAAATATATACAGTATATATCAAAAAGTCTCTGTATGTAATGCATCTTTTGTGCATGAACATCCCATCTATAACAGACGATATACAGTACATATAGATTTCATTTAGGAGGGGGGAAAACACTTGAAATGAAACATCCGTAAAGCAGAACTCACCCGCTGTGCGTGAGGGTTCTCCGGCTCCTGCCACCCACCGCTGGCTGCAATGAACATTTTGAAATCGCAGATACAACAATGAGAATTATACAATCGTCACTATCTGATTTGATGAGGGCTGGATATAAAATGTAGGGGCTTTTCCACCACAGCAACCATTTCAGGAACCAGGAACTTAGTTATCTATACTTAGGATCTTGGTTCTGAAATTGGTTCCACAAATCGGGTCCTGCAATTGAGGTGGAGTTTTTGTGGAGGGATGGGAACCATTGGGGGTGGAGTCTGTGGCACTGACCCAAGACACCATTTTTAAATACCGGCTGAACAGCTGATTGTGCGTGTCTCCTTCCGAGTTAGTCGAATGTCATTTTCATACCAGGAAGAATAAAGATCAACATCGATGCTGCTTCAACCTCCTGCCACGGTTGTACTTAAGAAGGTTCCGGGCCGAAATGGTTCCACCTTTAGTTCTTGTGCCTTGGTGGAAAAGTGCCTAATACCTTGACTTTTGGTACCATTTCCCAAAGGATTCTCTTGTTTTTACTGGAAATACTGAATTAAAGGTTAACACTCCTTTGAGATAAAAATGTATACATACAGTATAACAAAAAATAAACTTCAATACAAATAGAGGAAACATTTACTCTCACGATGCACGCCTTTTATTTTAGGCTCTCTGATTCTGGTGAGAAAATACCAAAATATCAAGAGTTTTTCAACATTTCTGCAAATTGGTCAGTGGCCGACATGTATTGAGTTTAGACAACCATTCATAGTTTTGATGAGAATATTGACAGTGTTTAATATCATTTAATTACATTTGTAGTGAGTGTTCAGGAGATGGATCAGATCACAACCCTGTCTGGACTAACATTAGACTCACCGACAGATTTGTCTGCCATGCCGACGTCCCTGGAGGTCCAGCGGCAGAAGCCGCAGGCCAGGTAATAGGCCTTCTTCATGGCTGTCTTGGTGGGGTCGTCGGGCAGCGGAGCCGGGATGTTGGTGGCTCTGGTGGACAGTGTGTGCATGCAGCACGGGCAGTCGAAACAGTTCGCACATCTGAAGGACACAAGAGGACGACGGAGGAGATTTAACAGGGAGTCAGAGTTACATTCGACACCCTTTTGAAAAGACATTTAACACATTTTAACTTTTGGACGAATCGCCTTTATCTTATTCAATAAAATATCGCAGGTATGAATGGCAATTTGAATTTACAAGGCCGTAATTTAAACAAAAACTTTTGTGTTAAAATTTACGAGTACTTTATTGAAACATAAACGATCATATTTAAATGACAGCCTCATAAATTGAAATATAAGACACTTTAATCACTAATGGACCTGCAGACAACCTGTTCAATAAGGTCCCATGTGTGGTGATAAAGGATGAAAACATGCAACCCCTTCGAGAGAACACGGATCTACACATAAATATGTGGCTTACTGACCTGTTCTTTTTCAGCTTGGCCTCTGCTGAGGGCATGTTCTCCAGGCAGCTGGGGCAGTAATGGGAGTCAACCTGGAAAGCGGTAGACAGCCGAGTTACTCTCGGAAAACCAGGTTCACATACCGGAAGACTGATCACCCACGGAACATCATTTTGGGCGACTCCGGTGGGCAAACACTGCAGCCGAAAAGCCAGAAGCGTGAAGCAAACCGCAGGACCTAGAAGGATCAAATGCACAAAACATCCCAGCCCCGTCCCAGTTGTGT
>NC_137199.1:20424762-20454762 GCF_960531495.2 Zeus faber | reverse complement strand
AAAAAACAACAAAAAACAACGCACCCGTCGAACTAGCGCGTGACCTCTGCTCGGGCGGGGACGGCCACTGTACACTCCTTCTCTCTCTGGTTGTCTCCGAAGAGTTGAATGCACTACACGAGGAGATGAAGCCGTACGGGTTCACCATCCTGGGCTTCCCCTGCAATCAGTTTGGGAAACAAGAACCGGGGTACAACCATGAAATTCTACCGACGTTAAAGTAAGAAACCCCCTTCCCTCCCTTCTAGGATGCATGGAATGAAAGTGAGAACCCCGGGTTCAAAATGACAGCTTTAGAGCTCAGCTATTAAAAAAGGCCTTAATAAAGGGGCCGAATGTGATATTTCTGCAGGGCTGGATGTTGAGAAGTATCACATTTGGGCAAATCCTCTGTCAATCAGCGGAGCTCAAATTAATCTGGTGGAATCCTTTGGACGTAGGATCGGTTTCTCCTCCAACCGAGTCATTGTTTTGGAATTAAGGCCCCCCGGTCATCCCATATCCCACCGCCCGGGCAGTACGTTGTAACCTGGCATTATTCGTAAGGTGCACGTGTCCGGGGAGCTCCGGGCCGATGAGGCGCGGCTGTGTTCGGCGCTGGGAGGAATGTCTGCCGATAAGCTGATAAGCCTCTTCCTGGATTTCAGGCACGTCAGGCCGGGCAACGGATTCGTCCCCAACTTCCTGTTGTTCGAGAGAGGGGACGTGAACGGAGCGGATGCGCAAGGCGTCTACACGTTCCTCAAGGTGAGTCTCGTCCCACCTGCAGTTCCAAATCAAAGTCACGTGGTGGGGGGCGGGATCTTGGGGTTTGAATAACGTGTGCCCGCCGCCGTCTCCTTGATGTCGCGCAGAACTCCTGCCCGCCCGTCGGAGATAGTTTCGGGAACCCCACCAACAGGCTGTTCTGGGATCCCCTGAAGGTCACCGACGTCAAGTGGAACTTCGAGAAGTTTCTGGTGGGGCCCGACGGAAGGCCCGTGATGAGGTGGTTCCCCAGGGTCAACGTTTCCGAGGTCCGAGCCGACATCCTCAAGTACTTACGGCGACTTTACGTCCAGCAAACAGTTGGTCACTAGATTTTTAGTTTTGTGATCAAATGCGTAGTGCGTAGCACCCCTCCTCCCATGATCTTTAAGTAGATTTGAAGTAGAGCGCCCTCATGTTTTCTTTCCTCGCGCCATCAGAAGAGCGTGCGACAGGCTCCGACAAGACGGAGGTGACATGCGGAATGAAGAGGAGGCTTGAAAACAAATCACTCTGTGGTGCCTCTTCAGAGTCTGGGGTCCAGGCCAGCTCTTTAGTGCATTCAGGCTGCCCTGCGATCCCACGGTGCCATGTCATCTCCTAAATACCGAACCTGTCGGACGCTGCAGCTGAAACGCGCAATATCTTCAATAAAAACCATCATGCAAATAAAAAGTAAATAAAAAAAAATAATGAGTCTGGTACCACCTGCTTTGTTTGTTGTTCTCCTCGGCGAGATGGCTGCAAACCTGAGCATGAAGGACGACGCTCGACGCAGACAGACATTTAGAATATATTTATTAAGCCAGTCAAATACAAAAAGTCTCACATAAGATGTGCTTTTGCCTACAGCAAAAAAAAAAAAAAAAAAAAAAAAAAAAAAAAAGGAACAAGGAAAAGAACAAAACTAGACTACAAATCGAGAAAATACAACTGCTAATAATTACAGCATACCTTTCAAAGTGCAATTCAGCTAATGTCTCATTTCAGCTCTCACCGATTCGGAATTTGTTCCCTAGAACTTAACTGGTTGGTTGATCGAAGGGGGACGCCCGTCACAGATAATCTGCGGACACATCTGAAGCCCCCCGCCGCCCCCCGAATACACGATAGGGGGAGGTGTGGGAACATGAGCACATAGTGAGTTTGTCGTTTTACAAACACGTCCGAGGCGGCGCCCGTCTTTTTTTGTTTTTTGAAAAAGCCTCCGAGCTCCTCTGACTTAAGCGTTGCAGCAGTTCACAGGTCGGTCGGCGAGGTGTAGGTTGCTGGTCATTGAGGCGGATTGAAACTAAAAAACAAACACAGCCGGGCGTCCAGGCAGAGGGCTCCTCTGAGGGGTGGAAACACTGCTGCAACGCCGAGTCAGGCGCTCCAAATACCGAGCGCCAATGGTGGGCTTCCTCTTCTGGCGGCTTAAATAGAGCGTGAAGGGTTCGGGTCGTGACACGGCAATAACTGTGATGTTTCTAATCCCCTCCAATGGATCGTTTAATTAATGCCTGGAAAAGACTGGGGAGAGGAAGCCGGTCATTGGGGCTGGAAGGGGGGTTAGTTATGACTGTAGCTCGGAACTCAACTCTCTGGACAGGTTGGGACTTCGTAGCGGGCAAGTGTATAGGATGCTGTAAGGTAAAACATAATAACGAGTGACTAAATCGTTAAATAAACTGTGGTAAAGTGTTGGGTTTAATGAGATTAGGTCCATCAGAGTGAAAAAAAAATTATGTAGTATGTGTATGTGCTGTTTGTCGAGTATTGTGTGTCTGATACAAACATGTCAATAGCTACAATATATTGGGATTACACTAACAACATAGAAAGAACAGCATTACTAAAGACAATGATTTACACTGAGTCAATGCAACTATCAAAACATTAGATTATAAATAAATTATCAATAATCACAATCATGTTTTTGGCATGATACCATCAAAATTCATTTCCCAAAATTTTAGTATTTCAACAATCACTTTTGAACATTTACACATATGGGACAGGTCAATAACATCGATGGTACTGGAGAAATCATCATAAATGAAGGAACATTCACATTACAATGTCTATGATTCAATGTACCTACATAATTATTCATTGTTGGAATGAATATATGTGGTTTATTCATATCTGGGAATGGCTTCCTTTTAACTCTACAAGTAACAAACTAGGTATGTAAAGTTGTTACATATTTGCAGAGACAATCACATAGGTATATTGTCTGGAAAAAAAAAATTAAAAAATAAAAATCAATGTCGCTAATTTCCAACCTATTTAACAAATGACTTCGGTTCCTGCATAGAATCATATGAAGCAGATTGAGTCTCAAAAATAATAAGTTTAAAAAATAAAAATAAAAAATCCAAAATAAATTTAGAATAGCGAAAAAACAGTGTTTCACAAATAGCCTTATAAAACGCAAGTATAAACAACATCACAATAGGATATCTACAGTTCAGTAGGAAAATTATAGTTCAAATCACACCTTGTCAACTCAAAACAAACTGATTCATGCTACTACCCAAGCTCCGTTTGGTTGGAACAGTGACGCTTTTAGTGCTTTCCGGGGTCAATATTCTGTCGCTCCCTTTTTCCAAAACCCGTCGCTGTGGCTTGATCTGTGTCAACAGGAAGTAAAGAGAGCGGTTAAACGTACATTGAATGTTATAATTTATTATTAATTACATAAGGCACATTGCGGCGATTTCCGAAATAAATTAATACAATAACACGGAATATTGATTCGAAATGGTTTTATAACTAGTATACCAAGTGTAAGAGCTTCCTCTAAAAAAAAAAAAAAAAAAAAAATAGTCCACAGCAACATATCTGCGCCAACATAGCAAACTATACATCCTAAGGGGGGGGGGGGGAGATTTGCCCTAACATATTTCCTGTTATTAATGTTAAATAATAAATTTCCATGAATCTTGAAATGAGAAATGCTCCAATGGGAAGTTGGGGATATTCATCTCGATATTCATCGAGAGTCTTTCCTTGTAGTTTCTATGTAGGCAGAGTGATAAGAGGGAGGGGAATCCAGTCGGAGCAGAGGTTGCCCGTGGCAACCGTCATTATTAACAGATTAGCGGTCGCATTCAGAAATAACCGACCGCTGATTGCCACTGTGTATACCACAGATGATAATAATAACAATAATAATAATAATACCAAGTATTACCTGCATTCTCTGGTGGTGGTCTTGAGGCTTCCCCGGTTCCTCTGGCCCCTCTGGGCTGCGGGAATGATGACTGCCAGGGAAAACCCTGCGCAGAGCACGGGTGAAACTGAGTCACATCACTGCACACACACACACACACACACACACACACACACACACACACACACACACACACACACACACACACACACACACACACACACACACACACACACACACACACACACACACACCACATGTACACACCAGCAGCGCACAAGGCCTCGAGTCTTCGCCCTAACCTAACCATCTACTCTGGACGTTAAAGCCTTCGTGAGCAAGCGGGTGGAGCTGCAGCTGGCGGGTTACTACTCCAGCAGTTTGGGGAGTAAAGCCTGAACAAAGAGTCCCTCCAGAGAGAGCCTCGGCTGGACCCTTACCGGGTTAACGGGCTGGAAGTCGCGTCCGGGGGGCGCGGCGGCTGCGGCGGCGGTAGCGCCCGCTGCGTTGGGCATCCGGGGAGGGAAGTGTACGGGCCAGCCCTCGAGGCCCTGCGGTCCCACCTGCACAAAGGGACCATAGTAGGGGGGGCTCAGCGGGCCGTTCACTGAGCCCGAGGTGGGGTCTGAGGTACGTCTTTCCTGCTGCTGCCCCTATGAGCGATCACAAGTACACACGTGACCCCAATTTAGTTTTTTCAATTTATCTTTTTTTTTTTTTTTTTTTTTTTTTTTTTAAATCTTTTGTTGTTGTGATCCCGATTGAGGGAGCGCCTGCCACGCTCCGGGAACGCAGCGCCCCACCCTTTTCCCACAGGCCGCTGCTGATCTTTCAACTCTAAAGGCCGCCCTGCCTTGCATGGACCCGAGGTTAAAGTTCCAACAAACAACTTGAGGGAGGGTTACACCCAATTTGTACGGCACTGTCAGGGAGAGCGCCGGCTGCCACAAGGGGGCACCGGTGTGCTGGGCCAAAGCTGTTTGCCGTGACTTCCACAGCCGTCCAAAACACACCCTTTTGCCTAATCTCTCGCCCTTAAAAGGCACACAGAGGAAGCACAGCCGCTGTGCCCCCCCCCCCCCCCCTTTTGTACCCATCTGACGGTAGCAACAAAAACCTGGTTGGACTTAGCGGAATGCGGTAACGTTACCTGTTTGTGGTGCTGCATCTGCAATCTCTCAAGCTTACATCTCTCCGTACGTTCCCTTTGACACTCGTTCTGCGCCTGGTGAAGCTGACACACACAGACACGCAAAAATAAACAAAAAAAAAAAAAAAGGACCGGTCAGGCTTGCGCGTGCATCGATTAAGCCTTTTATGATAAATCACAAATCAAAGGTACGTTTTTCACGGCAGACAGGGGAAAAAATGGCCCTCGGGCACTGGGATTCGTTCCTATTTTCGATCCATTTGGTCTCCGCGGACCTGCGTTTCAGGTAACACAGGTTCAGAAGTTCTCTACTATTGAACGCGGCAGATTCATTTGAATCTATCTGTGAGGCTGTTTTTTTTGTTGCTTTCCTCTGCCAAATCTGTGCAAAAAGCCTTCATCTGGCGCCAGCAGCCCGAGCTGTTTATAGCCCAACGCCCGTTCCATGGAACTGAATGATCGCTACTTCCAACAGTGATCACGCCGGCAGTACCAAAACACCTCATGACAGAACGCATCAAAAGGCACATTTGTAAATGTCGGGAGTGAAGTTTAGCCACAAAGCTCACAGGTGATGTTTGTTTAACCGTAGCGTGGAAATGAAAGTTATTAACTGTAGCAGCTGCTGTCGGGACACGTGAGCGACATGTAATACAAGGAGTCTGGAGTGATTCAAAACTGGAAACCTGGTACACAAACATCTATTGGTACAAGCATCATACTTCCTAAATATGCTAATCATGGTGATTTCTTTCTATTGAGCAGAAGGCGTGCAGATGTCTTTTCTAAAAAAATAAAAATAAAAAATAAAAAAGGATATGGACATATTCTCTGCACTGAAAGTATTATTATTATTATTTTTTTTTTCATCATTTGGCAGTTGTGTAATTGAATTTCATTGAAAAGCTCAAATGAAGAGCACAACCGATTTAATTCATGCAACGGCACACAAGGAATTGTCACATGAGCAAAGAAAAAGGCCGGTGGGACTTGGGATTCGGTGTTGAGCATTCAGCCAAGTGTTCCCTGAAATTTTGGCTTCGGCCTAGAATTAATTCCTGTGACATCTTCTCCGCCGATAAGTCATTCAGTGTTAAGTGCGCAGTTAAACTTCTAATTCTGTAACAGAGACGAGGGCTCCTTCTCCCAGTACCGGTAATGAACCAGATTGTGTTCTGAACATGTTGATCATCTTTATTCACCGGAAAATGAAAGAAGCCGTACAATGAAACAAACGGAGGAAGTGACCGAAGTGTTTACAAACTTCCTTATAATTTGGGGAATTCATGCATTCAAATTTTACACAATGAATCAAACACTGTAGGAAAGCATGTCGAAATTGATCGTTGGATGTTTTTTGGGGTTTTTTGTTTTTTCCCCTTTATATTAATACACACACACACACACACACACACACACACACACACACACACACATACATACATACATACATACATACATACATACACACACACACACATACATACACACATACATACATATATACATACACATATACACACACACACACTAGATTGTATGTGTAATATTGTTCAGCATGCAGAGATCTACGCTATTTTTATTCTTTGGTCTTTGGAATAATAGCACCAAATCGGAAAGCGCCGACGCCCTCCACCCACCTGGTTGGTCAGATTGGTCATCTGACCCTGCAGTCTCTCCACTTGTCGCCTCAGATCCTCCTTCTCCTCGTTCATGCGCTCCCGGTCACTCCGCTCTTTCCTGAAGTCCTCTTCAAAGATCTTCACCTGGAGTGCAAAACAGCAAGCGAGGGGTTAAACAAGGGAGCGTGCGCGCGTGTGTGTGTGTTTACGTTAACATGTTTGCATTTGGGCATCACATTTCCATGTCCGACCTGTTCCTTAAGCACGGCTATCTGAGTGAGTAACTCCTGCTTCTTCAGGTTGCTGGCCGCGTCGCCATGGTTACCCTGGCCAGGTGGCGGCTGGGTCGCCGTCGGGGAGTGCAGGTTCAGGGCCTCCTCTAAAGCCTGCGACCGAGAGAGAGGAGATTAACCGAGACAGACGGGGTCACAAAGTCCCTCCTCCGACTTCTGCGCCGCGATCGCTTGCTATCGTGACACAGGACATCCCAGCTTAGTGGTCCCCAACCGAAGCTGTTCACACCTCCACGCTCTGTTTTACACCTAACAACCTCCATCTGTTTTACACCTTACAACCCCCATCTCCCTGCTGCCGCTGGCAGCACGACACGGAAAACGCTGCGTGAAATGATCAGAAGGTCACAGCTCAGAAATCATAGAGCAGATTAATTTTAGCTTCAGCAGAATAACTTCTCTGTTTGTAGGCCTGCGTCTCGCAAATGACCGCACCAAGACTGTTTCGGTTGTTGTTTAGCAGTTTGTTGGTTTCCGCAGTACTTACGAGAACATTTTCAACATGTAACCATTGCAAAGTTCGCATACCACTGTCCTGACTGGCTATGATCCTTTTAATTTTTGTACATTTATATTCATCCCAGATTTATTTAAATGGCGCATTACAACAAACAGCCATTCAATGTATTCGTGTTAGGTAGGGGGTCCTGGGTCCGCCATCCCCAGCAACAATGCACTGATCAGGCATACACAAAGAACTGAAAAACAGCGGTGGTGGGTTGGATAAAGCAGCTTTGGTGCAGCTCTGGTACACCTTCTAGCAATTTATGACTCAAGAATGGGGGTCAAAATTCCCTCCAAAAGACCACCCGAAGACCTCAGGATCTTGAAAAACACTGAAGAAAACGTTATGCTGGGATGCAGCATCAACAACTTTTGAAAATTGTAGATTTGTACGATTGTGACGAATGGATGACAAGCACCATTTTCTGAAAATGGCTCAGAAAAACCCACTTGTCTTCAATGCACCTGGACATCCCATATATTTTACGAGGGTCTAGGTGTCTGGGTCCTCAGTTTCATGAGGCTAGGGTTCACAATAAGCCATTTTATACAGTACCATCAAGTTCAAAAATATGCTGTCACATTGAAATGGTCGCTATGACCGCGCCGTGGACCCACCGGCCGGTCCGCATTTTTTTTCCCACCAGTCACAACACACGCAAGACCAACCCTGTTGAGGCGTTGGATCTCCTTCTCCTGGTACTCCCTCTGCTTGCTGAGCGGGAGCAGCTGGTCCTGCAGGTAGCGGATCTTCTGCTTCAGCTCGGCAGTTTCCGAGTTCAGGCACTCCTTCTCCCCCTGAAACACACAAACAGTCCAGAGATACATTATTTACTGATTTTTGCTGCTGCACACAACCTTTCAGAGAGTCGACACAGAGAGGAGATAGTATTTTTAGACAATCTTCAAGACCTTTTGCTTTTTTACATTCAAATGTTTTTTTTTTCTTTTCATGGGGATGGTAGCTCAGGCGGTAGAGCTGGTGGTCTAGTGATCCAAAGGTTGCTGGTTCGATCCCAGGCTCCTCCTGCTAGCATGCTGTAGTGTCCTTGAGCAAGACACTTAACCCCTAATTGCTCCTGATGGCTGCGTCCGTCGGTGATTGAACAATTGTAAGTCGCTTTGGATAAAAGCGTCTGCTAAATGTAATGTGGTATGGAATGAACAAACAAAACAATGTTTTGTTAGATCGTGAATGTCATCTATTAGGTCAAAAATAATTTTAAGTCGACTTTATATTAAGACTTTAATGCATCCATATAGTCAGTGCATTGTCAACAGCTAAATATATTCTCTAAGCGCTTGTGTTGCTGCATTCATTTGAACCCACCAGCTCATATAATGCAATTGGGGCTGTGACAAAATGCCATTTTTGTTGGCAATTAATTTCTAAGAATATTAATAATAATTGATAACAATTTTATTCTCTTTATGCCACTACCATAGTATAAGCCTATAGTAGTGTAATAATACACATTTGATTAAAGTGAAAATAGACAACTCTTCTGCTTTTACTCATCATATAGAACGACACCATCAGCATTTAGATTGTAACCTATAAGCCTCGCTTTCACCATGCAATTCTGTCTGCCACCGGGTACGATCTCCAAGGAAATTGAAGGCTCGATTTACGGCCCAAAAAAAGTAGGTCCACCATTGCCCAACCATAGGGCTCCCAATCACTGTCCCACACCAGACAAAGTGGAATGCAATCTCTCAACTAACTTGCAACTTTGTTGTGTCTAAATGGACACAATATCTAAATAAACCGATGTAATCCTTCACGATTTTGAACAGTGGAGGTTTGGAGTCGCGCGTGCCACACAACTTACTTAAAATTCAATTTAAAATTGTGACAATTTCAATTCATCTCTTCAGTGAACCTGCTTCTTTTCTCTCTCTCTCATTTCCAAAGTGGTGTTGATCATTTCTTCACGGAGTTCGGCTCTGAGGAAAACGTAATCTTGTCTTTGCGACAGCAGTGCAAACAATAACACCACTTGGAAATGCTGGGGGGGTTTGAAAAGGTGTCTTGTTTATATTTTAATGACAAGGAGCCATTTAATGGCATTGATGATTAGAACATTAAAATTCAGGTAGACAGCAAATTAACCTTACCTACTATACTCAATTGCAACTACAAATGTATTCTATTTGCACATTGGTTCAAAAATCCCCCCCCCCCAAAACAATTTGGATGGAAACATGATCGTAGAATCTAACAATCTAACTATTAAGTTATCTAATGATTGTGACAGCTGTAAATGTAATATACAGCTCATTTGTTGGAGCTGCTGGGAAACAAACTCTTAAAAAGGTGTGGGGAAACTCAATTTGGGGAAGTATAAAATTCCCCTGGGTGACAATGGAATGGCTTGTTACAGTTTTTTTTTTTGTTTGTTTTTTGAGCTATTCAGATAAAATAAACACTAAAAGTACACTAAGACCTGATTAGCACTTGCACACAACATGGGTGTGAATCACAACCTAACAACGATATTTGCAAACATTTGTGGTTGTGGCGTCTTTACGTTGTTGTGCGATAGCAATAGCCTTATTAGATTGTAAGCTTGAATTAATTCCAGGGTTGTCAAATAGGCTTTGTACTAAGCATCAACAGCAAATTAAAGTAAGTGAACGGCCATGTTCTATTTAGATAGAGATTACGTATCTACCATATTGGATGGTGATAGCAGAATGCTTTGATGAGTAATGGCAGTTTACGCCAAATAGGCCCTAAATTATATTCGGGGCAGTTCAGACATGCTGTGGTCCAAGTTTGGTGAACATTGGATCAAATTCTAAATGGCAGCCATTAAGAGCTATACGATTGCCAGAGTGCCACCTATTGACCAAACAACCCCATATTTTTCCCACAGTGAGTCTTACCCTGGACACATCTACTAAATTTAATGATGATAGAAGAATGCGTTGCTGAGTTATGGCAGATTATGTAAAATAGGCCCTACCCAGACATTTTTTGTAAACTTTGAAAATTAATTGGGGCCAAACTATGGTGCGTAGCAAATATCTTTTTGATGAATTGTATTCGAGGCATGACACAAGGAATCCATGGATGCGTTTCTACGACCAGCGGTTCAAAAGTTATTTGACAAAATGTAAAACTGGTCATTATAGCGTCAGGCACCATCATATATATATATATATATATATATATATATATATATATATATATATATATATATATATATATATATATATATATATATATATATATATATATATATATATATATATGTATCAGTGCTTGGGTATTGCTGGTCCATAAATTATAAATAATATCTAAATTTGATATTTCCGAAACTAGTAGGCAGCACGCTAGCATTTCCGACAAGCCTTGAATGCAGTGGTGCAACCTTTGAAAAAAAGCCTTCTCAACTTGGAGAAACAAACTCTGCTGTGCGTCCCACACATGCGTGTTAAATGACACTCACAAACCACTTATGTTGGTGCATGTTCCCTGGAAAAGAAGGATCCTAAACTGTTCAATTTAATTTCATGAATAGATAGTTACGTGGCTGCATTATTTGGAAGAGAGAATTGGTAGGTAAATAATAATGATATTTAGCTGCTGATTCTGTTTTTTCCACCACCATTTCCACTTTTAATCGCATAAGACTTAAGTCATTTATTAAGTAATTAATTGATAGATACAGGTGCCAAAATCTGAGAATTTGCTGCTTTTCTGTTGTGTTAAATCATCATAAATTATATATTTGGGGTTTTCTGTCGTTCAGACAAAACAAGCAGGTTGTAAAAGTCACCTTCGAAACTGGGTCTACTGTGTAGGAGAGCAAAACCTTACTCGCTACGCACACTACACTATAGGGACCACACGTCAGGTAGTGTGTTCACACATGGTCAGGTTTTTCTCTGTCATTTTCAACAGTGTGTTGGGTAAAGCGTAATGGTTCAAAAGGCTTCAATTCGCCATCCCTACTGCACAGTTTGTGTTATCGAACTATCGTGCCACCCGAACTACAAACACTGGCCTGGCTGCTTCCAAGTACATTGGCTCACTGCGGACTGCGGGCCACACCCTGCACATTTACAGCACATTGGATGATAATGTCACAAAGCGTCTTACTCTAAAACTAATCTTGTTCCATTACCCAATTCAAAGTTTTTGAACATTGGTGGTGAAGCACAAAAGTTTAGCTACTTTCATTCAAATGTAGTCGGTTTTTCACAATTTTCTGCTCCGTATGTGGATCGATTTGGATGAAACTTGAACCACGAGATGTCCCGGTTCTAACGATACTTCAACCGTGTCCGTAGCAGTAGTAGTCGTTCTGTTCCGGTCACTTTTAGCCCGAGAAATTCAGGGGAAAATAATAAAAATCCAAACAATGACAATAGAAATAAGAAAATCTGAACAAGAATGAAAACAACACCCCATGGGGCCGCAGCCCTCCCCAGGCAAGAGAAAACATTGTGGCAACATTAATACTAGTCATTCAGATTTCATTACCGTAACATTTATTTTACACTATGATCGGTAATATTCCATTTAAAACAAATTCAGAACACCAAAGATAAAGGATACAAATGATAAAAGCAGGCTGAATAAGGAAAGGCTGAGTCCTAAGTCATGGAAGCCATGAGATCCATTTAATTACAGAGGTCCCCAAAAAAAACACCTACTTAAAACCCAGTGAGCAGCCTACAAGGAGAAAAGCCTCTGGGAGTACCTGTGGCTTCTCTTAAGAGCACCAAGAAAGACTCCTACAGCTGTAATTTTGAGTATCCCTCTGCCGACGCACCCTCACCTGGACGTTCTCGATCTTGGACTTGGCGAGCAGCAGCTTCTTGTCGTAGTCACGCTGCCTCTGCTCCCGCTCTGCCTCCAGCTCCAGCACAGCCTTCTGGGAGTCCGCCAGGCGCTGTCTCAGGTCTGTGATCTGAGAGGGAAAGATGAACGTTTAAATCGGGGAGGGATACAGGTCAGCCACGCCTCCCTACACACCATGTGTTTATTAGTCCCCTATATAGAGGCCTCCCCAAGAATATTGGAAGTGAAAACTTTCATTTGATTTTGGTACCGAACGTCTGATATACACTTCTTACAGATGTGGACAAATTTGTTGCTCCCCTTTGACGAAAAAGAACCCACAATTTTCTGTGAAATAACTTGAAACTCACAAAATAAATTGACATCCATCATTGTTTATTCCATATTTAATAGAATCAGACCTTGCTTTAGATTTTTGATTCAACTGAATATTAAACATAATAAAACAAATGAAAACGGCATGGACAAAAATGATGGGACCCTTAACCTAATATTTTGTTGCACAACCTTAGAGGCAATCACTGCAATCAAGCGATTTCTGTGGCTCTCAATGAGACTTCTGCACCTGTCAACAGATAGTTTGGCCCACTCCTCCTGAGCAAACTGCTCCAGCTGTCTCAGGTTTGAAGGGCGCCTACTCCAGACTGCATGTTTCAGTTCTTTCCATAGATATAAGATAGAAGCCCATTTCAGAATAGTCCAACGTTTTGTTTTTATCCATTTTTGGGTGCTTTTAGCTGTGTGTTTTGGGTCATTATCCGGTTGGAGGACCCATGACCTGCGACAGAGACAGAGCTTTTGACACTGGGCAGGACGTTTTGCTCCAGAATGCCTTGATACTCTTTAACAGATTTCATTGTGCCCTGCACAGATTCAAGGCACCCTGTGCCAGACGCAGCAAAGCAGCCCCAAAACAAAACAGAGCTTCCTCCATGTTTCACAGTAGGTAGGGTGTTTTCTTTGAAGCTTCATTTTTTTTCATCTGTAAACATAGAACTGATGTGACTTGCCAAAAAGCTCCAGTTTTGACTCATCTGTCCAAAGGATATTCTCCCAGAAGCATTGTGGCTTGTCAATATGCATTTTAGCAAATTCCAGTCTGGCTTTATGTTTTTCTTTCCTCCTGGGTCTTCTTCCATGGAGTCCACTGTCACTCAAAAAGCAATGGATGGTGCGATCAGATGTACCTTGACCTTGGAGTTCAGCTTGTACCTCTTTGGAAGTTGTCCTTGGCTCTTTTTCCAACCATTCGCACTAGCTTTCTTTTCAATCTGCGGTCGATTTTCCTCTTGCGGCCGCATCCAGGGAGGTTGGCTGCAGTCCCATGGACCTTAAACTTCTTAATAATATTTGCAACTGAAGTCACACGAACATCAAGCTGCTTGGAGATGGTCTTATAGCCTTTACCTTTAACATGCTTGTCTATAATTCTTTCTGATCTCCTCAGACAACGCTCTCCTTTGCTTTCTGTGGTCCACACAATGATACCAAACAGCAGAGTGAAGAAGAAGAAGAATCTTTATTTGAGTGACTCCTCCATTAAAATAGGCTGAATGACTGATTATAGGATTGAAGACAAGATCAAGTTCAAGAGATTATTTGTCTAATACCAATTAAAGAAAACAGTTAGTTTGAAATATAACTATAATCCAATTATTATTAATCTTTATTAAGGGGTACCAACAAATCTGTCCAGGGCATTTTAGAATATGATTGATCTCTTTAGCAATAATGTATCTCTTTTCACAGTTTCTTTGCTTTACTCTATGACATACCAAAGACATGCAGGTATACATGAGAAAATTGCTTTTAATTTCATCACTTTTCAAGAGGAATGAAGCATTGTTTCAATGAGCTGCAAGGGTATCAACACATTTGTCCACGTCTGTATATAAAAAGTGAGTGTATTTATACAGCTTGAAACTGTTCGGTACAAAGTGTTGACTCTTAAGAAAAAACACAACGTAAACAAGGACATGTTGCTCTCTTTGTGTAACAGACGGCTTAATGACGCAAACGCATGCATCAAGGGTTTTGCTGGTGAAACCCAGAGCTTCACGGTGTCCCTATCTGAATAAGTGTTTGTTTATGTGTTTGTGGGTACGGGGGTTTTGTGGATGTGCGAGTGTGTGCGCGAGTGTGCGCGAGTGTGTGCGTTTTCTGCCTGTGACTACACCGCAGCAGGAAGTCAGTGGGGGAATTCCTAGTTGAAGTGTGGCGATCACAATAAAGATGGTGCATCATTGCAAGACTGCACCTTTTCCACTGGACAAACTCAAGAGAAATAACATTTATCTGCTCAGTCGCTTACAAAGGAGAGAAAGCCTGTTGCTTCTGATGGGATTTGCAAAAACGTACACACACACACACACACACACACACACACACACACACACACACACACACACACACACACACACACACACACACACACACACACACACACACACACACACACACACACACACACACACACACACAGGGTTAGGGTTCTCTCTTCTATGGACTTTCACCTTTTGTTGCCGGTTGGCATTAGACCTTGAAGTGAGACCAAATTATTAAGGTAGGTATTAAGTACAATAATGATGAAAGTAAATAAAATTGTGTGGTCCTTACTTTAAACATTTACACAAAAGAAACCTAACATTTAAAAATGGGAGTGAGAACATTATTTTGATGTACCTGGAAAATTGTGACAACTAGAGCTGTCACAATTAATGACCCGATTGCTATTATTTAAGCAGATTGTGTGTTTTCATCCAAATTTAAGGGAATTCAGCAATAAATAGAATGCGAATTAGGTGCATCAGTTGGGTTGGGGGAAATACACTGTTTACCCAAACAATCTTGAATGCCCATAAATTGCTGATGTAGGTGTGGGAGATGAGGGTGGGTGTTTAAGAGACGGGCTGCAGGTGACACTGGCTTCTACCTGGCACGGCGCAGCTGTACCAGGTTTGCCTCATCAGCCACATTCGCACTGATTGGTCGGACCCGGTCTTATGTGTTGTTTTGTCTTGCGTTGGGAATCGCGGGATGCAGAACGCTGGAAGGCTGTGGACCAGACCGCAACCAAGCAGGAAGCGGACCCTGATTAATGCGCTGTTGTTTTATGTTCCCGTTTTGGCCAGCGAGCCTTTCTGTTCACAATTAATAAAACCATGTCGGGGCCCCACTGCCTTAAAGACTCCTCCACTCCCTGTGGGTAGAGAATCCCACAAGTGCCATCTATACAGTGACTTTAGAGGGCAAGGGCACCAGATGAAAGGCGCCCAAGAGCCTAACCACCGAAGCGCAGAGCTGGAGAACAGGTGGGACTTCCTCCACTGCCAGCTGGAGGGGTCACCGGTGGATTTTGGGTACAGATTGGTCAGGGTTTGACACTTTAATGAGTGAGGCTGGGGGAGTGCGCTGACGGTCGGTAGGGAAATGTGAGAGTTGCATGGCGTGCAGTGACGCTGAGGGGACGTTAGTGGTTGCTGAAGGGTCAGAAGCAGAGGAGTCTCTACTGGGGTCTTCCCTGGTCCCAGTGGTCTCCTCCACAGATGATTATTCACTGGAGCAGTCGCGGGACAATGCCCTACGCATGGCCTTTAAGCGGGTAGTTAAAACTGATGGGGAATTGGTGCACCCAGTCGCTGCGCTCACTCACCCGTATTTCTCGCTGATTGGGGACAGGTTATATTGAGTGAGCGTTGACAGTCTGGAGAGGAAATGAACCAGTTGTTGATTCCGAAAATCCGCTGGGAAATGCTTTCCCAGGCCGACCACCATAACCTGATGGCGAGTCACTTCGGACACCATTAAACACTGCAGCGGATAATGGCCCGCTTCAATTGGCCGGTCATTTGGGCAGATGCGCGTAAAGGATGTGCCGCATGTCCCGAGTGCCAATAAGTCGATCCTCCGGCTACACCAACAGCACTGTTGAGTTGCCTGCCCCTTGAGACACCATCGAAAGACTCGGTATGGACCTCATCGGGCCATTAAGACAGCATTGTTTTGTGTTGGTCCTTGTGGAATATGCAAGCCGGTACCCCAAGGCAGTGCCATTGAGCAGTATGACGGCCAAAAGTGTGGCACAGGCACTGTTTTAGGTCAAGACCCGAGTCAGAATTCCGAGGAAAATCCTGACCGACCAGGGTACTTCTTTTATGTCACATAAACTTTGGGAACTTTACGAGCTGTTGGGCATCTGCTCAATTTGGACCGGTGTGTGCCATCCCAAGACCGACTGCCTGGTGGCTCGGTTCAATAAGAAACTGAAGAACATGGTTTGTAAGCTTGTGCACTACCATAGCTGTAATTGGGATAAATTGTTGGACCATCTGTTGTTTGCGGTGTGGGAGGTGCCTCCGGCCACCACGGGATTTTCTCCCTTTGAACTCCTCTTCGGCAGGAGACCCCCGGGGGTGCTGGACCTAATTAAGGCCGTACTGCATGCCCGGACATCAACCCAAACTTGTGCTGGCAGAATTGAAGGCCATGCTGGACATGGGACTGGTAGAGGATTCTACAAGTGGCTGGTGTAGTCCCATTGCGCTGGTAGTTAAGTCCACTTCTGCGTAGACTACCGAAAAGGTGAATGGGGTGTTGAAATTAGATGCGTATACGATGCCCCGGCTCTATAAACTCCTTGCCCGGTTTGACACAGCTAAATTTTTTACGACACTGGATTTAACCAAGGCAGATTCCCTTTTGGAGTGGGCTGGGGGCCGGACGGCTCCCCGGCCTAAGGTGGGCAGTGGGGGTATGTGGCCGATGAGGGAGCGTGGTAAAACAATAGGCTGCAGGTGACGGCACTGGCTTCTTCCCGCCGCAGCGCAGCTGTACCAGGTCCACCAAATCAGCCCCATAAGCGCTGACTGGTCGTATCCGGCTTGAAGTGTCTTCTTATGTGTTGCTTTGTCTTGCAGTGGGAATCACGGGATGCAGGGCGCGGGAAGCCTGCGGACCAGACCGCGACCGAGCAGAAACTGGACCCTGATTAATTCTTCGCTGTTTTATGTTCCAGTTTTGGCCAGTGAGCCTTTCTGTTCACAATTAATAAAAAATATCACACCGTGCCGGCGCCCCACTGCCACAAAGTCTCCCTCCCTAAACCCATACCTGTGGGTAGACTCCTATAGTATGAATAATGTATTATTAGAAGTGTAATTTTACACCACTATTATAGTGGCATAAAATGAACAAAGAATGTGTGAATTGAAATAATTTGTCTGACGATTGAACCACAACAAAACTGTTAATATCATGACAGCCCGAGTGACAAATCGTCAAATGTTTCCTTTTACCGCCTGGCACCCATACAGTACAACAGCGTGAACACCGTACCTTCTGTTCAAACTGTGACTTCATGGAGTTCCACTGAATGTCCCACTGCTTATTCACCTCCAGTACCTGCGAGAGGACACGCAGAGTGAAACACATGACGCAGGAAGAAGAGCACACACAGACTTTCCCCTCGTGGCGAAAGAGGTTCCAGCGGTGAAGTGCAGAGTGAGACTCACATCCTTCCTCTGCTTCTCCAGAAGCTTGATCTTCTTTTCGTACACCTCCAGGTCACAAGGCTTTGTCGGGGTTTTCTCTGCGGCTTTCCCACTCTGTGTGTGTGTGTGTGTGTGTGTGTGGGTGTGTTGGGGGTGGGGGAGGGGGGTATAAGGGGATATGAAACATTCCTTTATGACCTAACCTACAGTCTTCCACCCTGTCAGCTGTTCCACCACAATGACAAAATGTACACACTGACACACAGCATTACAGTAAATATGCAGTCACAAGACTACTCAACTGTTCATGTATCAGCATGTTTCCCCACTATCTTCAAGAAATCATTCTCAAGGACATTTTTCATGACCCATGTATTCATGTATTCATATTCCCCTGTCAAATCACACGTGGTTTTGTTTTTTTTTCCAACTTTTTTTTGCTGACAAGACCAGGAAAGACTGGTCAAACTTTCAGAGTGATTCCCAGGAGTGATTCTCAGACGCTTGATAAATATATGCACAGCTTTTCAAGGACACGTGAAAACCGTAGCAATGTCCATGAAGAATAATACGGAAGCAATTTCTGACCTTCTGCGGCGTGGTGACCTCCATCTTGGGTCTTACACTGGGAGACTCCTCCTTGGCCGGCTCCTCCTCTGCCTCTGGAGGTTCCGTGTCGGCTGGCTCTGCCGGGGCTGCTCCCCCTGTGACCAGCTCCTTCAGCTTCTGATTTTCTAACCTGAGCAACAGAAGCAAAATGTGGGAGTGAACGGAAGCCCTCTTCCCTTTGTTTGTGGAGATCTTGCCAGTCGTGGTGTCGGGATTTGGGCTGGGAACACCCTAGAAGACCAGACTGCAGTTGTACAACAGTGATGGGGATTTTGCTGGAGAAGTATGATAATATTTGCATTCGTAATGACGTTCAAGTCTAGTAAGACACAATATGCAGCCAGAGTAACTATTGCATGAGAAATTAGTTTGTTTAAGAGCTGACTGTTAGTGAAAAGTTGTTCTTTCACTCAAGACATAAAAAAAATAAATAAATAAAAAAAAGCTGAAATGGAAGAACCCACCTCAGCTGTTCCAAGTCACGATTTCTGAACTGGTGGTCCTCTTCCATTTTCTTCCGAAGCTCGTTGTTCTCCTGTCTGAGCTGCTCACAGAGCGTCTAAAAGAAAATATCACAATCATCTATCACGTACGATGGCTATACCCGCATGTTTACTTGTGTGGTGGATAAGAATAAGAAGCGTAGTGAATTTGCACACAAACTTGCCAAGTTAGGTTTGTCGTCATACTTGTTTGGTCATGATAAACAGGAAAATATAAGGCTCTGACGACATGTTCCAAAAGTTTTCAATGAATTCTTCTTTTATTTATTTTTTTTTTATAAACGTATAAACGCCCATTCAGTTCCTCATGCTGGATGTTCTCCATTGTGCACTGACCAGCATGACAGAAAACTTGATATAATTGTTATATTTGACTAATCTGGCCATCTTAAAACAGGTCAAAAGGCACATAAAACTTAGAAGTTAATCTCACAGGCCAATTACAAAACTCAATAACCAATTACTAAACGATTTTTAATGTTTTAATTTTCATTAAATCATTTGATTTGAACTTCCTAATAATATTGACAATCATTCCATGAAAAGCTTGTTTGTGGTACTCAATTACAGTCTTACAGGTTTTTAATTTGGATAATTTTGTCTGAAGTCCACAAAAAGTCCTCCCACCGTGAAGAGAGGACTCCAATAGCATTATGGGGAGTCTTGTTTATGTCATCAATATGAGATATACATATTTTTTTTCCAATAATTTCAACTTTAGCACAAACTACCGTTTTTTGTTAGTCTAAGGCCAAACCTCTGTGAGCTTGTTGGGTGGACTACATGAGAAACACATAAAATCTGTGGTTGACTTGCAATTTGAGGGAGTTGCTAAAGGTCAAAAAGTTAAAAAGCAAATATTAAATATGATAAAACAACCCATTAGTTTTCTGTTGTGTTTCTCGTGAAACATCTCAGAATTTACTTAACAAACAAACTTAACAAATTGAGAAATCAAACACCTTAAATAAAAGAGTCTAATATGAGGTCAGTCATTCCCAAACCCTCTAATTATGACTTAAAACGCACACACAGAGATGAGAAAAAACGAAAGCCCAGTCACATTTCCCATGATTATATATGAGCCACCTGTAGGAGGGAGGTCCTCTGCTCATTCTTCTGGACCTTGGAGGAGAGGTGGTGGAACTCCACGGCCATGCGGCCAAGGTGGGCCAGCAGCTGGTTTGGGTTGGACTCCTCTGCGAAGATGCTGAAGGAGCTCTCCAGTCTCTGCAGCTGGCTCGCAAGCTCCGTGTTCTCCTGCGGCAGGACAGGGATCATGCCGCCGCCGCCCGCCACCGCTCCCGCCTGGACGTCACACAAGACAGAGTCAGTCCTGTCGGCCCCGCTGACCAAACAGACGATTGAAAATTCAACCTGTTCGCAACACTCAACGAGTTCGCAAAACCTAAGGATCATGGTGTGCATCTTGGAATTTCTACAGTTTTTAATTCCACCAGAGGAAGCTTAAATATTATAGGGCTGGGTATTGGGCACAATCTCACGATTCAATGCGGATATTTATGAGATAGCTCACGACACGATTCTGGAGCGATATATTGACATTTTATACGTAATGAGAATCGCTACCAACTTTTCAGTATAAACATTTAATTGAACAAATTGAGTATAATACACAGATTATGTATTTAAATTCATTTGTGGCTATGCTGTATTTTATTTAAGTGGAAAATGGTTCCATAACTTCCAATATGATGATGAAACAATTTAATTAAAGGAGTATTTATTTTCTTAAACCCAGGCCTAATAAACTTTAAATAAAGAGTGTCTAGCGCTACACAATGCATCATATTTCTATTGTTATTGCAAATTCATTAAATATAAAATGACACATCACAACCGATCACTAAAACATCAGAGATAGTGAGATATTTGGAAATGGCACACACAAATTTTGCTTTGTGGTATTTCACACCACCATAACAATATTTTACATCATAATCGCATATCCACCCCATATCGTGCAGACTTGTTAGTGTCTTCATTTTACTGAATTAGATCGCCTACAATTTCCCTCCGGGGACGAATAAAGCACCCATCTATCTATTGATCTAAGACTGTGTCGTATTAAGGAATTCTCTAGGGCATGTGAATCAGCGACACGAATACTGCCAGTGGTAATCTTGTACTTTCCCTGAGCTGAGTCAGACTGGGTTTACCAGTATTGAGTTCATTTGGCTGTTTTTTCACTGAGTCACCACTCCTGATATCTGACAAGGCCAATAGAGCAGGGGCTAAATAAAGCTCATTGTTTCCCATAGCATAGTAATTAGTGGGAGGGGCCATACACTAATGGTGGACAGCTGCTCACGCATCCTGCATTCAACACTGGGAATGTTAAAACATATATTTCAGTTGTTCATCAGATTACAGTGCACAATTTATAACAGTGTCCATAACATGTGAGGCTTCAAATTCAGAATCTCTTTTCCCTGAGTATTTATTTACATAACACAGTGTTGAAAGTTCCACCAAGTTGAAAGCTGACTCATCACCACATGGGACAAGTCGTATTTTACAATATAATATTGTGTGCTTTTTTTTTTTTTAAGAAGGGAATTTATACAATGAACAGACTCTTTGTAAGCTTTGAAAGGTTAAACAGCAGCTTAGGCATGTTTAAAATAAGAAAAGAAAAAAAAAAAAAAAGGAAAGGTGCGAGCCAAACAAAAAACAAATAATTCCTCATTTTTTACCATATGTGAGCCACCGCAGCAAAACCCGCATTGTAGCGCATTTCAAAAATTGCCAAGAGCAGCCAAATAAGTTGAAAGCCTTTCTAGACGGAAATTGACATTTTCCAGATTCGTGTTCCTTTGTGGGGTTTTTTATCTCTCAACGTATTTTCAAAGCCGAGTTTGATTTATAAATAGTAGATAACTGGAGTTAAATATTCCCGTTAGATTACATGGTGAAACACAGTTCACTTACAACGCCGATCGATGGTTTCCTTTAGCGAGCGTCCAGGTGAAGATCATTCCACCATATTCCATGTGATGTGAAGTCACAATGTGGAAGCGTTTTGGTAGAGTTCACCCTTTAAATCTTACGTGTTTTATACACGCACCGGGATTCATTGTTGTGTAGGCGGCGTAACACCCGAATAAGAAAGGCGACGTCACCGTTCTCCGAAGGCTTCGCGTCAACATGACGCGGAGCCTTCGGAAAACTGTGAGTGATTATCTCAGAAACGCAGTTTGCTGAACCTTCGTCATTAACAAGTCATAGCTTTAAAAATATTTGCTTGAATGACACAAGTGACACCTTGTTTTGAGGCTCTGATTGACGGCACCAAAAGTACCTAAAATCTGTGGTGGGTCACATATTTGTTTTTAAACCCCGACAAACAATTTCTAGGTAAAAGACTATAGATGAAAATCTTTTATTTATTTATATCTTTTTTTTTTAAGTATCAAGAAAGTGAAGTCTCATTCAGATTTCTAATAGTTAAATATATGCAACATTATTAAAAAACTTTAGCAAATTAGCTTGAAAGTTGATCATTTGATTCATGTAAGTGTCACATGAATTCTGGCACTTACAGTTGGAGCATCGGACGTCTTCTGTTCCACATTCACCACCTCGTACTCTGATAAGGTCTCCTGGAAAGACAGAACATTTGTAGAAGTTGGGGACAACCTCACATCGTAATGCAAAATAGGAGGCACATTAAAGACGGAAACAAAAACTTAAGGAGTTCAAGGAATGTTGTCTCGACACATCACAAGTGAAATGAAAGTAGACACTTTCCAGTTTGGAAAGAACCAGATGACACAGCCGGACAACATTCCAGTGACAGTGATCCAAGATGTCACCTGACGCAACCCCATCAACAACACACTACCAACATTACTCACTATCGGCCTCTCGGGCTGAAGGGCCTTCCCTGGAGAGCACGGCAGCTCCTCCCTCAGGTCAGTGCTGGGGATCCCATGAGGCTTCACGTGAGCTGAAACAATCCCACGGTTACTACAATGGCCAAACTATCGCTCGAATATAAGGCAAGGAGAAGTTGCTTTACTTTCGTTGTACATGTGTCACGTTTGGGTGAAGTGCGCAGCGGCCTCCGTTCAAATGTGAACGGCTGCTGCCTTGAGCTCATAGTTACCGGGAAGTCTGCGAGGCGTGATCTGCGCTTCGCCCTGCGTCGCTCCTCCTGTGCAGAGACTGGCCGCGAAGCTGGACGACTTCAGGGCCTCGTTGTCCCTCACCAGCTCCTCCACCCGCTGACGTAGCCTGGATGCCTCAGATTGGGACTCCTCTAGCAGGTCCCCTGTAAAAACACAGCGGCGCCAACTCTGTTCCATTACCCGTCCATGAATATTTCACACAAGATAGCCAACTACCTACACGATAAGACAACACTACAGAATAGCTAGTGGTGCAGAAGCTCTCACAACAAACGTTAGTCTGTTACGACCGGTGTTGTCAGACTTAAGTGTTTTGATGATTGACTTGTGCATTAACTCCATTTGCAAACGGAAATCCAAGACTTTTGCAATACTGGGTATTCATTTCTCACATGATATTGATACACATGAATACCATAACGCAGATTCATACTAGGACAGGCATGTGTGCCCCATCCACCTACCTACCTACTTACTTACCTATCTAAAAGTTCATATTAGTTTTTACATGCGCAACTCAATTGGTATGTATTCTCTTTCTATGGCTGCCTCAGTAAATAAACACAATTTCAAATAGTGACAGCTGTCTTGTTTTTTAGTTAATGTAGGCTAGAGCTTTATTTTTTTTATTGGTATCTTATCTCTGAGCACAACTTGGAACCTGACTAGGACTCAACTGTCATGATTCAGACTCGAGACTCACCCACAGGTAATTGGGATTTGACTCAGACTCAACTTTGCTGACTCAAACACTGTCAACTCAAGAGTCTACTCAGAATCTAGGCGAAATTACTCCACTAAAAACGTTGGTTGTGAATAATACTTGTGTGTAATGAATGAAGGGGATGGTCAATACCTGAACACACAGTCATCTGAGATAGGCTTGCTGACGTTAACGCACCACAACAAAGGACAAATGACTAGAATCAGGTTTCACCGCATTCCATTTTTTGTTGACATGAGACGATTGAACCTTTGCGGCGGTATGTGTGTTTTAATTGGAATCTCAATGGAACTTTATTTTACAGATGCTACAAGCTGAAGGTTGAGCTCAACCCCTGTTATCAACATCAGTATCCAAAGGTACAATTCAAAATCTCATTACTCAAACTCATCAGATGTTAGGACGTGCAACAGGACACCTGGCACGCAGAGCCAAACAACAGCTGGCGTCCGCCCCCGTCGCCAGAGCCGTGATGTCACCAAGCTGTTTCAGGCACCTACCTAAGCTCTTCAGTCCCTTCATCCGCTCCCTCAGTATGCCGTTCTCCTCCAGTAGCTGTCGGTAGCTGGTTCCGCCTGCAGCCTCCTCTCTGGCTTTGGCCTCGCTCCCACCTGGGTCATAGATCCGATATGGGCCTTTACCTTCCATAGCCACGGCTTCACTCACTAGGCATGGTGCTCTGAACTGAAGTGGGGGTGGGGGGATAACACACAGTTCAGAATGTGTTGTTTGTACAGCGTACATACTCCAACCTAGGCCGTGAAATGTATGGGGGCACACAAACAGATGAAACAATGCAAGAGCCTTTTTCCACTTGCATAAAGGAGAGGCCCTAGACACAAAGCACTGATTACATAACATTTTTATTATGGTTACACTACACACACCTATTTCCCTTTACAATGCAAAGGGCCATTTAAATGTTACCCTCAACCAGGGACTTCAGCAGGAGGAATTTTAGGCCAAAACGTTTTTGCAACCCACATAAATCAAGTTGCAATATGAGCCGTAAAGCATTGAAGGTGGGCACCCACAAAGACGGGACCAGCGATCATGCATGGGAGCGTGGGTCACTGTATGAAATGATGTCACATAACCCTCAAGCTCAAAAATGCACTAAAAACTCCTTTGTAAGGGGTGCAGAAACACAACAATACAAAGAAATACAACAACCAGTGGGCCTGTTGCTTATAATGGCACAGATCTCATGCACCCAGGCATCCTGAGTAAAGAGTTTACTGTACCCCCTTGGAGTCTTTTCGCCCTCTTTTCCTCTCTTCGTTCATAACTGAAAAAGCAGCAAGTCTAAAGGGATCCAGTCCAGAGAAGAGGACAAGGACCGACAGGCAGGTTAGAGATGTTTAACAACAAGAAAGCTGATCACTGACAAGAAACAGTATCACATTGTCATCATCCTTTCCATCAGTGTGTCAAGTTAAGAGCTGAGTAAAGGTTTATGTGGATTGTGCGGATGTGGATATTTAACATTAACTACGGTTATGCCCGGGAAGATTGTCTCACATTGTAAAGTATGAACAAGTAAATGTTTCATAAACCCTTCTTGAGGAGTTACAAGCAGGGCTATTCAACTGGCGGCCCAGGGGCCAAATGTGGTTGACACATCAGTATAGATTCACCCATTGAATAAAATAAGCTAGCAATAAAAATCAGAAAAAAAAAAAAACACAAACATCACTAAACTGCTAAATAAAAAGCAGTTTCGCCTGTCACCAATCACAATCTGTTCACTCACTTTCTGTCAAACTTATAAGACTTATTACACATTTGTTATTGAGCTGGTAAACACAGGACTAAGTCTGGAGATGCTATGTGTTGAAATAAGTTAAAAATGTTTCGTGTTCATAGTTAGATTAATGTGAGAAAAACCTGATGGTTAAAAGTGATATATAATGTCTATACCGAAGCAGTATAAAACAATAGAGACTTTTTAGATTTGCATTTCTTGGGTGTTTTGGTACATTTTATTTTACATTGTTTTTAGATTAGATCAAATACTTAATTCATTCCCGGGGGGGGGGGGCATTGCAGTGTAACAGCAGCTCAAATACAAAATAATAGACAACAATAATGAAGTAACATGAGTGGAAAAATAGAAGATAGAAAGAAAAAAAATAGCGCTAGACAAGTTCAATTTAGCAAAAGATGGCAACATCCAATAACCTCAAACTAAACAATAAAGCAGCCAAGTTGACAGCGTGAAGGAACAAGACAACAAACGATCGTGTTGACTTGTAGGAGACTGGGCTGTTAAATAGTGGCCAGCGCGGCCCCGACAGAATGCAGTTGAATAGCCCCGATCCGACGTCTCAGATGAGGCAGCTAAGCTGCGGCTCGCTGAGTTGACTACAGTGATGTTGGCTAACGCCGATAAGAGGCTTCGCTGTTGTCATGCAAATAGAGAGCAACGCTAGCTAGCGGCCGAGGCGGTGTTCGGCGACCGTCGAGGGAGCGCTCCCTCCGCTCCCATGGCGGTCCCGTGAACCGCGGCGGGAACAACGCTCCCTCCGTTCGCTGCCGGCGCGGACCGCCACACAAAGGGAACAAAGAGGCGCCTGTGGTCGTCTACCTTCCTGCTCCTTCCCCTGCTCGTTCGCCTCCTGCCAGACACGGCTAATGCGGAAGCGGGCGGCGCGGTGCAACCTGGGAAATTCCACCCCGCTCCGCATTCGATGTAAACAGCGGTGATTGACGGCCGAGCGGGCCAATGGGCGCGGCGCCGTCGCGCTACGTAAACGCCGCGTAAACGTGGACGCCACGGGAGGGCCGCCGCTGCGCTCTTTTAAAATCGAAATTCGCTAGAAATGTACGCTCAGCAGAGGCAAATCATATTATAGTATGTTTAGCAGAGGAGGGGGGCATTTTTGTCACTTTGCTGTTCATCGACAAACTATTCTTCACTTTTGTAATTTCCCGTTATAGCACTGAGTAGTCCCCTCCTGGCCCGCGACGCTCACTTTTATTATTGTTATTATTTTATTTTCCGTTATTAGGGGACCCGCCGGACCCGCAGGGCTGGAACCCCATTGTTAATGTTTGGGGAAAGATCCTCGGAATTTTTAAATCTAAAACGATCGGGAACACCAACTTCGGCAGAACCTTCAAGCGCGGTTGAGGTGTCGTCCAAACCCCTATGCCACAAGGATCTCGACCAACTTCGGCATAAAACACAAACATAGTTGACGCCTTGTTTGAGTTCGCTGCCACAAACATGTTGTTGTTGAAATTTAATCCAAATCGATCCACATACGGAGCAGATACTGTATTAGCGACAAACCAACCCAATTTAGATCGATACTACAGAGACGAGCCAATGCATCTCACGCCGAAATATGTCCAACCCTGCTAAAACTTTCTGGAACACATACTTCAGCATAAGCTACGAACACAGTTGAGGTGTCGTTTAAACCACTATGTGACAGGGATCTCGCAGTTTACATTTCATCCAAATCGATCCACATACGGAGCAGATATTAGTGAAAAACCGACCTTTGACCTGAAATACTCAGTTGGTCTTGGTTCATTGGCACGTCACACATCTCGTTCTAAAACGAACAAGATGAGATTTAAAGTAAGATGCTCTATGACATCATCATATTATTTACGATAAATGTACAGATTCCAAAGGAGAATGTCCAGTTGGACCGTGTTCAGTGTGCGGCGTGAACTCTGTCGCTCTGTAGTGTTTCGACGTTACCAAACTATCGATTTACGTGTATATTTATATCGCTTCCTACCTGCTAGATGTCAGTAGTTCTGTTCGATTGATATTTTAAATCCGTGGTCCACATTACTTTGCTGGATTAATGAAAGATAAAATAATAAGTAATCCGCAAAAACTTGTCACCGCCTCGAGTCCAACCCACTGGAATGTGGGACTGAGTGATGCGTTCAAGATCCAGCAAGGCGTTGGAAAAATAGAATTCAATGCAATTGTAATTACTCACAAAAATATCACAAGGTTTTTTGTATTTCATGGAAATGTAACTTACTGAAAATGTAATCCAAGGCAAAGAGTCAACAAATAAATTACGTAAAATCGACTGTTACGTCGACATTGATACGTCATCATTGACGTTTACGAGACACAACGTCACCTACCGTCACTGACACTCAATGTGTACTTCAATGCAACAAGGTAAGTTATAAAAATGACAAGATGTTGTTTAAAATAAAAAAAGATTGCCATTTTAATAATATACAGCCATTATTTGATGTGTGATCTTTATAAATACTGTGATATTTGTTTTGATCATTTTGTCCAACTGTTTTGGACAACTGTTTAATAAAACAATTATCTGACTTGTTTTGTAATTTCTTATCCAAATTTCCTATAGTACTCTACTTTACTACTTTTTAAGACTGTAAATTCAGCTATTTAGAACTATTATTTAGCACTGACTTATCTCATACAATTATGTCCCGTTACAACTTAAAATCAATGGTTGCCGTCTGGTTGAAATTGAAATGCTTCATACGTAATGCCATGAAAGTTGGATTCATGAAATGACATTGATGTAACTACGTAATGTTTATATGTCCAGGTCAGCCTGAAGGTCAGTCACAACATTCAAAAAGAAAGTACTATGGACGTAACTCCACAACGTAACTCCACGATGTTTGATGTTTGTATGTTTAGTAAATTGTGATGTATTTCACAGAAACTAAAAACCTGTAATATGTGCCTAAAATTAAATTATTATTATTATTATTACTAGCCCGAGCGTGAGGGTTCGCTTAACTAATAGTGACATCTTGTGGGGCATAAAACCCCAAACAAAAATATTCTTGCATGCCAATGCTGCTACCACCAAGCAGGGAAACTAGATGTAGCTCACCACACTGCTGTTCTATATATGACCTCAAATCGAATAAACGTGCCATTAGCTCTGAATTGGACTATTGTTTTGGGGGTTTTTTGCACAATGAACCCCACGACTGGAATGAAATGAACATAAACATGACATTAGAGTCATACATTCCTCTGGATGAAAATCTATGTTGTTGTTTTTTTCACCTGTAATACCTGTAAAATGCCATCACCGGTAATAGTTTCTCGGTAATGTGTCTGTGATGTGTGAATATTGATTGTGAGAAATGTGGTTGAATTGTATAGTTTATGATTTGATTTTACTCCCTGTTAACTTCTGTTCATAGTGGTGTACATACAGTATATTTTATTTAATTTGTATCCCCTTTTGACAACCTTCTACTGCTGTAACATATGAGTTCCACCCAGGGATCAATATACTGTATATTCTGTATATATATATATTCTGTACATATACAGTACATATACTGTACATATACTGTATTGTATATAGTATATATACACATATGTACACACACTATATACAGTATATAAAGTATATATAGTATATATATATATATATATATATATATGTATTTGAAATGCATTCTAAGGGAGAACGACCCTACCGGGTATGATCCATAATTAAAGTTTCAGGGTTAATTTTGGAATTCATGTTCTTTGTTCACTTGGCAAAAATTTGGAACTAAAGCTTGAAATAAACCATATGCATGACTTTAAATGTTGTACGGATGCCAGTACCTTTTCTTTTAAAAAAAATATATGTTTTATATTATCAGTAATGCAAAATATAATGTACAATCTTATTTTAACAGGAAGACATAGGAGCACGGCATGCATCACAGCAAACAATGGTTGCAGGAAGTCTCATCTGTCATTAAGGCCCGATGGGTGACAAAAAGTGTCTTTAAAAACCTTTTTTTCAATGCACTACACCGTGGAGAGAAGTATGGAAGTGTGTAATACTATGATTAAAATTACCTGTGCTGATTAAAACCTACAATATTATTCATCACACAATAAGTTATTTTCACAGTAAGTCTTTAACGATAAATCTTTAATCCTCAATAACAATTTGTCTTTTATTAACTGTTCAATGCTGCCCCATTAGTCATGTTATTGCCTTAAAGTGTTGCATTTTTATTGCAATTCTCATCGAAATGGAACAATTTAAACAGATCTGAACTGGCACTCTGAACTAGTTTTCAAAAATATAAGAATAATAATAATAATCAAACTAAAGATAATAATTCATTTTAAATACATTTTCATAAGCTATAGAAGGAGAACAATGTAAAATAGAATACAATGATGCTGTGAGAATCATGAAGCCTATCTATCTAACTCCAGTCTACTATAGTTCTCTATTACAGTATGTTTATCCTCAGA
>NC_137199.1:20319762-20419762 GCF_960531495.2 Zeus faber | reverse complement strand
TGCGCAGCTCCCTGATTTCCCGCGGCAGCACCGCAATGGGAGCTGACGGGCAACAGAGAGGGGACAGCAGGGGAGGGAGCTCATGCGGGTGAGGACGCACTCCAACTGGCAGCGGAGGAAGTCTCACTCGTCCTCCAGGTACTTGAGGTGTTTCGCTTCCAGCGGATCGGCTCCGGGGCCACTTTCACTCGGCACCCTGCCCCTCCCAGTCCCTGAAAGTTCCCTACCCTGAGTCGGACCGAACAGCGCCCCGCAGCCACTGATTAGGCCGATTCGAGGCAGCTAGGTGGCCGCGTGAAAGGGAACCGCACTGTCTTCTGCAGCCGGTGCTTGACTACGCCGGTGCTTGACTCTACCTTACTTGAGATGGTTAAGTTTAGGTATAATGTTAGAGATGGTTAAGTTTAGGTATAGAAATGGTTAAGTTTAGGTATAGAAATGGTTAAGTTTAGGTATACGGTTAGAGATGGTTAAGTTTAGGCTTAATGTTAGAGATGGTTAGGTTTATGTATAATGTTCGAGACGGTTAAGTTTAGGGATAAACCTAGAGATGGTTAAGTTTAGGTATAATGTTAGAGATGGATAAGTTTAGGTATCAGGTAAGAGATGGTTTAGCTTATGTATCATGTTAGACATGATTAAGTTTATGTATAAACTTAGAGATGGTTAAGTTTATGTATAAACTTAGAGATGGTTAAGTTTAGGTATATGGTTAGAGATGGTTTAGCTTCGGCTTAATGTTAGAGATGGTTAAGTTTAGGTATAATGTTAGAGATGGTTAAGTTTAGGTATGAGGTTTGAAATGGTTAATTTAATGTATAAGGTTAGAGATGGTTAAGTTACGGTGTAATGTTAGAGAAGGATACATTTAGGTATGAGGTTAGAGTTAGGGTGTCGTCCATGTCCAATGAGACATTTTTCGGACTATTGGGGTTTGGGAATAATGGGCCGTCTGAACAATAGCATGACACCATTGGCCAATTCCGCTTCCATAGCATTCAAAATGTCGCTTCTCATCATATTTAAACACACGTCACCCATTATTAATACACCCTATAAACATAGTAAGAACTACATTAAACCCAGTTTTAGGAGCCACTATAACTACAGTAAATGCGCAGGAAGATAGTTGCAGTATAGATTTACTGTAAACTTGACTGACCAGTCATGCTTATGTCATTTCTGTCGTTCCTTTGGTGGAACAGACATTTAATTACAGACTAGGGAGTTTCCTGATGTTAATTCTGTTTCTCTTTCTGTTCCATCCGGTTCCTACTGCCAATACCAACAGAGTCACTGAGTGAACCCGGCCATAGTAGCGAAAGCAGAAAGGTTAAATGTGCAACCACAGGAAAGATTCTTACTTTCAGCATGAATTTAAACAATATTCAACGGAGCGGCACACATAGAAGGACAACAATGGGTTTTGGGTTTTGATTCATTTAATCCACGTCGGCGTGACAGTTCAAATAACACAGTATTTCATTGGTACGGTGAATTCAACGGCTACTTTCTGAGGGGATTCCTGAACTATGAGTGGTCGATGTGTTGGGTTTAGGTGTCTCCATGATTCTAGGATTTTGTAAATATAAAAATAAAATGAACCCATATCAAAATAAGAGTGATGCTCAACGATGTTGAGCGATGTCATTGCAGGAGACTGGTCTAAGGCCAGGCGGGGGGCGGGGTACGGCAGGTCACTTGGTTTGGCAGAGGAGCAGCAGTTTGTGGATACTATCTATAATATATCCGAAATTGGTGCAAAAACAACGCGTGTTTTTGTAAATTATGTGTGTTTTGTCATGCATGTCATTGCTGCTGCCACACTGGAATTTCCCTTTGGGGATAAATACAGTATCTTTATCTTATCTCTAACTCATAACAGATATTATCGATGAGCATCAAGGCTTAGTTCCACGGACGCAGGAAAGGTCCAATCATGTTCCCTGGATCCTTCAGGGTTTTTCAGTTCTCCGCCCATTCAGTCTTCTCCTCCGCAGAGCAGCAGCAGCGTTTTGCGGTAGTCTCCGGAGGTGTCGCCCTGAGAGGAGGAAAAGAAACAACGGCCACAGCTTTAAGGGAAAGTTTTAGGCTTTTTTGATCGTCCAAGAAAAGTGCTGACATGTGTCAGTTCTGTGACAACTGGCTCATCAAAGCCAAATTGTTGTAACCACACCTTTGTTTAGAATGGACTGTGATCAGATCAGAGATTAAGTTAATTTAAGACACACTATTTTGAAGAAATGACTTAATGTATATTAAACAAATAAATAAATAGATAAATTAATAAATAGACAGACAAATAAACCAATAAACATATAAATATATAAACAGATAAATAGATACATAAATAAATAAAATGTTTAAAATTAAGTTTTATAAATATATGAAAATAATTATAAAGAAATATACAACAATAAATATATTTGTCTATATGAATATAATAAAATTTTATTTATTCAAGCTATTATTGTGAAAATTTATGAGAACATTTTTGAGAGGTTACAATATTCACTTCAGAAGTTAAGCATAAGGATACCATCTTCAATAAAAATCTTGAATGTACAAAAAGGCAAATTTCAGCATTCAAGCCATTGCGACCACATACAAATAAAGGTAACACACAAGGTTAGTTACACACATTTCGGCTGAAGAGGTTGAGGCTGTCTTGTTGGATCAAAGGTTCTCTCTTTAAATTTAAATCAAATTGTTTAAATTGACAATGAACAATGATAGTATTTAAGAAAAACCTTGCTTTTGTTGTTGGAAAAATTTATGTGATTAAAATAGTAAAAAAAATATATATGCGGTATAACACATTTATTAGATCATTCTTCATTATTCACTATCACTACGATATCTCAGCTCTCAAACAGCACCGGTCTGGGGGCACACTGAGGTTTTTTCAGGGCAATTTGATCTGTATGTTAATATAGTTCTGCACTTCCTGTCTATATGGCTGTTACCAATCACACAGCGGATAGAGGAAGTTAAGCATGCAAGGGAAATTCCTAAACAGCCGTGCTGTAGATGATTTCTTATGGCACAAACACCGTTAAAAAACCATCAACCAACCCAAGAAAACCAAGAAATCAGAACAGCACAGGTACAGTACCCGGTGGAAAGTAAAATAAAATAAACCGGAAATAAAGTCAAGAGGTTCCAAGCTGCAAGCACCTCTCTATAGAGACAGGTTGAAAAAGAGACACAGCAAAACCAAACCAAGAGTGTTAGTAGGCAAGAAAATGTTTTCACTTACAACCATGGTTTCTACCTGGATGAATTCATGGAGGGAGGTGTCCTGCGTCTCCTTGAACTCTTTGCGAATATTGAAAAGGTCGACCTCGCTACGGGAGACCATGATGCGGATCAGGGCCCTGTCGTCCGTGCCCAGGCCCTAGAAGGAGGAATTTAGTTTCGACGTGGTCACTGTGAGACGCCGGCTCAGAAATAAAGCCCAGAGTTAATATTTCGACTATAATTTACCAACAAATAAAATGCATTAAACGATCCTTTTCAGTCTTAAATGGCCGTCGGCGGTGGGTTATTCGGGCTGACGCTCTATTCTATTTACCTTCATGGCTTTGTACAGGCGGTCAGCGAAGTACGAGGGCTGGTTCTTCACACTGCGAACTGCCGCGTGACGAGACGGACGGGAAAATATCAAAAAAGTGTTTGTCAGCACCACAGATAAAACTTTACATTTATTTTTGGAGGATAATATCACGAGTAAAAGGCGAGATCAATCGTTACCTATCGCATAAAACGCATTTTTCACATCGCCCGACATTTCCTTCTTGATTATCTGCTCGATGTCCTTATTGGTGTATCGGACAAACTCCTGGAAAACTATAAATAGTATAAGTTAGTGTAAGTGGATTTTGAGCGTCCATGCGCCGCACAGTTGATCCCTCCCCGCGGACCCTTACCCCTCCTGAGGTGGGGAAAGCTCCTAGTGCACAGGATGCTCATGAACTTCACCTCCATGTCGTCGGACTCGGCGTTGCACACCTCTGCCAGTTCCTGTCGGGTTTGTCAAATTCACAGGTTTTTTTTCACGCCCGGCAAAACAATGACAGGAAACGGTGACAGCGACACATTTGGGAGTGAGTCACATTTCTCAAGTCACCTGAGCGTCCGAGTCCGCCCTCTCCACGTCGGCCGGGCCTTCCTCCCTCGCGCCCTGGATAAATGAAAAAACATGTATGTAATGGAAGTGAACGTAGCGTATCGCATACTATATAACTGAGAACTTGTCATATAATAATGTCAGATCATATAATAATGTTGCCCACTTGGCCTTCATTGCAGCCTGACCGGCCTGGAAACGCCGTCTGTGAGTGTTTCTCCAGGTTTCTTCCATTTTTTTTTTTTTACACCCCTAATGGATTTTGTCGGTAGTTTGTCCTCGATTTCAATGTGAAATGTGAAGCCCTTTGTACTGTTCTGGGATTGAGGGCTAAAGAAATAAATTTGACTTGACTCGACTACGTCCATTTGGCAATAACCCGCGATAGCGGCCGAGGGGGAAGATCACAGATCGTGAGATGAGAGATGCTGTGAGATCGTTACTTTGCTGATCCCCCGTGAGGGAAATTCAGCAGAACTTATCTCTCCCGAAGTTCCGCCGTAGTACACACTGCGTTATCGAGAAGACCTCTCTACCTGCACCAGGGAGACGAGGATCCGACAGAACATCCCCGAGGTGTCCGACTCAATGTCTCCCTCCAAACTCTTCTTGTAGCCTGGAAAAAAAGCACACGGCGCCGCGTGAGGATCTGAGGCGCTCGCGGGAGAGGCGTTGGACCCGGATCGCGCCCTGCGGCTGCGGCGTCCGCCCCATGCCGCACACCCCGCTCACCCTGCTGATAGGCGGCGTTCATGGCGTGGATTTCCTCGTTGCTCCTGGTGACCAAGATCTCGATCAGCGCGTGCTCGTCGGTTCCGGCGCCCTGTCGAACGGGAGCGGGTTCAAAGGGGGAGGGACGGGCATCGGTCGGAGAGCAGTTTTGCATTTAAGCAATTAGGAGTCTAAACTCAAGGAAATCAATGTCTCATTTGAACATGTCGTACTTCCCCACAATGAGGCAATTCGTAGAATACTTGATTATCGTACTTGGTTATTTTTTATTTTTGTTCAAAATTTTTGAAAGTAAACGATCAGATCAGAAACAAGACCGCTTGAAGACAAAAGTAAGCGTCTCCTTTCTCGAGGCCTCTGGGATTCCATGTAGGGTTATAAAACCACCTCGCGCAACGCTGACATTGTTCCCAGAAACCCCGGCTCTGGCCAAATCCAGACCCGGCATCCATCTGCCAACGCAGCAGTGACTCAGTGGGAGGGGAACTTTTTCCCACGGCCCGCTTATGCAGCGCAGAGTCTCAGATCCGGGTCGAGACTCGGGGCAATTCTCCCCGTACCTCGATGGCTTTCCTCATCATTTTGGCGTCGAACTCGGCCGGGGTCAGCATGAGTCCTATGACGACCCTCTCCAAGTTCTTTGACAGCTCCGACTTCAGGTCTTTCATCAGATCCTGCCGAGACGGATCCGCGAGCGGAGAAATCGAATTGTGAGAATTTTGGCTGCAGGAAACACGCAAATAGGGTGGGTGTAAAATTCCCATTTCCTCTCTCTCACCCTTCCCAAGAGGGATTTGAAGGTCTGTCGGATTTCTTGTCTTTGGGCGTTGCTTCTCTTGGCAACGATGTCGATGATGGCGTCTTCGTCCGTCCCTGCGGTCATTGCAAGAATAACAGCAAATAAAACAACTCCCGTTATCCCATTATCCATTCGCTATGACGTGCTATACTGTAAAATGTCTTACCGAACCCTTTCATCGCCTTCCTCAGAGCTTGCGCATCTGCAGACGGATCAAACCCTCCCGCGGGGCGCACGGTCGGCCTTGGCTAGAGCAGCGAGACGACAGAACAGAGAGCTCAATCAAAGTCCTAATTCTGGAGCCGCACCTCGCGCGGAGCCGCAAAGCAAAGGCAAAATTTCCAAAAAACCTTTGTATTCCTAGAAAATGAATACGCCGGTCGGAAACTTGGATAACATGCAAAGGTCTGCACAACATGCACGACGGTAGCAGATAGGAAAGATTTATTCTCATGTTGTTCCGCGACAGCAAAAAGAAATCCCCCAGCACTCCATTCAATTGGGAAAGCGTTCTCCGTCGGGGGTTAAAGGCCGAGGACACAACAGGACGAGGGCGGGCGACGTGAAAGAAACAACTTTACTTGATGACCAGGCGGTGAGAAAGCGCCTTGTCGTCCAAAATCGCTGAGGTCCGTGCAGGATTTGTCGACCCCTCCCTGGGCCCCGTTTGGGGCGATGCCTTGTTACGAGGAAATAGCCGCGCTTGAGTGCACCCATTCAGAAGACGGACGGCGTTCAGACACCGTCGCCGGTTAGACAAAGCCTCTTACTGTGCGTGCGTAGCGGTGTTATCTGTGCGTATTTGGGGCAGTGCGAGGCAGACTTGCAGGAAGAGCGAAATCGGCAATTAAGACAACATTTGCCAAGCCGAGCATGCGAGGCCACATCGACGCTGGAGAGGGGGAAACGGGGGGGGCCAACCTGGATTTTAGTCATAGCGCTTATTTCCCACATCTTGTAGGCTATCTGAGCGGCCTCGGGGAAGAATTCTCCAGCGAGGCTGCAATGACCAATGTGACAGCAGACGTCCAGTCAACCTTCTGTCATGTCCTATTCTGGCGTCTCGTTATTGAGATTGTTGATCCTGTGAGGGTTTTCTTCCACCGTCTATTTCTATGTTATTTATATACTTATGTCTGTGTTTCAAGAGCTGTATTAATGACAACAAAATGGAATGGTTTCAAGAGTGCCGTAAATGGGCCGAGAATTTAGACGTAAGTGGCGCTCTATCGGCACCGTGTGGCTGCTGCAGCACATTGCAGGCACTCACTCGTCATCTCCGCCGCACAGGTGGAGCAGGGTCCTCTTGTAGTCCCCCGATGTGTCGTCCTGATGGGTTGAGAAGGCGCAGAAAACTTTGGACAACACTCTCACCCGGCGAGATGGTGGCGAAATCGAAAAATCAGTTGTTCTTTTGCCAACCTTAATCATGTTGTAGAGCGATTTCTCGTACTGGAGGCGGAAACACTCTCGGATGTCCAGTATGTCGATTTCAGAGCGGCAGATCAAGATCCTGATCAGGGTGTTGTCCGCCGTACCCAGACCCTGGAAATAAAAGGGCGACCGTGAGTGTATTTAAACATCCTAACCGCGGCATGTTCTCCAATCCAACAAACCGTCCTTACAAATCACAGCGCCGCGACCCTTATTTACCTTCATGGACTTGTAGAGGCGCTTGGCGAAGAACATGGGAACGCTCCTGATGCACTGGACTGCGGGAAAGACCAGGAGCGAGAGGCGGCCGGGGGTTAATAACCCGCTAAACTGGTTTACCCTGATCGCTAATGATTACTTAAGACCACGGTTTGACCTCTCACCGACGGCCAGCATGAGCCGCTCAAAGTCTCCGGACAGCTCGCTCTTGATGCTGTCCTCGATGGACTTCTCCGCGATCTTCTCATAGGCGTCGAAAACTGCGGAGGAAAAGTCAGGCACGGGCGTTTTTTAACCTCTGCGGCGCGTGAGGCGCAGATACTTTCTCGTCGCATTGAGGTTCAATTAGTACCATCCCAGTTACATATTTTGACCGTACGACAGATATTTGGCTCCTTTTAAAGGCCCGTGGGGATCTCGAGGTTCCCTGGCATTCGTCCGGATGCCACAATCCGGTGCTAACGACCACCGTGAGGTCCACTCACCCATTTGGAGGTGGGTGACACTGCGGTTTCCCAGGATCATGATGAATTTGGCCTCGTCCGTCCCCCACTGCTCCTCCCCAGCATCAAACAGGTCCTGGACAGAGGTCGAGGCAGAGACGGTTTCCCGGTCACGCGCCAGGAATTTTAATGAAAAGGCTTCATGCAAACAATCGTCCCAAGCCTTAAATTGGGGGGGGGGGGGGGGGTTCTTGCAATTTTGAAGATCGATTTTGAAAAGCTTTGATGGACGGGGACGCTCTGATGAAAGGAGGCTTGGACGCGTGGACCCTTGGCCGCCGATGCCAAAGTCGGCAACGCCGAGTCTACGTCTCGCTGAGAGATGGCGATGTTGAAAGTCTCACCTGCGCGTCCTGCTCCACCAGGTTGGAGTCCACCACTCCCGACCCGTCCCTGGTGCCCTGGAACCGCAAGCACACAGTCACCACAACAACAACAACAACAACAACAACAACAACAACGGGCGTCTCCGAAAAGGTAAAAGCCGAGCGGCGGGGCGGTCTTGGGCGCACGCCCGCACGAGGGGAATGAGGCTGTTTTTTTTCGCGCACTGACCTGCAGCAAAACCACCAACATCTTCTTAAAGTGTCCCGAGGTGTCGGCCACCACGTCCTCCTCCATGTCCGAGCCGTACGCTGCACACAAGCACGCAGCGTCGTTTGCATCTCGGTTACGGAGCTCTGCCCCGCGAGGGTTGAATTTTTTTTTTTTTTAAAGCAGTAGAAATAGAAAAAACGCAGTGACCGCCAAACGAATACCGGTCTGAGGTCAAATCAAATTGCATCGGTTCGAGGCGCAAACACAGCCCCGCGCTGTTCAGGCCGATTTTGTTGATTGTGGTTGAACAAACAGACAGCACTTGTGTCTTGCAAACCGGAGGGGGTGACAACACGCAGACAAACCATTTCCGTCAGAGACAAACTCCCATTTGAATCGGTACCGAGTTCATGAAGTGGAAAGGAGATCTCTCACCATCCTGGTAAGCCGCCACCATATCGCGTATCTGCCTGTTGTTCCTGGACGCCAGGACTTCGATCAGGCATCTCTCGTTGGTTCCGGCGCCCTATGAACACGGCACACCGCCGAATATGAATACAAACCGTCCGCCGCCTTTGACAGGGAAGCCCCCGCGAGGAGAGGTTTGCACGTACTTTGAGGGCGTCATGGACTTCTTTGGCGTCGTGGTGAGGCGGGGTCCTCATCAGACTGACGATCAGACGCTCGAACTTGCCGGTCAGCTCGTACTTCAGGTCGTCGATCAGGTCCTGGGGGGGTGGAACGTCACGGTTGGAGGTGGAAACGGGGCCTCGACGGCAGTTCTACTCCCGGATTAAAGGCGTTGAATCTGTGAACTCGTTTACCTTTCCGTAGCCGGACTTGTACGCGTCGATGATCTCCTGCCTCTGCGCGTTGCTCCTGGAGGTGATCAGATCCAGGATCGTCTCTTTGTCGCTGCCTAAAGGACACGGTGCCGTTATTGCTGACCTTTTAACACGTTTGGGGTCGGGTCTTTTTGAGGAATCTCTGTCGCGATGATGTTGTTTAAATGTTTTTTACAGACAAGGCGCCAGGACGACATTAAAACCAGCTGAAGAAAGGAAAGCGAAAGATCGGGGCACTCACCCATGCCCTTCATGGCATTGTAAAGGGTTTCCGCATCGGCGCTGGGATTGCAGTCGGGAGCGTTGGTTATCGTACCTCGGAACCCCTGCAAGATCAAAACATAGATGTGTGTTTTCAAGGAACGGGTAAAACTATTATAACTGCATTGGGGAATGAGAAGTACTCGATATCATTTGGGTTGATTCCAATTTCTGTATTTCTTTCCACCATAGCCATCAGTGGATGGACAGCCTGCACCTCACCCTCACCCACCATCGACTGTGACGGAGGGATAATGAATGAAAACGTGAAGATTAATGCAGCTTTTTGAGAAAATCACCTGTCGCTCCCTGATGCTGTGTCGTACTATTGTATACTGTACTGTATATCTCCATACTCACTTTATTCACATGCACTTTACTGCACATATCTGTATTTACAAATAGCCTATCCTATATACATAACTCCATTCCCTTCTATTTTGTACCCTCACTCTGTATTATCTTTTTGAGTCTTATTTTATTATTATTTTATTTTATTTTATTTATATTATTCTATTCATTAACTGCCTTACGTTTTAGGAATAAGTTAGTTTCAGTTAGTTGCTAGATAAGAAATTAGGTAAGCTATTATGTTTAGTTTAGTAACTATTGTGCATAATCTCCGGGTGCGTTGTAAAGACATTTCACTGCATATATGTACGGAAGGATGTATACGTATGTGACAAATAAACCTCTTGAACCTTGAATCTCTTGTTCATTACATTAAACCCACACGTTCGAGCTGCCTGGAGACACTACTTGTGTGCTCTTTTGAAGAACACAACTACCACAGTGAGACTGACTCCTTCCAAGCTGTGGAAAGTTTAACAGCAGCACATGAAAAGAAAAGCAGAGTAAAATGAGCTATCGTGGAAAAATTCTGTCACCCGCCCCCCTACACACAAGAATTCCTGTTCCTCCCCCAACAACCTATTGGAACATTTCTAGGGGAACGCACTGAATTTGGAGGCAAGGCTCGAGGTACTCTGCAGTAAGAAAAGGTTCTCGGGTCGCATGAGAGGCCATGAGGGCAGCGTCTATTCGGCCACTCACACCTGTCTCACTACTGGCTGACCGTCAGAAATGTGCTCACTCCCCAGTGTGTGTGTGTGTGTGTGTGTGTGTGTGTGTGTGTGTGTGTGTGTGTGTGTGTGTGTGTGTGTGTGTGTGTGTGTGTGTGTGTGTGCGCGCGTTTTTGTCAAAGCGGCAGGGGTGGGCGGGTCTGGTTGAGCTCCGGGGAGTCGGGTAACACAAAGACCCCTGCTTCTCTTGGACTCACATGATCTGCCGCCGTGCACACAGAGTCCCGGAGGAGATTTAAGAGCCGGTGCCGTTCCTACGCCGCGAAGCAGGGGCCGCCTGTTAAAGAGAACCGGATCTGCCGCCCAAAGAGCTGTGTGCTGCAGTGGGGCGGCCGGCCAAAGTGTCCTCTCTCTATTCTGTGGGCCACGAGACCTCCCCCCGCCCGCTTTAGAACCACCACAGTAACATCACTCCTCACGACAGCTGGGAGGCTTTTCCCCCATGGCAACACAAGCGCCAAATACAGACGCCTGGCAACAGCATTTCCCTGCGTATGTTTAACACAAGGCATATACGGTGTATATGCAAGTCCGAGGTGTAAACAGCATTTGATTCAAGACTCAAGGGGATGGTAGCTCAGGCGGTAGGGCTGGTGGTCTAGTGATCTAAAGGTTGCTGGTTCGATCCCAGGCTCCTCCTGCTAGCATGCTGTAGTGTCCTTGAGCAAGACACTTAACCCCTAATTGCTCCTGATGGCTGCGTCTGTCGGTGTTTGAACAATTGTAAGTCGCTTTGGATAAAAGCGTCTGCTAAATGTAAATGTAAATGTAACTCAAGAGTCAAGAGGTTATTTGTCACATACGTATACAGGCTCGCGCAGGCGGCCCCGTGCAGTCCTAATCTCGAGATAATTCTGTGGACTGGTTCAACCGCAGCCTGGTACAGTTGCCTTGTCCAAGAGGCAAAGCCCCCCAAAAATCACAAGGATAAATAAATACAAAGCGTATATTTTTTCTCAAGGACTAGTCCAGAACGGCAGGATAATGGGCTCGAGCTCCGGTGGAGAGTTGTATCTGCGCCATTAGTCATCAGTAGCTGCTCGATAAAGCCATTGTTTGCAGACAGGCCGTGCCATGTGTGTCCATCAGCTGCCGGTAATGATGACACCCTACCCTCCCTTCTCAGTGTGGCTGGGGAAGCACATGGCCACAGGTTCGGGAAACAAACAATGAATGAATGAACAAATGAATGACTGGCGTACGTGTGGCGTCCACCGCCTCTCCCGCGTTGGAAAAATGCAAAAATGCAAAAAAAAACAAAAAAAACAAGACTGCATGCTTCGGAAAGACAATAATGCAGATGATTCGATGATAGGGTTAGGGTTTCCCACTTACCATGACTACTTTCGGCATTCTTTGCACACGGCGGAGAAGTGATCCACGGTCAGACACCCTAAAGGGATGTCAGACAGGGCAGGATTAAGACACAATCGATGTCCTCGAAAGGTGTCAGGGTTGCATCTCTCGCTCGGAGGCAACGTCACGCAGCGTACGCAGTACGTGACCACGTGAACGTACAAAAACCATCATCGTCATCATCATCATCATCATGAGGCCTAGTACAGTAATATACAACTCAATCCTGAATGCCACAGCAGATCTGTAGCTGTGTGATATTATATGGAAAATAACGGGGTAAAGGAAACACTTGACCTCACATTCACCCACTGATGACACGTAGGCAAATGGTTTTGGCTCCAGGTTTAATTTACTCCCTCTTTTCTACAATAGGGCCTTTATGCAGGCTCCATACAGTAGGCGCTGATGAGTGGTCGCTATTTCTTACTGAATAACTGTACCACCGCGATTCTTCTAACGGGGATTTTTCTCTTTTCAATCCAATGAATTCACATTTGTCCAGCGTGCTTTACGAGGAAATTAAGAACGAGGAGAGAGTTGAGCGCAGAGCAGTGTACAGTAGCCTATAGTGTGAGACATAGGAAAGACGCTCCAGAAATAGAGAGGGGCTGTTTTGCGTTACTGACGCTCTCTCACGGTCCGGACCGCACCCATACAGTATACAGCGTATATGCACCCCATAATCGCTGCGGTGCTGCAAACTTTATCCGATCGTTCCGTTGGATCGTGCGTTACCTTCTCTTTTTGTGTGTGCGTGTGTGTGTGTGTGTGTGTGTGTGTGTGTTTACTGTCTTATATACGTGTCTGCCGCCGATGGCGAGTCGCGAAAGAACACTCAAATCCAACACTTCTCAAAATCGAATATTTGTATGTTAAAGGTGAAAGCCGGGGCGTCTTACCTTCGTGCAGCTACAGAACGTGAGGGTCTGCAGTAGCGGTCCCGCTGACTGTCCTGCGTCCCACCCACTGTGCGCCGCTAGTGCGCTGCCGTGACGCGCTCACTGCGGCCGGCATGTGGTCATAAATAACAAAAGGTTGAATATTTTTTCCGCTGTTGAAAAGCCGAATAAACAAAACCAGACAAAAAAAAAACAACAAAAAAAAAACCAGTGTCAGTCTGTCGGACCCCGAATCCAATTCCTTTTCCAATTCCGGCGACGGATCGTCTTCCCCTGGCGGGGTCCCAAACCGGGGTCCGCGGCCCCCCTAGGAGACACGTGAAGGAATCGCAGGGGGTCCGCAGCAAAATGATTTATTTAATAAGTACAGCTTTTTTCATAGAGCACTTTTTTCCCCCCCCTCAACCAAACTGTTACAAAGGGCCTCACGAACAGAAGTGTATGGCATAAAAATAAACATGGTGGAATAGAAATCGAATCAAACAGAATGGCAATAAAAGTCTATAATAAAAACTTGTAAAATGCAGAGAAAAAATAAAAACAAATAAAACAATAAAATAAACGCCGGAGAGAAACAAATCCATTTAAAGGAAGTGGACATAAAACAGAGTTTTGAGGCGCTGCTTCAAACAGTGAACAGATGCGGGGGATCTCTCCCCTCAGCTTGAAACGATTTATTTACTCATGCACCGATATTACTTTTGCTTGATTTGTTTCCATTAAAAGAGAAGGCGTTTGGGAACCCCGGATCTGCTTTTCTTTGCGCTCGGCCGCTCCCGCAGCAAACGGGAGCATCGACCTCGATGTCAGTTTACACACAGGCCTGTGAGCAAGTTTCACTGTTCATGCCCAAAAAACAGGGTGCACAACATCTGACCGCACAGGAGGGATAAAACAGAGGCACACGCCGTTGTGTGTTTAAAAAAAAAAGGCCCCTATTATTCAATGGAGCATTGAAAGGTTATGACGGGCCTTCTCGAACAAAGATTTTCCCACGTGAACGGGGGTTGACTTGAGCTGATTAACACGCTGATACTGAGGGTGATAGTTCCCTCTATTTTTATCCTCGCCGACGTCCGTTCCAGTAACAGGGGGGGAGGGGAGGTGCAGGATGGGTGGGGGTGGTGGCGGTCGAAGGGGCACTTCAATATGGCTGTGACAGAACTGAAACCATAGATAGCAGATAGCCTGCCGCTGTGGGGGCTGGCGGTGGTGGAGAACAGCGGACGGCACGATATGAAGAGGTAACCCAGTCCACGTAGCAGATGCATGACGTGGCCCCCGCCTCCCCCTGCCAAATAACACCACAAATGGTGTCTGCATCTGCTGCAGAGGCCGGCCTTTGGTCATGTGATTCATTCCGCACTCATTATGGAAGAGACACCACCCAAAAAAGAAAGAAATAATGAAAAGAATTAGAAGAATTAGAAGAATCTTATCACTGATCACACGACACGCCACACTGCAACACATGCATACACACACACACATGCACGTGCTCTGGATGGTGGCTGGTGAAATGCGGCCTCTGCATTTGACCCATGAACCCATAACATTACATTAACACATAATAATAAATGTGTGATTATTGTTATCGTTACTATTATAATTATTATAGTTATTATCATTCATAATAATAATTATAAAAAAATACACGACTTCCGGTAAACATCTCTATCCAACAGCAGCAACGAGCACGTGACCGCTGTTTAGGAAGACAGTGTGATACTGACCTCTGCTGCTTTGAATGTGTGCTGCGATGAACAATTTGGCAAGAGGAATGACAGAAATGTGTTTCAAACATATGTTTTGAAAACAGGAACCCCGTTACTGCTTGTGATTCAATACCTAATTGTGGCAATCTAGGTTTGATAACTTGTTTAACGGCAACAAATGCCGGCCATAACGAACTATGGAGGTAAAGTGGTAATCCGTACCATTATTTAGTCAAAAAATGTCCCTATTTGATACTTTATCTATCTTTGATACTTTTTTTTAGCCACTTTATAATAAACAGCCGTTCAATGTATTTGTGTTCTGTATCTGCCTCTTTATCTCCTCTATATGCTATTTCAATTGTTGGTGCCAGCATCCACCTGTGGCTTTGATCAGAATCAGAATCAGAAATACTTGAATAATCCTGGGGGGAAATTACTTAAATAAGCTAAAATAAGCTCGATAAGCCAGTGTCGCTAGTTGTGGTTGGTTAACTGTTGATATGGATGAACATTCACAACTGACCAAGACAAAAAAAAAAAAAACAATCAGAAGAAGGCAAACTTTAGAAAAATTAAATTGACAGATGACGAGGTTAACCCCAGAACTTTACAATTTTGAGGGAAATTCAGGGACTTGCTGTCTACTCAACCCAACACAACGATTTCATGTATATTATGCTGCAGGAAAGAAACAAGCTCTCAAGTAATGAAAGCAGTAAAGTAAGACGAGGCAGACAAGGGAGCGTGCTTAAGCCACTGTCTGCAGGACACAGTGCTGGCTTCTTTCCATACACGTAGGATGCCTGCTACAGTTGCACCCGAACAGGGACCTGGGAAGGCAGAAGGGCATAAGTTGGAAGCGGCACTGGAGAAGAACCACTGGCTGCGGTTGCGCATCACCGAAGGCAACTTGCACTGCCAGCTGGAACATGTCATTGCCAGCCTGAGCTCCCGTGATGACGGGGCGCACTTGCGATGGGGGAATGAAGCTCCCGGCCCCTGGTGTTGGGTCTCCCTCTCCTCCGTCTCCTTGGGGGGACCGGATCCCGGATGGATGGATTTCCGGATGGAGATTCGGTGTGTGAATGAGGATATTCACACATATGTGTGGCCTGAAATACTTTATAGGGGGGAAAAAGCATACCGTGAAGGCTGTGGTAAGCCATTGCATGTCGCACTCCCTATTATTCGTTACGGCTTGGCCAGGGTTTAACACTTTAATGAGGGAGGCTGGGGGAGTCTGCTAACGGTCAGTAGGGAAATGTGAGTGTTGCGTGCCAGGTCCCATTGGTTGCCTCCACTGAGGATTTTGGGCTACAGCAGTCTCGGGAGGATACCCTACGCAGGGCCTTTGAGCGGGTAGTTAAAATCGATGGCTTATTGTATGCCCGGGCGCTGCGCTCACTCACCCGTATTTCTCTGTGATTGGGGACAGGTTATATCGAGTGAGCCATGACACTCAGTCAGGAGAGAAAATGAGCCAGTTGTTGGTTCCGAAAAGTGGCCAGGAAATGCCGTTCCAGGCAGCTCACCACACTGCACCGGATAATGGCCAGCTTCTTCTTTTTTCTTTCCCAATAGCCAGCTTCTATTGGCCAGGCATTTGGGAAGATGTGCATAAATGGTGCGGAGCATGTCCCGAGCACCAATTAGCCAATCTTCCTCCTACTGTCGAGGTGTCATTTGAAAGACTCAGTGTGGACCTCATCGAGCCTTTAGACCCCAGTGCTCACGGGTATCATTTTGTGTTCGATTATGTAACATGGTACCTCGAGGTTGTGCCGTTGAGCAGTATTATAGCCAAAACCAGGGACTTTTTCAGGTCATCTCCCATTCCCAGGAAATCCTGACCGACCAGGGCACGTCCTTTATGTCAGGTACACTTGGGGACCTTTATGAGCTGTTAGGGTTCCGCTCAATTCGGAGCAGTGTATACCACCCCCATACCAATGGACTGGTGGAGCAGTTCAATAGAACGTTGACGAACATGGTTTGTAAGTTTGTGCACAATGATAGCTGTAATTGGGATTAATGGTTGGACTCTCTGTTGTTTGCAGTGTGGGAGGTTCCTCAGGCCTCCACAAGATTTTCTTCCTTTAAACTCCTCTTTGGCAGGATGTGCTAGACCTGAAAGAAAACTGTGAGGAAGGGCCTAGCACCAGTAAGAACAAAGTTCAGTATGTCATTGGCTCCAATTTGCTCGAGGGAAATGAGTTGGTGCCGTAGGTTCCAAAAACGGCCGATCCCACCCCATCCCTGTTCAGTAACCATCTCTCATGGGCCAGAGCGCAGTCGTGGCTGTGTTACAGCTAAGCTTCTCTGATGTCTTCTCCCCCCTGCCAGGCTGCACGGCTGTCATACACCATCATGTGGTGAGGACCCCGGGGGTAAAGGTACGTTCATGGCGGTATCGCTTGCCCAAGCACAAATGCAAAATCGTTGGTTGTCATTCTGCGGTGCCCTTTAACTCTCCCAGGGACAGCTGTGGGGCTCTCTAAATAACCGGGTTGGTTTGGAAATACACTGGTAAGATTGAACTTTGCTGAATTGTTACAGGAAGCCAAGGAAAGTGGAAAGACCAGACTCGGGCAGAGTTGGTAAAATTGATCACCGAACTGGGCAAAGCCTTAAGTCCAGTACAGAGAGGCCCCAGAACAGGGCCGCCACAGGTGTCTCCAGCTCCCCCATGGTGGGATGACGAAGGGTGGCTTGTCTTCCTTCATTGTGGGCAAGCTGGGCTTTTTTGCAGAGACTGCCCCCAGCGTCAACCACACCAGCTTCCTTTAAACTACCATGCCCCAAAGGGTAAGTGCAGGGAGAAGTGGAAATGCCACTGTGGTGTGGGGATGGTGTGGTTTGAGCAACCATGCTGCAACTAACCTTTGCTGCATACCTGTTGCTCGTTGGTTGGTCTAATTAGCAGCTCCAAGGGTTCTTATAAGGAATTTCCACTGGTTGGCCCAGGGGAAGTTGCCCCCAGATGGATCTGTGAGCCATTTGTAGTGGCGTCTGGCCCCTCTCCTAACAGCCCAGCATACAGAATGTGGCCAGAAGTCGGGAAGGACCAGAGTGGACGATCCACTGGAATAACCTGAGGCTGGACCTACACCTCCCGGCACAGCCACCATCAGAATAAGATCGTAACAAAGCCACTGCAGAAGTGAGAGGCTATCCCTCCATGCATTCCTTCAGGCCTCAATGGCACCTATTCCAGACCCAGGCTGCAGAGAACTTCCAGTACGAGCCGCCAAAGATGGCAGCCCTGGTTGCGGAACCCCAGGTGGCTGTTGTATCTGACGATACTCAAGGCCCAGTGATGGGGCTGAATCAACAGCAGCCACTTGCCAGCCCACCCCGCAGATCCACAAGGGTGAACTTTGGGGTCAAACCAACCCGGTACCAGGACGAATGAGAACAACTGGTCAGGAGGACAACTGATCAAATTGTGGGGGGTCACAGACTGTGATCGGGGAGATGTTTTGTTTTGCATGTGTTTTTTTTTTTTGGTTGTCATTTTGCATTGCCCTTTAACTCTCCCTACCGCAGCTATGGGGCGACTCTCTAAATAACCGGGTTGATTTGGAAATACACAGGTGTAAGATTGCCAATTAGACTCAAGCTGTGGATTGGACAACACACATTTAGTATAAAGTGCCCCAGGAAACCGAGAGTGGAGGAACCGTAGCACGGCCGACACAGAAGGGGAATCCAGTGTGTGCTTGTGACCCCGAGATTCTCAGGAACCGAGAGTGTCAGTTACTGCAACATAAGAAGAATCCTGAAAACTGGATATATCACCTAATAATTCTCTGTCCTGTCACACCATAAAAAGTAAACAGTATAGAGCTAAAATGTAAACTGTGTAAATCCTGAACAGCGAAAAAAACGCCCAAAAAAAACACAACAAAAAAAATTATAAAAATGAATAAACAAAGAAGTGGACCACAAAAGCATTTTTGACATTGAACACAGGCTTTTCTGTTCACAGTTCTCGCCCTGTGCCCTACAGGCAATAATGACCACATTATGATCCAAACTGGTCCGCCTGAGAAAGCCTACTTTGTCACCAATTGAACTGAGTGGGAGGGTCGCACAGGCCAGCCTTGTATATGCCGCCATAAAAATCATGCCATCATCAGAGTAAACAGAACGGATAACCTGCAGCATAAACTTCTCCTGAGTGAGTCCGACAAGGTAAATGACAGGCCTTTACAAAAGAGATCGGCTCATAACTCCAGAGGTCGGTTCCTCCTATCTTTTGCTGTTGTTGTTATTGTTTGTATGGTTGTTCAAGCCTTTTTTTTAAATGCATATGAATTCGTACCAGAGCTTCAATTTGAGAGCCAGAGTTCCCTTTTTTTTCCTCAGAGGTCATAAACCTGCTTTTTCCAACATACGGTAGCTGCTGTGAGTCTTTCGGAAGGACTGATACTCCCTCATCAGCAGAGCCCCTCTCGACTCCTGAGATCTGCAGAGCGATAGGGCTGGGTCTGAGCCATAACTGTGGTCAAAGGTGGGCTGTCTTACTGCCTCCACACGGGCTGCCTCCATACTGCGCTGCCTGCCTGATGTGGATGCCAGGAGGGATTAGGTGAGCTGAATTCCCCCGATGGGAGATGAGAGGGGGGAAAGCTCCCTCACAAAGAGCAAGTGTGCGGGCGGCTGCCTGTGTAAGCCAAGCCACTTTGCCCCCGCCCCACTCTGGTTTATTAACTCTTAGCGTCTCAAAAGTCCCAGTGGGAATGGGAAACAGGGAAATGTAATTGCAAAGGTAAATAACAAGGAAGTTGATAACTACTACAGTTCATAAATTCCCAGATGGGCGCAGCAATAAGCCAGTGACTGAGCTCAATTCTCGCCAATGGGCTTCTTTTTACGACCCATCCATGACAGCTGTTTTATGCTCTTCCCTTTAAAATTCAAGCAGTCTTCAACAATTTTGCCTCTCAAGAATCAACTTTCCATCCTATTCAACTTTGATTTCTGTTCATTTTGGTGAAGGGCATTTCCAAGGTTACAGCAGTAGTTTGCCCCTTGGTTATCTTCAAAGCATAATCTTTTAGAGATTAGTCAGTCGCTGGTCACACACTGCGATTTCAATGAACCGGGCAACCAAACCTCAAGACACAAGTTTCCTTTGTGAAAGCACAATGGAGAACGGAAAATTAAGCAAGGCAAAAAAAATTAAGCCTACTGTACATGCCTCTGATCCTTGCCAGGGAACATCTATGCATCGCACGGAGGCAGCGAGTTTGCTGTGGAGTCGATGTCGAACAAGAAGTCAGATTTGCCGAGTGATTTTTTTTGAACTTTTCTCTTACAGTAGGAGGAACCGCGCTTATATCTCAAAGTCTCGAAGAGAACACAACTCTCACTGCCCTTACCCGGGGACGTATTTATTTTCCCTCTCCAACTCCTGCCTGTGATTATAAGTTGGGGGTGGGGGGGACAACAACAGTGAATTCACCTCCTTGTTGCTCAGAAGAACCCGATACCTCTCATGTGAGGTAAGACCACCTTTTTTTGGTTTGGGGTAAAAAAAAAAAGCTGAGTGTGTTGCACGTTCCAAATATACGAGTTGTTTTGAAGTACAGCCTTTGAGTGGCGCAAGGATTTCCACGTTGAGTAAGGTGCAGGCGGGGAGCAGGGCGTTGATAATATTCCACGGGCGCCTGGGTAGGGTAGGGTAGGGTGGGGGGGTGGAGAGAAACGACAAGCATCAGCATTATCATATCACATAGGTGATAAAAGAGGGAACGTATAAAAGAATAATGTGAATTAGGGGGAATAACAAACTCCATCAATGCTCTCTCCACACGCACACCTCTGTGGCAGAGAATAAATCGGACAAGGTAAATCCTTTTATTTCTCATTTTCTTTCTCTCCTTTATTTTGATTGTGCTTTAAACAATGGCGGGCTATGAGGGGAAAAGCTCAAGGTTATCTGTTTGTTGTTTTAACCAGAAGAAAACCTGATACTGTGGTCCATAAAACAGCCTCTGGTCTCAGGTACGAGTCTTTTCCGGTAGACTCTACTCTGATCTGATGAAGTGGGGAATTAATTTGTCAATTGAAGAAATGACTGGTCTTCATTGTTTGATTATTTCAAGGATTCGATTTTTGCCTCACGTTAAGCTAAGAATGAGATATTGGCAAAAAAATAAATAAACGGCGGCAGGAAAACCAGGAACCTTTTGGACTGACCTGACAATTATTCACTGATCTTTCCCTCCCTGCCCCTTCCCCTTCACCCACTCTCACTCCTGTTTATCCTTCAATCTCTCACACACACACACACACACACACACACACACACATACACACGCTGCGCTCACTCATTACCTGCAAAACCTAATTTTTTTCATACACTCCTTCCACCCTGACACCCAGAAGCATGTCATGCGGGTGGCTGAAGAGGTTCCTGCTGAGCCTGTCTCGAAGGAAGCCGCTGGAGCCCGAGGGAGAGGAGTCCACCTTCAACCGATGCCTCACCACCCTGGACCTGGTGGCGCTGGGGGTGGGCAGCACCCTGGGAGCCGGGGTCTACGTGCTCTCCGGCGAAGTGGCCAGGGCCACCGCCGGACCGAGCATCATCATCTCCTTCTTCATTGCCGCCTTGGCGTCGATATTTGCCGGGCTGTGCTACGCCGAGTTTGGCTCGCGTGTTCCCAAAACGGGGTCGGCCTACCTGTACAGCTACGTTACCGTTGGCGAGCTGCTAGCTTTCATCACCGGGTGGAACCTGCTGCTCTCTTACGTCATAGGCAAGTCTGATACCAAGAGGATTCTTCTATGTCTTGATCGACACAGTAATTTTTTTTTTTTTTTGTGGTGTTTATTCATTTTCTTTGAATCCATCCATTCTTTTAATATGAACGCGTTGGCTGGGATTGGACTGTGGCCTTAATTTTGAGATACAGAACACATGTTTTCCTTTCTTAAGTAACATGTTATTCTCACCTGGGCCAATTAATGATCAACAGTCAACATGAGACGCTAATGTATCCTGTGACCTTTGACCTGCTGTAAAAGCTTGTTCTCAGTGATGAAAAATGCTCAAAAAAAGTGCCTACATGTGTCATGGCTTGTAAAAAATGAATTGCATGCTGTATTACTGAGCCCTGAACATGGTTCCCAATTATAATACTTGTAAACAGTTGAAAGTTCCAGTGACAGAGCCATCAGATTCACTCTATCATAAACGATGAGTCAGGCCAATTTGTTTATTGAATTCCTTTTCGCATTATCTTCTCAGGGACATCTAGTGTAGCGCGGGCGTGGAGCGGCACTTTCGACGACCTCGTAGGGGGCGTCATGGCCACCTTCTTTGGAAAACACGCTTCCATGGACCTACCTGGCCTGGCGCCCTACCCAGACTTCTTTGCTGCCGCTCTCATCTTGCTACTGGCAGGTAAGGCCCTTGTCAGTGATAAATCAGATGATAGGTTCTCATGTACTAACAAAGCAGTTAAAAACATATACCATGAAGACCTTTATGTCTTGCAACAAAAAAAAAGGCCTCTTGGCGTTTGGAGTGAAGGAGTCAACGACGATCAACAAGATCTTCACAGCGATAAACATGCTGGTGCTGTTGTTTGTGGTCATCTCTGGCTTCATCAAGGGAGACATCGCCAACTGGTACATCAGCGCAGAGACTGTGCTCAACGCAACGGCAGACCTCAAGTAATTTTTTAACAATTACTTGTTTTGTGAGTGGGATTGTTTCAATCCCAACCATACATCAGCTAGAATTAGTAAATTAGATCCGTTACCTTAGATACATTTTTGACACTCTCTTCTCCTCTGCAGAAACCTCACCTCCACAGTCAATCTTACAAGCGAATATGGAGTCGGTGGGTTTTTCCCTTATGGCATCGATGGAACCCTGGCTGGAGCTGCCACCTGCTTCTACGCTTTCGTTGGATTTGATTGTATTGCCACAACAAGTAAGAACATCTCAAGGAAAAATAAGCCCCTCATTTCAAAAAGCAGTTGCAAGCCAAGCCCTTTTATTTTGACAATAATTAAGTTCTTGTAAATCATTGCTTTCTTTGTAGGTGAGGAAGTGAAGAACCCTCAGAAGTCTATTCCTCTTGGCATCGTGGCCTCGCTGCTCATCTGTTTCTTGGCCTACTTTGCTGTGTCCGCTGGCCTCACCCTCATGATGCCTTACTACATGCTCAACGTTCAAAGTCCCCTGCCCGTGGCTTTTGAATACATCGGCTGGGGACCGGCTAAATACGTTGTGGCCGTGGGATCACTGTGTGCCCTATCTACCAGGTGAGCACACAATGTCACATACAGTACTGTATGTTTTTGCTTAAAGTGTTTTTATTGCATTAGGTCTGAAATGAATGTGTGTTTGGCTGTCCAGTCTCTTGGGTTCCATGTTCCCTATGCCCCGTGTTCTGTTTGCCATGGCGAGAGATGGTCTGCTTTTCAAGCCTCTGAGCAATGTCAGTGCCAAGGGAAGTCCCGTCGTGGCCACACTGTCTTCTGGAGTTGTGGCAGGTACAACTGGTACTAGGGAGGATTTCTTTAGATCCCCTGCATCTGTTGCTCTGTGCTGTGGTGTTCCACAAAGATCTGTTTTAGGACCCATTGTGTTTTGTTTGTACATTCTGTGCTACATGAATAGAATGTACTTACCAGCTTACTTATCTCAACCAGCTGCTTAAAATGTGATAGATGTGCTTAGATATATCTTGACTAATTCACCATGTATCCTCTTTGTATTATGTCAAGCTATCATGGCACTGCTGTTTGACCTGAAGGCCCTGGTGGACATGATGTCCGTTGGAACTCTGTTTGCCTACACACTTGTTGCTATATGCATTCTTATACTGAGGTACGTTTAACTCCAATAACACCTTTGAAGACTTTTGTTGTTGTATTGCTTCTTCATTTTTTATATTTTCCACCGGCAAGGTACCAAGAAGGCGAATCTGAAGACACAGAACTGGAAATTCATGAGTCAAACCCAAAACTTGGATGTCTAAAACCTCCATCGTCTCCCACTGCACGCACCTCAAGAACGGTCACTAGCTTGACTGTGTTCTCCAGTACGTGAAACAAATGGAGATACCCAAACATCCGTGGCTAGTTACCATTTTCTTGAGCTCTCTTGCACTCTTGTTCTGCAATCAATCTTTCCCATCATTTCCCCTTTCCAGTTGCGTGCGTGATCGCTCTCAGCGTCCTCCTCACCCAAGCCATCAATGCTCTGTCGCAGAAAGAGGCCTGGAGTTTGGTGTGCGTCTGCATCCTCATTGTGCTTGTGGTGCTCGCCATCTTCTTCATCTGGAGACACCCGCAGAACGCCACCAGGGCGTCTTTCATGGTGAGCCTGAAAGGAATACATCCATGATTGATTATCCAGTGCATGACTAATGATTGAACATTCATTTCCAAACCGACTGTTCTTCTCGACTCAGGTTCCCCTTCTTCCTGCGCTCCCTGTTTTAAGTGTGTTCATCAACGTCTACTTGATGGTCCAGTTAGGAGGAGACACCTGGATACGATATGCCATCTGGATGTTAGTGGGTAAGATATTTGGAAGTTCTGCTTGATTCACTCTTATTATTTTGAGGAAAATACTTCTAATGATCACTCACATTGCGTCACACAGGGTTCCTAATTTATTTTGGCTACGGAAACCGAAACAGCGTTCAAAAGCAGCGTCTCCAGATGAGCAAGATGAAGATTGACACTATAAGCGACAAAATGGACAAAGACGTCCTCAAGGAGGAAAAGTTCTAAAAGTCTTGTTGGAGAGGAGAGATTATAGATTGATGTTACCGAAAGTTCCTACCGTGTGCACCTGCTGTTCAACATGTTTCTCTTGTTGGCGGCACCATGACTGTACTGTGTGGATGAAAGAGGAACGGATATTGTTTAAAAAAATAATAATACTGTGTAAAAAGGGCCTGAGCACTTTTGTACGGACAATTCTAATTTATATTCCAATTAGATCAAAAGTTTACATTTTTGAAATCTAATTAAGGTATACAGTATAATTTGAATAAGTATTACGTACATTGTTTTATGTTTTTAGATATACAGCTGTTGTAGATATACAATGTAGATATAGATTGATTTTCTGTGAAATTAAGACATTATTTTAAAGCTTCAGCTTTGAAAATGTATCTTATTGTTGGTTGTTTTATTGTTCTATATTCAAGATTCAAGATTCAAGAGGTTTATTTGTCACATTCAAATGAAACTATGAAACTTAAGAACTATGAACTTACTTAAGAACTTAACTTATGAAGTTATGAAACATACTGTATCTTCTGTAAATATGAAAAATGCATATCATGGATATAATTAATAAGAAAATCTCCAAAAATGTAAATGAAATTATTTCTCACTGATAAAATTTTAGATATATTTTGTCAATGCATTTTTTCAATAAACAAGTGTTTGTTTTATTAAATTGGCCAGCTTTTTTCATAATTCATTATAACACTGTAGCTTGTTCTCCATGAAGACGTGTCCACTGAAAACAATAGTACCATTTACATGAGATTCAAGATTCAAGATTCAAGATTCAAGATTTTTATTTGTCACATACATATACATACTTCCATACATATATGCAGTGAAATGTAATGCAACGCACCCGGTGATAGCACACAATAAGTCCTAGGAAAAAGTACAAAAAATAAAATAAAATAAAAAGTAGAAAATTCCTTTCTAATAGACTGACTCCTAAAACGTAATACAGTAAGTGGAATACTTATAGAATAAGATAAAAAATATATAGAATAAAATACAATAAAAATAAATTGAAATAAAATGGAATAGGTAGAAGGAATATGCCTATGTATATACAGATATGTGCATTTAAAGTGGCATGTGAATTAAAGTGGCATGTGAATGTGAATAGTGTGAGGTAGTGTTTGGGATAATACAGCACAGTATACAACAGTACGGCGCAGCAATACGGCATCACGAACAACCCTGAACAGTGATACAGTATGCGGTACAGTATGCTACATACAGTACAGTAGGTAGTGGAGCCTAGTGCATGGCTCAGTTAGGACCCCTGGTGAGGTCAGCATTGACAGTTCTAATGGCTTGAGGGAAGAAACTCCGTCTCAGTCTCTCTGTTCTCGCTGCGTGACTGCGGAGGCGCTTGCCTGACCGCAGCAGCTGAAACAGTCCGTTGTTGGGGTGATGAGGATCCTTCATGACGGGCTCTGCTACTACACCTCCTGGTGTATAACTCCTGCAAGGGGGGGAGGGTAGTTCCAGTGGTACGTTCAGCTGAACGCACCACCCTCTGCAGGGCCCGCCTGTCCTGGGCAGTACAGTTCCCAAACCAGGCAGTGATGTTGCCTGTCAGGATGCTCTCCACTGCTCCAGAGTAGAAGGACTTGAGGATCCTCACCGAGACCCGGAATTTCCTCAGCTGCCTGAGGTGGTAGAGACGCTGCCTCGCCTTTCTCACCAGAGTGTCTGTGTGAACAGTCCATGTTAAGTCCTCTGTGATGTGGACTCCCAGATATCTGAAGCTGCTCACCCTGTCGACAGAAGTCCCATTAATCCACAAGGGCGCGTGCGTCCTCGATTGTGATCCACGCCTAAAGTCCACAATCAGCTCCTTGGTTTTGCTGACGTTCAGGTGTAGGCTGTTGTCCTGGCACCAGAGTGACAGGTCAGCCACCTCCTCGCGGTAGGCCTTCTCATCGCAGTCGGTGATCAGGCCCACGACCACGGTGTCGTCAGCAAACTTGATGATGGTGTTGGAGCTGGACCTGGCCACACAGTCATGTGTGTACAGGGAGTACAGTAGGGGGCTGAGGACGCAACCCTGGGGGGATCCTATATTCAGGGTGAGGGAGCTTGACATGTACTTCCCCACCTTGACCACCTGGGGGCGGCCTGTGAGGAAGTCCAGGATCCAGGTGCACAGCGGACCATTCAATCCTAGCTCCATCAACTTGACAGCCAGTCTGGTGGGAACTATGGTGTTGAAAGCTGAACTATAATCAATGAACAGCATTCTCACATAGGCCCCCTTCTGGCCATCCATGTGAGCTTATAAGTTCATAATCAGAGCGTAGCTAGCTATTCGGGAGGCAAGGGATAATGTTATTGACCAAAATTATCTTAAAAAAATAAAGCAAAAATTCAATGTCATTATTCTATTTAAGTATTAATCTTGACCAGAATTTTCTACATTCACATTCAACATTCATCACCAGAGGATAATGACTGGACTGACCGTTACAGTCCAATGAATGCAATGTAACAGGTTTTTTTTCCTTATTCATTATTAATATTACAGTATTATTGGTTTTTGTGGTCATATGATGTGAAACTACAATTATTTAATACATTATTTGTCATGAATCCCCACTGATCTCCAATAATTTATATTTGTTTTCATGTTTCATTTTCATCTGGTCATTTCCTCATGCCATGTCATTGACCTCCATGTCATTTCAGATTCCTTCCCTTCACCTGCTTTCTCCAGCCTCCAGCTCATTCCCTCCTTAGTCCCTCGGTATAAATACCAGTCCACTTCCTTTTGTTCCCTGCCAGATTGTCTCTTGCATTACGCTGAGCGTTCTCCTACTACTACCTGTTCATGTACCTTCTGTCCGAACTTCTGCCTAATTCCCTGGACCCTGATTCTCTGCCTCATCCCTGCCAGATAAGTTTGCCTTCTCTGACTGATCTGATTTTGACCCCTGCCTGTTTTTTGGAATAAATCTTGTGGACTTTGACTTCTTACCTGATTGTTTTTGCATCATGCTTATGGGTTCACATCCGTTCTGAGTCAGTGAGCTTATTATCCACACAATGGAGAGACAGCAGACAGCCCCCATCACACCTCTCTGCCCAATGGACCGAGACAGACCCCTCCCCCGCATCACACCTCTCTCCATCCTGGAGCGAGATGTTATCAATCTTTTCAAAAGGCAGAACCCCTGCAAGGCAGCTGGATCGGACGCTGTCTCCCCATCTACAATGAAGCACTGTGCAGACCAGCTGTCTCCGGTGTTTGCAGACACCTTTAACACCTCACTGGTTGAATGCATGGTACCTGCCTGCTTCCTGTTCCCAAAAAGCTGACGATCACAGGCCTTATTGACTACAGACCAGTCACCCTAACCCTATGGTAAGGAAGACCTTTAAGCGCCTTGTGCTGACCCACCTCAAGGCCATCACCAACCACCTCCTCGACCCATTGCAGTTCGCCTACAGAACAGACAGGTCTGTAGAAGACGCAATCAACATGGGACTCCACTTAATCCTCCAGCACCTAGACTTGGCACAGGTCCACGGCATCTACGTCAGTATCCTGTTTGTGGACTTGAGCTCTGCAGACAACACCATCGCCCAAGCGCTTCTCCAGGACAGAGTATCCCAGCTGAGCGTGCCTGAGCACGCTGACTTCCTGACAGACAGGAAGCAGCACGTGCGGCTGGGCAACTTGTCTCGGAGCCCCGGACCATCAGTACTGGAGCCCCACAAATCTGTATGCTATCTCCTCTATTCTTCTCCCTCGACACCATCAGCTGCACCTCTAGATAACATTCTGTCAAACTCCTGAACTTTGCAGCTGACACAACCCTCATCAATCTCCAATAGTGATGCCATGGTGGGTGGAGAAAATCCCCACCACCATCAAGAAGGCCCAGCAGAGGATATTCTTCCTGCAGCAGCTGAAGAAATTCAACCTGCCGCAGAAAATGATGGTCCAGTTCCACACGGCCATCAAGTTCAAGTTCAAGTTCAAGAGATTATTTGTCACACTGAGTCTCTCCTCAGCTCATCCATCACTGTCTGGTTCACTGCCTCCACTGCCATGGACAACGGCTGATGCTACCTACCTTCTATTCTGGACCTGTACCACTCCAGGACCAGGAAGAAAGCAGGAAATATCATCGCTGATCCTTCCCATCCTGTTCCCAACTCTTTCAAAGACTTCCATCCGGCAAGAGGTTCCAGTCTATCCATAGCAAAACCTTGCGCCACCTGAACAGTGTCTCCCCCTTGGTAGAGGGGCTCACAAACAAGCCCCCTGCCTCTCACTGACTCTGGGACTTCCACCCCTCTCATACACTCATACACTCTCACACACACACACACACACACACACACACACACACACACAGACACACACACACACACACACACACACACACACACACACACACACACACACACACACACACACACACACAATGCACTGATGTTCCTGCACCACCAACAACTCCTACCTCCTGTGTAAAATACACATGTGCAATACCAATGTATATGAATACACACGTGAATCTATATTATATTTATTACCATTATAGTGTAGATGCCCATTAACCATTTCATAGCCTCTAGCCCTCTCATTGCCTCTTAGCCTTACACAGCCTACATAATACACAGTTCTTGATAACTTAGTATGCAGATATTTGTTCATTAATATTTTGTTTAATTCTTTGTTCAATATTTTGTTATTTCTTTGCTTATATCGTGTTGCTTTTTGTATTTCATATTGTCACTTTCCTTGCATTCGCACACATACTTCTGATTATCATTTATTAATAATAATAATCAGCACAGTTGCTCATGTATAATTGAAAATTGTATTTTTTTTTCATTATGATTACATTTTGCATTAAATGCTATTGTTCACTTGTCAAAAAGACAAAAAAACATCTCTAATATGGCAGGTAAAACCTATCGAGGATTTCTCTTCGCATGTCCAGGGGCCGGGCAGCTCACTCCCAGTACAGCAGCTAAACAAACAGCTTCTGCTATTTCAGATGGAGGGGGCCTCTGCCTCTGGGCCCTCATTGGTCCAGAAAAGCTTGAAAGCCTCCATTGAACCAGTCTGGAGGAATTTGGGGTGCTAATGCCACTCTCAGGAGGAGGAATTTTTATAATTCTGTTAAACAGCTGACCACTCACTTTGCAAGGACTGCCTCTCTCTCTCTCTCTCTCTCTCTCTCACACTCTCTCGCCTTCTCCCCCACCTTCCCTCTTCCTTTGGATTCCACACTCGGTCCTTTTGCAAATTGTGTTGAACTACATTAACTAATAATCCACAGGTCGTCCTAGTAATCCACTGGTCAGTCATGCTGCTGGTGAAGTTATTCAAGGCGAAACAAGGACTGGTATTGAGCACACTGCTCATTTGTGCTCTAATCCTGGAGTTGGGTAAGCACCTTTGTTCCTTTGCATTGTGTTTTCTGCAACATGCATTCCTTGAATTACAGTAGAGCATTTCTATAAGCCTAATGTAAGGCAAATATTACTATAGAAGTTGAGATTTTACTTAAATATCTAAATCAAAGGCCATGCTTCACCTAAATTATTGACGTGGCAGAGTAAAATGTATTATTAGAAGAATATTGTGTTGTAATGTCTTGGTGGTCGTGGGTATTGCAATGCAAGTAGGCAACTGCCAATGCACGGAGTATGCCAACAATTCAGAAGCCAAAACATGCAAGGCATTTAGAGGATGGAGCTTAACATAAACCTTTCATGATGTGCTGAAATCATGGATCAGGGATTCTTCTCCACCAGATGAACATTTGCACACAAGTTTGTCATTTCTCCCATCATTTTTGTCTCCATGTGTCCCCTTACTTTGAAAAACTTTTAGACTTCAATAAAAAAAAGTTTAGTTTGACCAAATCAAACAACCACAAACAGAGTGAGGATATAGCATACATTTGCACAACATAACATTTGAATGGACTTAGATTTATTTGTCTTTTATAAACACGTAACATTTGTGTTTCAAAAATGCTGTGGTTCATGTACCTTACTCTCTAGGACTCTGTCAAAAAGAAACCCAAGAGCCTAAATCCACCAAAAGAGGGAAGCCTAAGGCCATCAAACCCAAGATAGGGAAGGTGACAAACAAGGGTCCCAGGGCTGCACCGGCTAAAGCCAAGGTCAAAGCCACGGCGTCACCACGGGGCCAGACGATCCTAACACAGGTAGGACATGTTCATAGTAACAATGTAAAATGATTGTTGATAGATACACTTAGGCCGATAGAAACTTGATGATGGGTTTATGAGCGTGACCTCGAATGTTTTGTGTCGTGTCAGGTTCTGAATAAGGGGAAGTTCCGGAAGGTTGCCGAGACCTTGAACGTGCAGGCTGGAGATACCCTGCAGCTCAGGTGCAAAGGAAAACCTGTGCAGTGGGCCGTTCCTCGCTACCTTGAGGACGACGACGAAGGGAGGCTCAGGTGTGCTAGGGTTGGCTGTGGTTGGTATACAAATATTTATCACACATAATGTATAGTATACATTATGTGTCGATTCACGTTCGAAGTACCATGTTGAACATGAGTCGATGACATCGGCAGGTTTGACACTGAGGTTGTCGTGGTTCCACAGAATAATCCAACATGAGAGATACGGCACTCTAACGTTGGTCAACACTACAGGAGCCGACACAGGGGAGTACACCTGCTACCCAATGTACTGTGAGGACGCCGACTGCAGAAAGGATTATGACAAAGCGGTCAAAGTGTTCATCTTCTTGCCTGGTAAAAACAAGAACACCCATCATTAGGCCTTGTGCTTATGCTACCATATGGTCACCAATTTTCTGTCATCATCAATGTGGCTTTCGACTCCGTTCACCAACTAGACCCTCAGGAGCTGTTTGTCCCCACCTCCGACTACTATGAGGTAATCCAGCTGCGCACCAACTGGCCCACGGTCCTGCCCTGCCAAGTGACGTCGCCAGACGCCAAAGTGACACTGCACCGTGAGTTTCCGCCGATGGAAGTGGCGGTGGACGGGGCAGAGATCTCCTTCAATGTCAAGCGGGGCTTCACCATCCACCGGCCACGGCCGCATCACGCTGGAGCCCTGTACTGCGTTGCCAGCCTGGGCAATCTCAGGCAGAGCTCCACCAAGTACATGCTAATCTATGTCAACTGTGAGTTCTGAGACAGAAGTGTATTTTGCTCATATTTATCCCAATAGAATCATTGACACAGTCTTCTGAGGTTCAGTCCTGTGTTTGGGGTTGACCAGAAACTGGTCATACACACTTATGTATGGCGATATGATGGCTTTTTTCACTAGACCCCAGTGCTGCTCCTGCACCCGTGATCCAGGCCTCAACCGGCTCAGTGACCGTGGGTGAGAACCTGCAGGTCAGCTGCACTGTGATGGGGGAGCAGGATGTGGGCATAGACTTCACTTGGGAGTATCCCGGGCAGCAGGTCAGACACTCAGCCAACACCAACACAAACTACCGTTTTATGACTGACTTTTTGATTTCCTCTGTGAATGGAGTATACTGTACCCGTGTTTGTTGCTTCTCCAGATTGGCAGGCCTTTGTACACTCAGGAGAGTGTGAGGCCCATGGCTGGCAGCGGGGCCAGGCAGCAGTCCCAGTCGGTTCTGCTGGTGGATGAGGTGAGGGAGGTGGACCAAGGAGCGTACACCTGTACGGCTCAGAACCTGCAGGGATCCAAATCGGTGTCCATCCCTGTTAAAGTGGTCGCCAAAGCCAAACCAAGGAAACCATGACCAATTCAGTCCTGGATTGGATGACACAAACAAACAGAGAGCGAGAGAGCGAGAGACAGAACTGTATATTAAAGCATATCGTAGCACACTGCTCTGGCTACTTATCAGTTATTTAGACCGCATTTGGGCTTGGGCGTGGCACGTCGGCTCTATAGCGCCCCCGAATTCCTTTTAGCCTTTGAATGCATTTTGACGCCTTTGCTATACTCGAAAACTCATGAAACTTGGCGCACGCATCAGAACCTGTGAACATTGTGAGAATATCCAGCGAATGGGCTCGGCGTGGTCAGCGGGCTCCATGGTGCCCCCTTGTGCCTGGCAGGACTAAGTCGGGATACAGGTACGCCGATATTCACAAAATTTGGCGTCTACAGTGCTCTCATCCTTTCGAACATATTCCACATCGGCTTTCATTAGCTCCACCCAACCGGAGCTTGGCCATTTTAAATTTTTGTGCATTTCTCATGTATTTTATGCAATCTTTCATGAGGTCTTTCAAACAGGTTAATCAGATCTACTCCAAACATGCACAGCCTATATAAAGGTCCTCAACAATGAAAAGTTGTTAAAAGTTTGAGTTTTCATCAACCGATGTTGGCGTGGCGAGCGTCTAATTTCCATGTGTCCTTCACCACGAAACAGGAAGTGGTTTGTAACTCGACTGTACACTGTCAAATCTGCCCCATATTTCAAATGTTTCATCAGAGTCCCGGGCCTGAAGATGTTTCCATGCAAATATTGAGTTATTGTCATAACTGCCCTCTACTGGCAGGGAGTGGTTTATAACTCGACTGTACATGGTCAAATCTTCCCCAAACGTCACGGTTTGCTAAGAGTCCCGACCTGAAGACATTTGCTGTACGCGCCAATGTTGAGTTATGGTCATAGGGTCATAAGGTCACATATTTTATACTTTGATGTACTCCTCCTAAAAACATCTTACTCCTCCGCGCAGTGTCCGATGGTCGCATAGGTGCACGGCTGCATCAACCGGTACCCCCCCCCCCCCCCCCAGGCACTCCCGACGTGCGCAAAGCGAGGGCCCGCTCATAGCTGCTTGCAGTTCTCGTTCAGACCTGCGGTTCCCAGCCTGGGGGCCTGATCCCCAGTAGGGGGAGCCAAAGATGCAGAAGGGGGCATTGATGCTTCCTTGATTTTAAGGTGTAAAGAAATGTAATAACCACTTCACTTCTCAATGACAGGCTCCTACTGTTGTTCACTATTCAATTTATCGTCATGCTTTTTATGTTGACATGTACAAATATTATCCAACGGTTTCATTGTAAAAATGTGATCGTATGAAATATATCAAACGCATGCATTATTTCCCAAATTCCCATGTGTGTCTGTGTGTGACGGGGGAGGGTGAGAAAAGAGATTAAAAAAAAAAAAAAAAAGGTTGGGAACACAATGTACTTTGTTTGTCAGAGGAAAGTTGCTCTGGTTATTTACTGCTGTAGTTAAAATAGAACATTATGTGCGTCGGGAAAAGATAGGATGCCGGCGAAAGACTTTTATACAATCATTGCCTCCTCTTTTATTCTATGTGTTGTGTGACCAAAATATTAAAGCAAAAATCCAGTCTGTGTTGGGTGGTTTGTATTACAAGTCCCCGAATTCCATTGAAAAACTGCAACACCAACATTTTTTATTTTTTTTTACGACTTCCAGGTTTACCCTCGACTTTGAAGGTGCCCGCCTTCCTTTCTCCGAAGTGCTCCTTCCTCTGATCGATCGCTTTGTGGCGGTAGCCCTGAACTATTCCCGGGGAATTCTCCAACCGATTTTTTTTTTTTTAAATCAATGCATTGTTGCCAGGAAAAGCAGACCCCAGCCCCGCGACGATGGAGATAGCACGTAAAGGAGGGGCAAACGCATTGAATTGTTATTTCTTACGGTGCTCCGGCTAAATAAAATATGGGCTGAATGGGGAAGATGGTTTTTTTTTCCCTTCTTCTTCTTCTTCAAAATAATCTCATGGATTACCACTTTAAGTGCCCCTTATCGTTTCTTCAACGCGAGGCGGCGCTGCGACCCTGCGCGTTTGGAGGTGGGGAGCCCTGCGCCGAGCGCGCGTTTCCACGAGCGACGAAAGGCTCGACTCTTTTTTTCAGATTCGGTGGTTGACGAGTCACTCGGTAGGTTAAAAAAAAAAAAAAAAAAAAAAAGAGTCGTTCAATTTTCCGACGATGAGGCGGGGCCCGCGCCAGCCTCGGGATTCGGATCCCCCCCCCCCCCCCCCCCCCCCCTGAAACTGAAAATCCAGTCCCGAGTCGCTGCGCTCAGTTTGCGCCTCGAGACGATTCACTCGCGGCCGGAGTGACACGCGGCTCCCCCCCCGAGTCACGCGCGTACGACTCCCGTTCGCCGCGAGCGGATCGTTCGCGCGTCTCGCGTCGCTGGACGTCCACGCCGGCCCCCGCCGCCCGCTCTTCAAACCGGTGAGAGGGAAACCAGTGCGTCCCGGTCCGGCTCCCAGCACGACCGGTCCCGGCTGCGGGATCAGCTCCTTGACCTCGTGCGCGCAATCAATCCAGCAAAAGCCCTGATGGTGATGATCAAGGACTGAAGTATGGTGAGCGCACATTCCCTCCAGGGGTTATTCTTTTTTTTTGGGGGGGGGGGGGGGATCCACTCCGCTTCTGTGCGTTTCTGCTGCAGTGCACGTTTGTGCGGCAGTGCACAAGTACAATGGCACTTGGGAACTACGTGCGGTTGCTTCAGCTGATCATGTGCATTGAAAACTTGGCCTCATTGAGCTGTTTTGATGAGGAAAATATCATCAATTTCCGAACAGTTGGGGTTGATGCTTGCCGTACCTGGCCATACGTTCAACAAGTGCGCATGAAAACCAGAGAGAATGACCGCCAGAGGGTTTTTTTTTTAATCGAATCAAATTTTACATTAAAATAAAATATTTATTTCATACATTTATATGTATTTATTATTTAAATAGGTTATGGCATGTATGTTGGCCCCGCAGCTTTCCCCAGTGTGTAGAATAGAACTGTGTTTGGGTTGGAGTTCACACACACTAATGGGTCTCTTTTGATGGCCCAGAAGTTTTGGGACAAAAGGGTGTGTGTGTGTGTGTGTGTGTGTGTGTGTGTGTGTGTGTGCGCGTGTGTGAGTGCGCGTGTGTGTGTGTGTGTGTGTGGGGAGGGGGATGGGGGGGGGGGGTGCAGGCACTTTTTAAGGTTGCCGGGCTGTCGTCGTGGAAACCAGAGGCCACAGGTGACCTCTGACCCTCAGAACCATGGTCTATTGCAGAGAGAGGAAAGCCCTGACTATGAGTGGTCAAGTCCCGGATTTGTCTTCCCGACTCCGGGGATGAAAACAGCCCAACGTTTGACGAGCGCTTTGAACTTTTCCCCCAAAAGGAACGTGTCGGCCTGGCTCAGGTCTGTGTCAAACGGTACGGCAGCGAAATGATGCGTCGGCGGGACAGCTGATTCATCCCGATTGCCGACGGCTGATCTCGATGCCGCTCTTCCTCCGGCGCAGCCGACCGGTCACCAACCAGTCTGTTGTGCAATCGGCGGCCAAAGAGAAGAGACAAAGACGGCCTGATTGCTGCCTTTGATAAACCTCACCACACAAAAATGTTTTTTTTTTTGTTTTTTTTTCCTTCTCAAGGATGATCTCAGAGAGAGCAGCGCTTATCTCGCCCTATCTGGCTGGTTCTCCCAGGTTAACACTGTGTGTGTGTGTGTGTGTGTGCGCGCGTGCGCGGTTGTGTGCGCGTGCGCGGGTGTGTGCGCGCGTCAGAGTGCGCCGCTGGCAGCTGATGAAACAGTGATTCTGCTGACCCTCAGATGTCCGTCTGTCGACCGTTTGTCCTGCTTAGCCCAGCAGAGTTTTCAAAGGCGGCGGACGGAAAAGGCTCCCGTAAGGAGCTGGTTCCGGTAAGGAGCTGGTTCCCAGAAAAAAACGTCATTTATCTCAGGCGATAAAGGTAAATATAATAGTCAGACTGAACTGACGTCGTTGTGGTTAGTGTGGATTTCTCAATTACAAAAACAAGTTCCGACAGTTTTGTGTTGTCCGGTGTTTACTCGTATCAAGACTGTGGCAAGAAGGTGATTTTGGTCTTGAAGGGTAATTGGATGGGGGATGAGGCTGATTGGGTGAGAAAACAATGGCCTCCACGGCTACTGGGTCTGATGCCACAGCTGATCCCTCCAGCTCCCCAACCAGCTAGTCAAACGCCCCTGCTCTTCTACCCACCGGGCCTCCCCTCTCCTCCTCCTCGCTCTTCCAGCCTTGGTTTCTCCTCCCTACTCCTCCTCCGCCTTCCTCGTTGTTCACCTCACCCCGCCCCTCCCCTCTCTCAATACTTTGGTCTTGAACCGAGGTTTATCGCGTTAACCCTCGTTTCCTCCTCCCGCTCTGCCCTCGTCTGATGGACGGATCATGGACGCCGGTCAGGCCTGATTGCTCCAGGGGGGGGGAAGGTGTTGTGCTCTGGGTTCGGGATTAAACCCTCCTGGTCAACACTCCGCTCGCGGCTTGTCCTGATCCTATCTCTGGGCTGCATGTTGCAGCGATTTAAGCCTCATGGTGTTAAGGAAATCACTGTGGGACTTGCCCGGCAGGGCATTTGGGGACTCTGCTCGCCCAGATTTATTTCGTTTTGGACGTTTTTGGCCGATGGAATACCAGTGCCACGAGCCATCATAAGGAGTGGTAACGGTGGTCGTCATGCTTCTGTGATTTGAATCAGCGGGTTGCCTCATTCAACGTAAGTCACTGCTATTAACTGTATTATATGCCGCTATAAAGCAGCTGTTTGGTCATTTGATTGTATCTCTCGAACTTGCTCCGAGCCTCTGTACCCTTGTTGACAGCTCACCATTATCATAAATTAACTTCAAATTTGAATTTGGTTAAGTCGTCCCTTGGCATGTCGTTTGGCTTCCAATCCAGCACTGAGTTCCTTTGGAGTTTCTGAATATTGACAAGGAACAAATCACCCGCATTAATCATTAAGCCTCATTGGCTGGTATTTCAAGGCTGGTTTTCTTCCTTTTGGTTTCGATCCATATTTGAAAATATGGTGAAACTCTTATGTTCATGTGAATTAAAGGACCCATAAAGGCCTATAGGACCCCATAAGCCTCGGATTTTGAATATGTCACCAATATTTCCTGTGTGGATTTCCAGACATAGCTTCAAAAAAATGTCCTTCAAACCAGATTTATGACCTGGCAGTAAAGATTAGATTAGAGTTAGAGGGTTTGGCTTGATGGAGCACTCCTGAATTCAATGCACTGGTATTTCTCTATGGTCCAATACGTCTGTGGTTGGTTGGTCTTTTGCCGCCACCTGACTGAGGAACAATGGGTGTTATCCTCACGGGACAGACGAGACCCCCTGACCTTCAGCGGTGGGGGAAAGGTCTGTGAAAACGGGGAGGGTGGAAAGACCCCATGCTGGGGCCTTTGTCAGTAAGGAAGGAAACACCGGGCCTCCGCAGCTTACTCCACCAGCGTCTTGTCTCGGGACTATTGTCGAGGCCCGTTTCCCTGGGACGCCAAGCAAGGTCCCACTGTGATCAATGCACATGAACAGTGTTTCCACGTCGGATTACTTTTTATAAATCACGGTTAGCTCCATTTGAGGATCCCCACACCCCCGCCCGACTTCTGTGGATATTGACGACGACCCTTCTACCCTGTGTGACCACCCCTCTACCCTGTTTGACCACCCCTCTACCCTGTGTGACCACGCCTATACCCTGTGTGACCAACCCTCTACACTGTGTGACCACCCCATACCCTGTGTGACCACCCCCATACCCTGTGTGACCACCCCTCCACCCTTTGTGACCACCCCCATACCTTGTGTGACCACTCCCATACCTTGTGTGACCACCCCTCTACCCTGTGTGATCACCTCTCTACCCTGTGTGACCACCCCTCCACCCTTTGTGACCACTCCCATACCTTGTGTGACCACCCCTCTACCCTGTGACCACCTCTCTACCCTGTGTGACCACCCCTCTCCCCTGTGTGACCACCCCTCCACCCTTTGTGACCACCCCCATACCTTGTGTGACCACTCCCATACCTTGTGTGACCACCCCTCTACCCTGTGTGATCACCTCTCTACCCTGTGTGACCACCCCTCCACCCTTTGTGACCACTCCCATACCTTGTGTGACCACCCCTCTACCCTGTGTGACCATCCCTCTACCCTGTGTGACCATCCCTCTACTCTGTGTGACCACTCCTATACCCTGTCTGACCGCCCCTATACCCTGTGTGACTACTCCTATACCCTGTGTGACCACTCCTATACCCTGTCTGACCACCCCTATACCCTGTGTGACTACTCCTATACCCTGTGTGACCACTCCTATACCCTGTCTGACCACCCCTATACCCTGTGTGACTACTCCTATACCCTGTGTGACCACCCCTCTACACTGTGTGACCACCCCTTTACCCTGTGTGACCAACCCTATACCCTGTGTGACCACCCCTCTACCCTGTGTGACCACCCCCATACCCTGTGTGACCCTCGACCTTTAGCTGTTAGACTGTAACTTCAGTCTGGGATCATGATCTTACCTTTATCATGATTCCCGACTGATGTTTCATCTTTTATTATTAAGAACTGTAACTCTTTGCAAACTGAGTTGTTTGCTTGTCTACTGGATAAGATCATGGTTAATCCAAAAATATGTTGTTTGTCACTGGTATCGTGGTTGTTATGTGATCTCCCGCTTTTAGAACAGGATGGTTCTCTAAAGGCTCTTCCTTTTTCTGAATGAGTCATGGTGCACCGACATAAAATAACGGTTTTGGTTGTATTCGATCCTCACTCTGCTCTGAATGAGTTTGTTTTAAGGGGAGGTTGGGAGTGTATTGGTGTACGACTATGACCAATGTGGTTTAACAAGAGGCAGACAGAATTGGCAGGTTACCCCAGCCGGCATATTTCCCATAGCTGGTCTCTGATGTTATTGTCCAGTAGAGCTCAGCCAGAGGAAATTAGTCCGGCCCAAATTGTCATCTTGTCTCGTTGTCCAGTCAGACAGGTAGATTAGCTGTAAGCAGGTCCTGACCCGTCCTTACCCCCTGTTTATACTATCTCTATTGTTTTATCTCTCACATCAAATCAAAGGTAAACTGCCGCATGGACTGTACAGTTAAAGCAGTTCCTGTCATAGCTGGTAATTCAATGCTTATTATTAAAGGGGGAAAAAAGAGAAAATTCTAAGCAAAACATGTACAAAAGTAGAGAAGAAGTCCCAGGTTATGTGATCAAATATGACCTCCTGACCGTCTTACCCTCACCCTTCACAAGGCACACACACTGGTAGAATTCACACCTTCGCTGTCTGGGAACTTGGAGAGTCCGGTATTGACAGGGCTCTGGTGGGGGCTGCCCGTGTTATGATGAAGTATCTAACAGGGATGGGGCTACCCTACCCCCTCCCCTCCCCTCCCCTCCCGTTGCATGTTTCCATTTTTCTATGCCCTCAGCAAGATCCTAGGCACTGTAAAACATTCCATTTGCTGGTGGAATGCCGTTAATACTGCCAAATCACTGCACACCTTACATAACGCTGGATGGCAGGTTATTTTATGTTGTTGGAATTCCACCAAGGCTTCCCATTGCCTACCCCCCGCCCGTCTACCCAGGTCTTGACCGAGAGCCGCGTGAAGAATTCATCACCACATTAAACAACCAAAGACTTATGTTTAAGAAACAATCTTGGGTTCATCGGATTGATCTGCTTGGGTATATACAGTAGGGTTTTCTTTTTTTATATATATATATATATATATATATATATATATATATAAAATCCTCCAGCCCCACCGCGACCCACATCACGTGGGTGACGGAGGCGAGAAAGGCAAGGGAAGGAGAACGGAGCTGCTCATTTTCCCAGGCGAAGAGGAGGAGGAGGAGGAGGAAAGAACAGTGTTCTTTCTCTTCACCCCGCCTCAGATGTGAGCGTCTCCAGCTCGGGTTGTGTAATCTGATGCGGCTCAGAACCCGTCCGGCGGCCCGGCCTCCGAACGGAGGAGTTACACTCGGACCATTGTCCATCTGATCCACACAGAGACACTCATTTTCCACTATCCTTCTCTTCCTCCCTCCCTCCTTGCTTTCACGGCCTCATTCTGCCTCTTGCTGGCCAAACCTTCATCCCCCTCGCTCAGTGTTGAGGTTGTCTGCCTCCTTAAGGTGAGTCTGATCTCCTCCCCTCCCCTCCCTGCTGTTGTGTGGTTGTCCCTCTTTATCCCTCTTTTGGAAGCGGGAGAACTTGTCCGGCCACAGCGGCCCCTCCGAGGGCGGCGGGAGAACGTTTGCAAAGAGATGAGCAACTCAGGAAGGGAATGAGGAACGTAAGTTGGGCGGGACCACCGGACAACAACAAGTCCTATTGGCTTTGTTGTTGCCTAGACAACCGGGGGACGACACCCTTCTGCCGATGCACCGGAGTCTCGCTCTTGAAGCTGTCCATTCAAAGACGGTGCGCGGAGGTTTCCCCGAGACGCCGCTCGGGATCACCTCAGCCCTCCTCTTAGATCAGCGGAGTGGGTTCTGGGGAAACCGGACATCGCAAGCAGCGATGACCGGCGGTGCGTGATCCGGAGAGACGGGGGCCGAGGGTTAGAACGGAACCTTCAGGTGGATTGACCGCTTTCTAATCTCCCGCTCTGATTCACACCGTGTTCGTATCCTTTCGACGATATATATTCTTTGAGCATTAGTCGTAGCACCTGAACTTTAACCGAAACAATGAGCCAGAATATCGTCACGTGAGACTAGAAATCACCTGGGATTTTGGTTTTCGCAATATCGATATATAGTTTAGTTAAACGTTGTCTCATGTCAATAAAGTAATTTCACTTTCTGAACAGTTCTTATCAATACCTCAACCAGCTTGGTCATAATATCCACATCACCAATGACTATTTCTCATGTGTAAATATCTGCGCTGTCATGCCCAAAATATCGCCAATTATCTTTTTTTTTTTCTTCTACAGAATTGCCATGGTTTTCTTTCGGTGTTTATTTAATCTACGACACCAACGAAACGTCCTGAGCTGCAGAGCAGGAAGGCCAACTAACTAGAACCTAATCCTATTTGCGGGTCAGAGGACACGGTGCTGGGCGTCAGGCTCGACTAACCAGTTTTACTTCCTGGCCACAGCAAATGTCCTAATAATAAACACGGTTAATTATTCAGTGTCCCACAGCGGGGCCGCTTGGGGCATGTACAGTACAATACAGAGGATGATCTGTTTCGTCGTGCTCTTGGTCTTGAAAGCATTGTGTTTCTACTATGTATGCTTTCTTCGAGGGCTGCCCCCCAAATAGTAGACGAGAAGAGTCCTAGTCGACCAGGTTTTTCATCGGTCGGTTGGTTCGCGGGAAAAGAATAACGCGGCCCCCGGGACGCGGCGAGGTCGGGGTCGAGGGGAATTGTAAAGCCGGCGGCCGGCTGGGGATCCCGGAAGGGGAAAGCACAGCGAGTAATAGAGCCCCACGGCCCGACGAGGGTCCGTAACGAGGGGACGGCGACACCGGGGAAACAACGTTCCGTACGCCACATTTCAGTGCGAATTATGTCAATATGTAGTTTCAGTGAGTACATTAATAAAGTAATAATAGGGCCTAATAGGTTTAACCACTGTTATGTTTAACCAGTTTAATGAACAGGCTGCTCTCTTTGTTCACGCAGTGCTTTTAAATTAAATTGACATTTTAATGGTTGACTGGTTATTAGATTTTATGTTATAACACTTAACATGTGTTATAATGGTAGTTATAACATTATTTTTCGGCCCTGGAACTCAAACCATTTTCGGATGCCCCAAAAAACAAAAAAGAAATGAATAATTAATGAACAAATTAATGACATAAACTAAATATTTTTAAAGATATAAAAAATATATATATTAAAACATATTACGTAAAATTGTGCAGATTAACCAAGCGTTTAAATTATTTTTAATGAATCTGCAGGCCAAATTCAACAATATACTATAAACTTGGAGAGGGCAGTGTTGAATAGTCCTCCAGACCAGGGCCAGGATATCTGCTAGACGAAGGAAAACAGTATTCGGGGAATGGGCGAAATAATCGTCGACAAAGAGTAAAACAAGGTTTCTTTGATTCATTTCTTGCACTGCACTGTAACTTTTATGCATTCTATGTATTCTATCTATTTTATTTTTTTTTTATGCATTCTATGTCCTTTTATACTGTGTGTCTTTGCACTTTGTCTTAATGCTCTCGATCATTTAAGCGAAGCACTTTGAGTCCCGTGCCTTGTACGCCCAGTTCTCAGCCCTGTTTACACTGACTCTGTTTACACAGAAACTCTGGGCGAGTTTGTGTTGTGCCGATTCACAAAGAGTCGGACCAGGCGCGCATCGGCGTCAGTGTTTACCGCTTATCTCGGCGGGGTTGCTCGTCAGGTTTTGCGCTGCAACCTGGGTCTTCCTTCGCCCGTTCCGCGCCGGTGAGTGGGGGCGGTTGAGGCGCTGGTTGACGTGGGAACCTGCTCTGATTCCTATCGCCGTAATCACAATGCGCTGACTCCTACGTGAACCGTTTGGGGGGGAAAACAATGGAGTCTTTTTTTAGAGAGAGAGAGAGAGAGAGAGAGAGAGAGAGAGAGAGAGAGAGAGAGAGAGAGAGAGAGAGAGAGAGAGAGAGAGAGAGAGAGAGAGAGAGAGAGAGAGAGAGAGAGAGAGAGAGAGAGAGAGAGAGAGAGAGAGAGAACCTTTTGTTAAAGCGCACATTGTCTCTCCAGGCGCTCTGAAGGGAATTTAATAAGAAGCTTGCTGTATCATGCTTTTGTCTCTATTAGCCCGATTTAGGGATGATGTCTGGCTCTCCGGCCCCTCCATTCTGGTAGTGCAATTAGGGATCCTGTGACTCAGTTTTCGGGGTAAGTATGTACATTTTCAGCTTTTTTATGAATTTATATATTTTTCTTCTTCTCCCAAATGACAAACCCAGGAACACCGCTGTAGCGTTTCAGCGAGATGAACTCATTGGGCTTCCCGTGCATTCCCGAGGCAGGGCCGCTCAACGCAACCACCTTCGCCTCTGCACCGTTTACGTTAACGGTGACGGCAAATTAATAATTACTTGACAAAGCATGTGTGGAATGTCACGTTGTTTTCTCCGCTCCCCTCCCTGTCCAAACATCGGTCTCTGTGGTTTGGTCTCGCTACAGCCCAGCGTGAGTAAGCGCACGGTGTCTGGGTTTACAAGGTGAGGGTGATCGGACGGAGAACTTGGACTGGATCCAGGGTCACACTTGGAAAAAACCAACAAACAAAAAAAACAAAACGCTTGTTCGCTCGCTCACCGATCCCGAGGAAAGAACAGCTCTACTATCTAGCACCGGATGACGCATTTTCCCAAGCACCCTACCGCGCTGGGAGATACAAAACGTTGTTTTCCGTGGAAACATGGACAATCACCTCACGCGTCACCGTTGTCTCGCATACGGATTTTAATCATTCCAAACCGGTCCGCCGCCACCGTTTCTTCTTGTAGGTGCTCAGCCTGTCGCCGAGGGTTTGGTCCAGGCGGAAGAAGACTCCGAATACAAGCCACGCAGTCGTTTCAGACCCAGGGCTCATCTGAATAGCTGTGCTCGGTGGAAAAAGATGCTTGTGGGCGTGCTGTGAAATGGGGGGGGGTGGGGACCCCGCTTCGACGCCAGTGGCCTCGTCTACGTTCCCTCGCGGGTTGTCTCCTCGCGGGTTGTCTCCTCGCGGGTTGTCTCCTCGCGTCAGAGCGCCTTTATGCAACATCAGTTCCATCCGAATCAGTGAGGTTTGACACAGGCGCCAGCGATCGCCAGTCACGCCGGATACCTCCGACGTCGCCGCCGTAGCACGGGGCCAGTCATTGCATTTTGCGCCGGAAATACGATACTGTCGAGTCGGCTCCAACAATAAAAAGGGGGGAAAGCACACCCTCCACGCCGGAAGGCTACCCACCACTACCCACCGGCTGCTCATTGCTCCGCCGGCGCATTGGAAGAGGATCGGGTCGTCGACGGGTCCGATCCGTACGGCCGTTGAATTATTTCCAAAACCTCCAATCACAGCGGCAGTGTTATACGGCTGCGGGAGGAAATTAGCGGGCGTCTGACATCCCACCCCCGCCCCCCCCAGATGAGAACCTCGGCTGTTGGCAGAATTGTTCGGATTTTAACCGACGCCATCAACCCTAATCTTCGTCGACCCCGAGGAGCTCTCCCAAATTTGGCAGCGACGCCCCATCGCGGCTCGTAGAATGCGCCTGGTGTTGACAGGAGCTTAGATCTCGTCCGCCAGATTCCTCCGTTCTCAATGGGGCTCAACATGTGGGACTCTAACCTTTGGGCCTCCGGAGTTTGGAGCGGTTGTCATCAATAGAGATAGTGTTGGACCGAACACTGGGGCCTACAGCTGTGGTGCAGCCGTGTCTGACCGCCGGTGACTAATTGTCCGTGTTCCAGGGAAACCACATTTTGTATCTCCCACCGCGATGGGGCGCTTGGCGAAGCGCGAGGCGGGCTTCCATGTGGGGCGATCATTCATGTGGGAGAAGAAAAGAATCGCCTCAGGGTTCATTTGCCACCGAGGGCCTTTGGCCAAGAGTCCATATTAGTGCGTTGCCTCGTCCAATTTGCACAGATGTATCCTATTACATCATGTGGCCGACACAAGCGCTTATGTGGAGGAAAATGATTCATCGTCTTCGTTTTTAAACACAATTCACGCAGCTCCGTGAATGGCCTGATCCGTAAAGGAGGTCTGTCTGTCTGTCTGTCTGTCTGTCTGTCTGTCTGTCTGTCTCCTTCCCCACCCGTAATGAATAACCTGCCGACAATTATACGGGAGGCTTCTGCTTTGCACTCCGCTGCCGCCGTGCCCCCGGAGCAAGAGTCCCTCCCACCCATTCATTACGCTGGAGTGTGTTAAAACCCCGACCCCGAGAGAGCAGCGCTGCTCTGCCTCCACGTCTGGATCGGCCCCTTCCCACTTGGCGTCCAGCGCGTCGGGCCCCGGTCGTTTGGCTAATCCGAGGGAAGCCGCTTGGAAGGCCGAAACAACCCCGACACCGCAGTGGAGAGAGTGGTTTGCGTGCGTTAGGCTCCGGCACGAATGCAGTTGACAGAGTCATGCGTACGGCTGCCTTTCCAAGGAGTTGTGTGCTCTCTCTCTCTCTCTCTCTCTCTCTCCCGTAGCGTTATCCCCAGAACCGCTTTATGTTCATTTGGCACCTCCGCAGTGAGGTTGGCCCAATAACGGCCCGGATTCTCAAACTCCTGCTGAGTCAAACCTCTGCAGACTCGCAGCCCACCTCAGCATTCTGGGATAACGGAATGAGAGAGAGATCTACAGCGGCGCCGTTAGAGAAGGCCTCGCATACTTAACCGCCCCCTCCTTTCCGCGGCGTCGGAATCGATCCGCGTCGCCTTCCGGTTTTTTTGTTATCGTTTTCCCTCATTTAAATTCAAACGCAGCTTCCAATGGAAGGTTGGGATGGATGGATGCAGCCCACGCCTTATCCCCACCAATGTAAACAAACTTTGATCACGGAAAAAGTGGAGACGGGGAACGGGGCGCTGAAGGAGGAGGGCGCCGCGTACGCTGCGGCGGCGGGTGAATCGCCGCGGGTCTGGAGCGGTTTGCTGATAGATGTGTGGCGCTTCCATTTTTTGGGGGGGCCTTCAGTGAACCGCACGCCGCGCCGGAGCGTGCATCCGTGGGAGGGCGGGAGCGTCTCGCGCATCAAAAGCGGACGAGCCCGAGCTTGCGTCGGCAGAAGCATCGCTGGAATTCGGCCGCTCCTCTGGCTCCCGGTGCGGCACACCTGCGTTGTCTCAGGGCGCTGCAAAGCGTCGTCCGTCAGGGCTCGGCTTGTTTGAAGGAGCCCTTCCGGCGCCCTTCCCCTCAGCCTGCCTCGCCGACTTTGGCTCCTCTTTAACAATAAACCAACGGCGATGTGGTCCATCTAGACGTAGAACACTTAAGTAGATGTACGGCATCCCACTTGTCTTTGTTCAGCGGGGTCATCACGCTCGCGACCGGGACATTTTTACCGCCGATGAATTCACGTGCAAGTATAATTGCACACGCCCACCTGGGGAAGAAAAGCTAAGGATTTGCACATAAACTTCGTTTGCGTAGATAGGTCATTTTGACTCATCCAAACTCATGGAAAAAATGCTCTATTTTTCAAACGTGGGCTCGAAATTCCTGTGAAATTTGGATGGAAGTGTGTTTGGAACATTTTTCACGATTTCCCAAAACGATCGCCATCCGCTCAAATAACTGCGATCAGACGATGAGGACAATTTTTCACAAGCAAATGAGATTTTGATTTTGTGTTAAATGCAACTGTTGTGATACGCCCGGAACACGTTAAATCAGAATCCTACACTTATTCGAACGACATTCTTTTTTTTTGTTTTTATTACTCCAGCAATTCCACCGCTGCACTAGTTCATTAACAAACTACACTGGTCTGAGATTTATTGGGTTCTGTGAAACAAGGAAATGGTGTCTTGTTGTCTGTGAACAACCAAGTATTGATGTTGAGTTAACCATGTTTTTGGTGTTTTCTCAAGGCCTTTTGAAGAAGTGTCTCACGGCTCTGCGGGGCCGCATAAATCAAGTACAGAGCACTTTTCAATTAGACCAAGATTTGGAGGAGGGTTAGAGGAGCCGCTTTGATCTGTGCATGTAATATATAGAATATGGGTGTGTGCGTGCGTGCGTGTGTGTGTGTGCGCGCGCCTGTGTTAGTTGGGGTTGTGCTGTAAATCCCGTCTCCCGGCTTACGCAGACCCATAAACTCGAGGGCAATTATGGAAACAACTGGACGGAAGATTTCCGCATGTGCTGAAGGATTTGTGCAGACAGCCTGAAAGGATCGTCATCGTACAACCTGTCCCCCCCGTGCTCTCAACTAGGCCCGGGCATCCTTGCTCGTTTCGCTATTGATTGACATTCAAATTGATATTTATTGATATTGATGTTTGAAGCACTAGCTTTTCCGATCATTCTGGAACACTGCGCTCTCTTCCGTTGGAGCTTCCTGCACGTTATTGATTGTTTTCGCCCTTTCAGCCTTTTCAGAAGACAGAAACCGGGTAAAATACTGTGTCATTGACCAGTGGCCATCGGGTCTGACATGATTTATTAATATGGAGGGAATCACGTGCACGCCAGCCTCGACCTGCACTGACTCCTATCAGTCACAGCCAGAATGTCGCACTTGTTTCACTCTATGCTACACGACACTAACATTCATACTTTATTATGTTTATTGCATTTTTCTTTGATCGCCACAAGGTTAATAGAAGATAAGAATGACTAACGGTAATCCTTGGACTGAGTTCCTCCCGGGGCCGCGCGGGTCGTTGGGAAGCCAGATGCTCGGATGGAAAAGGTTTGCATTTGGAAAGCTGCACCTCATGAATATAATCATGAGCGGCCCGGTCTCCTCTGATCTCCCGCAGCCCCCCAACCCCCCGTAGCGCCGTCGCTCCGTCCGGTTTGAACCATCTGCAACGGACAAAAGACGCCCAGGGCCAGCGGTGTGATCCGTTTGATAAATGTGAATAGTATGTGCGGAATTAGAATTTAGTTTCTTTGTCGAACCGAGTCGACTCTCCTGCAGAACTCACTGTGTGACCACTGACCTGGATGTAGGTGTGGGAGAGAGCATGGTGGATGACGAACCGCATGCACGCACACACGCACGGGCACACACACACAAATTTTTTTTCTTCCCATTTTTAAGTCAAGGACTTCATGCAAAACACATATAATCGATTTTCAATGTCATCATATACACACGTGTGTGTGTGTGTGTGTGTGTGTGTGTGTGTGTGTGTGTGTGTGTGTGTGTGTGTGTGTGTGTGTGTGTGTGTGTGTGCGCACACGCGCGCACCACCCCCCTGAATGGCGGTGATACTTACCAGTCCAAATTTTTACGGTTGTATTGTAAAAGCTTTGCGTCGTGTCCGCTCCCCCGGGGGCCCCCGTTTATGGCCGGGGCGACCCGAGGCGTGTGCACGCCGCACCACCAAGAATGTTTTACTGCCACCGGTGATGTTTATGCCGAGAGAAGACGGGGGGACGAGGGGGTCACGAGGGTGGAATCAATACAGGTCCTTAATGAGGTTGTCTGAAAAGAAGGAAGGGAGAGGCTGGCGGAGTGATGACAAAAAAAAAAAAGTTACGTTTGCCCTGGTGGTGGGAAGGGGGGTGGGCGGGGGTGTCGGGTGGAGACGGTGCAGGAGTCTGGAGTGAATTCGCCACGCTCAGCCCCCGAGCGAGCAAAACAACGGCGGCGTTGGGATGAATCGTCGTCCTCTGTGACCTTGCCGAGCGGCTGCTTGGGCCACGGCAGAGACGAATCCAATCCTCTGAGATTAAAGTGGATTAAAAAAAAAAGGAGGGCGCCGGGGCAACGTGGTCCGGCGAGCGTTTTGCGGAAGAAAAAACATTTAAATAAAAACAGAGGAGGGGAAGAAAACAAAACAAAAACTTACAACGAGGCCTGTTTCCCTTTTTTGGATTCGGGCGCTGGCACCGGCTTCCTCTAATCAAGCGGTTGCGGTCTTTGTACAAAGGCGTGATTAAAATCATCCATTAGCTCGTTGTTTTTGCTTTTTGGCTTTCATGGCCGGCTGGAAAAACAAGCTTAAGGTCAAGGACTATTGTGTACCAGCGATCGCACGGCGGGCGTGCTCTAACCCGGTGGTTCTCAACGTGGGCTCCAGGGACCGACCGGGGGTCCTTCCAGAGGCGGTAGGCGTAAAAAAACATCACAGTTTATTCAACGTTCAGGACTTCGTCACCGCAAGAGAATGTACAATAATGACTGTTTCTGTCTCCCTTAACTATCGTGGAGATTGCGATGGAATGTTGCACTGAATCATAATTAACAAGAAAAAATTCCCCGCAGATCGGGCTCCCAGAGACGAAATCTTATCGAATGGGGTCTGTGGCCCCCTTTGTGTTTCAAATTGAGGGTTCTTGATGTGTGTGTGTGTGTGTGGGGGGGGTGGCGAAACACCGCTCGAAACCACACAAAGGGGTTTTCAAGCGATGGGGCGGAGGAGTCAACAAAATAAAAGAAGCGCTGCTCTTCGTTTTAAAAATGTCCACAGTGTTTACTGAAATGCTTCTGGCTGCTTTCTTTCGGGCAAGCGAGCCCTGATGCAGTAACCTAGTTATCCGGTGTTATGCAACGGGCTCGTATGGTCCGCCGTCCCTCAGCTGTGAAACACTCCCCTCGCTGGGAATGTTTTAAGTGATCCTTCAGGCATGCCTAGTTCTCGGTTTACATTTATATGGCACATGGGTTTTTGTAACTCTTCAGAAATGTGTGGCTTGTGGCATCGCACGTGTTGAGATTTTTCCACTGCAGATCACAGAAAATAGCTTCATTCGAAACGATTCTGCGAGGAGACGTCATAAAGACAGGAGAAAAAAAAAACAGAAAAACGGAGCTCGCGGAGGTGCGCGCGCAGGGTGTGTGCATTATTAGGGGGAGGCGGAGGTCTTTTAAAGGCGGTACTTCGGCGTCGGCCGGGCGGTTCGTATTTTTTTTGGATCGCCGGGCTGAGAGGCAGGCGGCATGCATCGCCGCGGTCACACGGGTGTGATGGGAATCCTACCTGGGTTTTGTCGGATAAGACACCGCGGTCACCGCGTCACCTTTTTATCTTCTTTCCCCCTTGACCACAGAACTCCTCGCACGCCCGGCCTAAGCTGTGACCGATGGCAACCTCCGTCCAGACTCTCCCTCTGACCCGAGACCACAGAAAGACCTTCCGGGAGCGCTTCCCGGCGCCGTCGCTCTCGTCCCGCTGCGGCATGGGCAGCGTCGGCAGCCTGGTGGAGAGGCCCGACGCCGCGCAGGCCTCGGGGGGCCGCGCCGTGCCCCAGGTGAGGCCCCGGCAGAGCAACGGGCTCCTGAAGAAGGGCTTCAACCAGAGGGAGCTGCTGAACTACCTCAACATCACACGGTGGGTCCCCCTCCCGACCCCAAAAAACACCCGGCGGCCGTCCTTCGCCCCGGCCTAGGTCGCCAGGGTTTTTAACGCTTTTTAACGCGCCGCCGGTCAAAACAGAAAGGAGCCCAAGGCGAACCCGGGAGGGAGGAGGAAGAAGGACGTCATCCCCGGGGTCACGTCGCTCGACGGCTGCCAGGACGAGAACGTCTACGCCAAGGTCTTCAATAAAGACGGCGCCGAAATCGACGTGGGGCAGAACTCGCTGCCCGTCGGCGGAAAGTACGAAAAGGTAACGTGAGGCGCTGTTGATCGAGGAGCGGAATATAGGAATGTGGAAAGCGGAAGCGAAATATTTAATTGGGAAGACTTGAGGAAGGCGGTGGGACAGAACGGTGCCGTGCGTCGGCGGCTCCGCGTCTAAGGCGGATCGAACAATTCACGGCGGCCATTGTCTGCTTCGTAACTTATATATACAGTATATATGACCGGTTGTCGGTGAGAAGGTTCATGTTTTATTGGTCCGCCTCAGAGTTGTGTATCACGGGCCGTAAAACGCCGGCCCGTCACATGCAATGCTGCGACCTGATTGTCCGTTATGATCGTAAATCAGAAAAGGCCTCCGATCTCACTGCCCGCCACGGGATATCAATACGGCACCTGCCGCGCGGTGAATTTGTGGCCGCAATCAAACCCCGTCCCGTTCGATCCCAATCGATCCGAGCGTCAGGCGGGGCGACGGTTCGGACGCGGTTGGTGTATTAAAACACCGAGTCGCTCACGCCTTTCCTCCCGGTCGTCTCGGCGTAGTCGGGCGCCGAGTTTGAGTCTTTAATCCCCGCGCCCTGACGGTATCGGCTGTCTTGTCTCTTTTTCTCCGCTCTAGTCTCATTTCAGGCCCTCCGCTTTCAAGCCAGTCACTCCCAAAAACTTCAGCTCCATGCAGAACCTCTACCCCTCTTCGAAGGTGGACGACCTGGACGGCGGCCTGTCCAACGGCCTGCACCGGGCTTACGCCCACGCGCCCAAGGCCTTCTCCACCTCCTCCTCCTCTTCCTCCCCTTCCCGTCACGGCGGGACGGCAGCCGGCGGCAACAAGGTGCCCGGTGCAGTGACCCCGCTGTTAGACGCGTCATTTTCCCGTCTCGCGCCGACATGCACTTAGATGTCTGCGGCCTGTGCTGGAGGCCGCAAAAAAAAATAAAAACGTGACATAACTTGGTGGTGGTATCACGGAGACAGAATTTGCAACTCAAATCCATTCCAGGCCCTGGCGGCGGTGCGTGGGACGAGCCAGGAGGAAGATAACCTGTCCGACTCGGGTCACAACTCCATGAACAGCCTGCCGCCCTATCGACCTCCGTTCCGCCCGCACCTGTCTCACATCAGGTGCGCTCCGGTGCCGCGGCCGCGCTCCGTCTGCGTGCAGCGACGGTGACGGAGACGCTAACAGCCCTCTTTGTGTTTTCCCGTTCCCGCAGCGCGTCCATGGGCCACATCAACACCATCAGCTCCCTGGACCGAGCCTCTCTCGGGCCGAGGGGCACGGGCCCAGCGGGGATGGCCGTTGGAGGCGATATGGCAGTGTCGTGTCGGAGCATGGCCGCCCTGAGCCGCATGGCGCCCTACGGAGGGGAAGCTCCGCCCCCTTACGAGCTGACGCTCTCCCTGTCCGTCGAGGAAGTGGTGAGTACCGTGAGGGCCGACGAGTCCGCGAACGTAAAGTTGGACGAATGGAGCAACGGCGGTGACCGCTCTGCCGACCCCTCTCCCCGCGCCCAGGTGCGGGATCTCGAGGAGCGCCTGGTGGAGAAGGAACACGAACTCAAACAGATGAGGAGGAACCTGGACGAGAGCGAGGGCGCCATCGCTCAGGTGAATCAAAGCAATTGATCGTTTGGGTTCATCCTTACCTGTCTGTCTCTCTGTCCGTTGAAACGTGACCGCGCCCCCCTCCCCCGGATGTCCGCTCTCGCCAGGTCTTTGAGGGCAAACAGCGTCTCTGGGAGAAGGAGGTGGAGGAGCTGAAGCGCCTCTACGCCGCCAAGCTGCGCCAGGTCTCCCAGCATGCCCAGCGCTCCCAGCGGAGCCTGCAGCTGCAGCTGTACAAGGTGCAGCAGGAGAGGAGCCGGCTGCAGGGGGAGCTGGACGGCCTGCAGAAGGAGAGGGGCCAGGAGGCCGGGAGCAGGGCCAAAGGAGCGAGCCCCACCCTGGAGGAGACCCAGTGGGAGGTGGGGTGTTAACGGGAGGCAGGGCGGGGACCGTTAGAAACGAGCACAGTGTTGGATATAGGAAAACTTAAAGAGCTATTTTTTCGCATTTCCAAGTCATGAAGTCACTAAAATCAAGATTCAAGATTCAAGAGGTTTATTCGTCACATACATATACATACTTTCATACATATATGCAGTGAAATGTAATGCGTAGTGTAGAGCAGTGAAATCACCAGCGTCACCATAGTGTAGGAACAAACAGATGAAATAATGTCTTTGAAAATTCCAATAATATCAACTATGAATATGTAAAATAAAACTGTTAAACAATTAAAAAATTTCCCATGTAAAAATCTTGAGAATCTTATCCTACTATGTCACATAGTAGGATAAGATAAGATGCATATTATTGACTTAAAATCTTTATACTGTATATTGGCTTGAATTAATCGTTGTTTTGATGTGTTTAAAGGTCGTTCCGCAGCCCAGCCCTGTGGCTGCAACCTCTCCACTGTGCGCGTCTAATCTCGCCGCTTCCTTTCCTTCCCCCTCTTCTACCCAGGTGTGCCAAAAGTCGGGGGAGATCTCCTTGCTCAAGCAGCAGCTCCGGGACTCCCAGGCCGAGGTGACCCAGAAGCTGAGCGAGATCTTCCAGCTGAAGACCCAGCTCAGGGAAACCCGGGCGGAGCTCCGAAGCCGCGAGGGCCAGCTGGACGCGCTGAAGGCCGCCCTGCAGGGGACGCTGCAGCGCCGCCGCCGCCCCTCCCAGGGCCAACACGACGAGGGCAGGGGGGCGGAGGAGGGCGGGGCAACAGGTAGGTGTCCAGATCTGTATCCTCACTCGATGGAAGGCTGCATTTTAGGGCAGTAATTTAAGTGATGCATCTGTGTGCGTCGTCACGGTGAGATAAAATAAAAACGAGATCTTGGTTTTCAAAGTGAATTTCTCAGTAAACGCTGGATTAAGTGTTTCTATTTGGGATTCTGACTTTCCGCGTGTCTTCCGCTCTCAACCTTTTTTAGTCTCAGTCATTTTAAGTGTTTGTAACTGTACAACGACAGATCTGCGCGTCTTTTTCTACACGACGTCGGTCTTTTCATGTACGACGCCCCCCCCTTTTTTTTTTTTTGTTCCTTCTCTCCCCCAGGGGGGTGCGGAGGCCCGACGGAGGAGCGTCTGCGGGCGGAGCTGCTGCTGGAGCGGCGGCAGAGCGAGGCGCAGGCCACGACCTTCGAGGAGGAGCGGCGGACGTGGCAGACGGAGAAGGACAAGGTGATCCGCTACCAGAAGGAGCTGCAGGCCAGCTACCTGGAGATGTACCACCGCAACGAGGCGCTGGAGCGGGAGCTGCACCTGCTGAGGGCGGGCGGGGGCGGAGGGGCCGCCGGGAGCGGAACCTCGGAGAGGGACGTCCCGGAACCGACTGGAGGGAGAGGAGGAGGAGCGGGAGGGGGGACGGAGGGGGAAGAGGACGAGCATTCGTCCGGTCTGCCGTGGATCGACAGGATCGAGTCCTCGGAGATCTGACCGCGACGGAAGCGGTCGCCTTCCTACATCCCCCACGACCTTGTTGGTTTGGGTCCCGCTGCTCCGGACGCTTGGGTCCCGGAGTTCGATTCTCAGTGTAGTTGCCGTTGAGCAATCCTAGTGCCAGTCCTTGTCCTTACCTGCTCATGAAATCATCCATTATTATTACTTTTACCCGACCTCCACCGTCCTTCACAGGCAAACACTGGTAATAATTGTGTTATCTGCACTGCACCGCACCCACGCTGCCATCCAGGAATTGAACGCAGTGTCAAATCTGTAATGACGGCGAAACGGAGGCGTCCGACAGTTCCGATGTAAATAAAGAAAAAAGATTTTTGTTCGAGTTGACGTTTATTTTGTTACACGTTCCTTCATTCCCCGCAGTGACGCGGTGAGGACTCCTACGATTAGTTTTGGCCACATCCAAAGGGATTCGAAAGGGATTTCGTCTTTCGTGCGACCCCGGTCGGCTCAAAACCACCCGTTGGGTCAGGGAACCGACTCGGGGCTGGAGGAGAAAAGCCACGCCGCCGGGGGTTTAAGCATCTCAGATTAGACCTATCTGAGGTTTCTACAAACGCTTAATCCGCCGTGTGGTGTGTAATGTTCATCTAATCTGGGACCTGCAAATGTCCCAGATGCTGCCGTTCACAATTCACGCCGTGGGATCGGTTTGTTTTGTACATAAAGCGTTATTGACATATAACTGGCCTCCCTCACTGTTTTGTCTTAAATCGCACCTCCTGTATGATCTGAGAGGTTTACAAATAAGAACGGTGCGTGCGATTAGCCCGCTTAGAACCTCTTCCCGAAGAGGTGCTTGTGTAATTCAACTGTTCACACAAAATTGAGCACAGGTGCAGCATCGGGCCTTGTAACAAAACAATATACTGTATGGCTTGTCTATTTGCTGGAATAAAGACGTTAAAGTGTACAGAACCTATAAAATATGCATGTTTTTGATTCTCAACAGACATAGAGTATATGAGTGCTTTTTTTCCGTTGCCATTCCGTAATACACCAAGATGAGTCCGAATCGGAGTAAAACTGCTGCAGTGCACTCGTCAAAATGTGCAAGGTGCTGTTCGACCTCGGGGCTCGGCAAGCCGCCCGTTTCCATGCAGAGGGACTGACTCTGCCCGGAACGTGCCAATAAAATCCAGGGACAAGGGGTTTATGATGCCACTAAAGGCGGAGGAGAGGAGGCTTTTGGGACTAATGTGGCTTTCAGAGGCTTGCCGTTGGGGTTCTTATCTCGGCCTCCCTCCCCTCCCCGCCCGGCTCCGGTCGGGCCCTTGCATACCTCCTCAATGTTGACTCCCGGGGTGAAAGACCAGCGGGGTAGAACTAGGAGGATCTTTGTTTGCCCAAGGAATTAGTGTCTCTATAGAAACAGTTAAGAGATAGGGACCAGGAGAGGTGAGAGGCAGGAATTTGATTGGCTTGGAAGCTCCCGAGGGAAGGTTTTTCAGTATTATGAAATTATTAAATTATTACTTGAATATTATTCAAACGGATTCAAACATGTTGTCCAAGGGTGTATATTATATACAATTATGTCCACACACTCTTTATCCCCCCCCCCCCCCCCCCCCGCAGGGTCATCGGAATAGTTATGAGCTGCGGCTGACTCACCAGGCTCTTACCTTTGCATTTAATACATTATATAAAACCGGGCTTAATATAACTCCATCACTTACATAGCCGAAGCCAAGAGTGTGTGATTTACTGCGCTGGGACGATGGAAATGGACGATTCATACCTTGCACCGCTTGGAACTTCTGTAGGAGGCGGCGTTGCCTGGAGGTTCAGAGCAAAACACTGAACTGAATCTGTCCAGGTTCCTCCACAAACTGGGAAGCTGTTAAGTATAATATATTGCTCCAAAGTCATTATCATTTAAAGATTTCCTTTGTGGTTGTGGAACTTTTTCCAAATTAAAGCATTCTGTGATTGCATTTGTGCATTACACAGATTTGCTCTAAGTTGTAATACTAGAGCAACGGCGCTGTCAAGTGGTGGAAGAAGGAACTAAATAAATAAACCTGAGTTTGGAACAATAGTAGAGCACTAATGTAATGCCAGTATGGATTTTTACAAAACTGACTTGGGAGTATAAAGTTTTTTTTTTATTTTTAGATGCAATTATATGAAACATGTTAGACGATAAATATTTACAATAAAACTTGCATAACACAAAAGCTGTAAATGCAAACATCTGACAGAAGAGATGACAGAGGAACGGAGCGAAAGGCAGGCATAACACCTAAAGAATCGTCAAAGAAGCAATGTATGATTGTCAACCAAAGGAAGGAAAACTAAAAATTATAGGGCCCCGCAAAAAATGTCCACTTCCGCCCCAAAGAATTACTCAGAAAATAAAATTGCAAGTTTTTTTTGTTTTTTTTATTCTTAACTGATTGGACTTTACCGGTGATGGTGTTGTGTTGCATCATCGGTGTGAATTATGCTGGTGCGGTGCTTGATGGATGAATTATCCTCCCCCACTTCCTGTGACATCACCAGACTCAGACCACCAGAGTAGTTTGGAGTATGAGCACAAACTGTACAACTGCTTGGATATGTGGCACACGTTTCCCAGGTGGCATTTCAAACTTAACTCAGTAGCAAAACGCAATTTCCAGAGGGTTGGGGACGCCTTATTTACCTCTAACTTTTAAAGAGTCGACATCCAATTTCATGGTTAATCAGGTTTTAAATGAATACTCCTTAAATAAATGTTGCATTTCAATCGAGATGCTAGTGAAAAGGAATGGCCCCTGAGGAAATGGTTCATTTACATACAGATGTTTGGATTCCGACTCAATCTGAAATTAAAGCCCAATTTATGCAGCGGAGGCATTTAATATATGTATATATTAAACAACGGCCACGGTGATCAGAGGATTTCCTCAAACCCCCCCCAAACGAGTAAAGCTGAATCACAAGCCCACAGCCACTGCAAGTTAGACCATACGGCTACTGTCACACCACTAAACAGCTCCACATCACACTGTGTGCAAGCGTAGGATACACAATCTGAGACTGAGGCAGTGGCCCGAGCGATCGGCCCCGTTGACTCATTAGTTCTGAAAGTGACGCAAAACCTGTTGATCGTGGGCACCGGAGCTCGTTTTCTATCTCTCTAAGCGATGAAAATTAGGAACAAAGCACATTTCACAGTAGCATATATTTTTGTCGTTTTGTTAATTTGTTAAATACATTTATAGAACAAGACACATGGCTTTCGTAATGAGGAAAGTCTTGCTGGTGTACTGTCACAGAAACTCCGCACCCGTCACCGATGACGCGGTCGTCCCGGCGGTCGCACCGCCATGTCGGCAGGCGGGTTTTGACAACGTGACGCTTCTTTACGTTATGGAGACGTGGGTCGCGTGTCACAATCAAGTGTTCGGTTCAAGATGGACATCTGAAGTCCCCTCCACCAGCAAATTACATATTTTCTTTTTCTAAACTGAATATACTTTCTCAGAGGTTTCTGTGGCCTTTCTTGGTTACAATAGAAGTTAAATACTATCCTGAAATCAAATACTTCCTATCCATACCATACACAGCGCCCGCTCTGCAACCATCCGTATTCATTCTGCGTCAAAACTAACATATTTGTTTGTCAAAAAACTAAAAAAAAACAAAAAAAAAAAACAATAAAGTTAAAAGGAAAAAAAGGGCGAAATCATTCGTAAGCCAACCCAGTTGATAAAACCAAGAAGAAAAAATATATATAATAAGCCATACATACTTTAAAAGGAAAAGCCTCTAACTTTGCAAATGAGTTTCAGTGAATGATCCTTTTTTCGGAGGCGTTTTCTTGCGTGGGCCTCGGGGAGGGAGCACCTCCATCGAGCGCAGGTTGGAGATACACCAACCCACTGAGGGGCTGTGGGGTCCAATGTGGGAGAGAGCGAGAGAGAGAGAGAGTGAGAGAGAGAGAGAGGGCCGATCCTGTCCAGGAACGCTCTGGGATACAACCTAGATGCTTAGCGGAGTGACCCAGGGGCGCGAGACCAAGGGAGAGGGGCCGCAGCAAAAAAAGGTCCCAACGCACGGAGCTCTAGGGGAACTTTAGCCTGGCGCACGATGAGAGCAAAGGGCATCAAAAGTAGATCTGCTTGGCGTCTGACGGGTTCTGCTCCATAGGGCAGTATGGGCATTTCAACCTGAGGAAGAACGCAGGACCTCTCGTTAGACAGTTTTCCCATCAGCGGTTTTCAACATGTGGGTCTGGGGACCCCGGGGGGGGGGGGGGCTTTAAGAGGTTCCCGGGGGGTCCCCAGCAAAATGATTGTTAAACATCACACTATTTAATTTACAAGACGTTAGCACCATTACAGAATGTACAATGAATGTAGTCACCGTTATCTTCCTAACTACAGTATAAACAGGCATGGAAGTTTGGACTAAATCATATCCAACAATAATAATGTTCTCAGATTGGTGAACCAGGGACACAATCTTATTAAAATGGGTTCCTCTGATGCGTATAAAATTGAGGATCCTTGATATGAAAAGCTTGAGAATTGCTGCCCTACACTGAAGATTTACCACTTCCTATCTATAAAAAAAAAAAAAAGTGCACGCACGCACACGTCATTTTTGAAAAGCAAATTTGCCTATTTCCCATTGGCATGTCTACCCTCCTTTGCCATGAGCTATTTATGTTTTGTCGTTTATTGATTTATTTTTAAACAGTGGTTTTATGCCACTATCCAGAGCAAGCCCCAGTTAATGACCCCAATGTAGATTTGTGTCATATTCAAGGTCACTCTGCGGGTATTAAAATACGATCACATGCTTTGCGGATGATGTGCCCAGACTGCGTGGATCGCGATCCAGTCACTCACTTCCCAGCGTTGGTGAGTTTGTTGAGGGCGTCTCTGGAGATGACGTGGCCGCAGATCAGCTTCATGGGCGGATTACTCTCAGACGTCTGCTGCCGCAGGATGGGGCACGCAAACACCGAGTGGTACCAACACTTCTTCCCCAGGTCGATTTCAATCTGCACCGAGAGGTTGGAGTCAGCGGCTCGGACATATGGATGGAAGAGATGGACGTATGAAGGCGGGGGAGGGGTGCACTTACAGGTAGCTCGTCCTTGTGTGTCCAGACCCCACTGCACTGCCTCTGCTCGATCACCTGCTTGATGTTCATCAGCACCGGCAAAGCCATGCAGCCCGACGCGAAGCTGAGATGAACACAACGTGCATAACAACGTCAGAAACCGCAACGTCTCAAGGCGGCAGTAAACGTGGGGTTACAGTCAGGGTGTAGCGGCCCCCGCCTCTCACCTGACGCTGAGCGGAGACTCCACAGAGAGGCCCAGCAGGGCGCAGGCGTCCCTGGTGAAGATGTTGCAGATCTCAGCCCACTGGTTGGTCTCCAGCAGGCTGCGGTAGGGAGAGTTGTCGATGCCGTGACGCAGATACACCAGGCTGCCCATCAGGATCTGGATATCTGCAGCAAGATACCGAAAATATACAGATAAAGACGGAGGAATTCACACTTCCCATGAAAGAAACATTATTCTTTTTTATTGTTGTCATGTACTACACTATGTACTGCGTGCACTGCAAAGCAACATTGTGAACACCTCTCTGGTGCTGGGAGGCGAAGGGCTGGAAGTGCCGTGCGTACTGCAGCGCCTCCAGCTGGTTACCGATGCCTCCGCTGAGGAGGCTGATGAAGTACAGACGGTGCAGCTTGAATTCCAGACTGCTGTTCAAGTCGAGGAGGCGCTGCCGGTTTGTCACCGCCCACCTGGGGAAGACCTGAAAGTGAGCCGTGCGAACACCGACAAAGCAGCTCGCTGTTTCTTAAGACATAAGTCACAAATGCAAGTGTGCTCTTGTTTAAACTTCTCCATTTCAGTAGAACATAATTTTTTTATTTTTTATGCAGAAAAGGGGAACTTTTTTGGGGGGGGAACTTTTGGAAGACTGGCTGATCAGATCATTTTAACCATTTTAAATTCAAGTGATAATGATCCTATATAATCATAATCTGTGCTTCAGTATTAACACTTGTTTCACCATCTTTGATGGCTGGGGCAAATGCATTGACTGAGAACATCAGGAAACATGTAGGAGTGCACAGATGTATGTTAAAAACAAAAAATAAACCCAAAGTACTCAAGTGCTGGTCTGAGGTCCTGCATTCTCAAGGCCTCCAGGATGCGATTCAGCTCCAGGAACGGCTGCTTCATACTCATGTCTATGACGACCCCCGACTCCTAGAGCACATGCACAGGATTTGAGCTCGGCGTTGAACAATTATTCTTTTGTCAGACAAGGGGAGGGGTGATTTACTTATTTAGGATTTTATTTACCTGACACAGATCCTCTGCTACATTGAGCATCCCTTGCCTGTAGAGGTGCTCTACGATCGTCTCGCTCAGGTATTTCTGTCTCTCTGTGGAATCCCACACTGTCTCCGCCACCACAGCGCTTACTTCTGCATCAAAGTTCTGAACAGGTAAAATATCAAATTAAATAAATACCTCACACAAATGAAAAAATGAAATACATATTTTATGTGATGAGCCGAGACTCTCACCCTGTCGATTGCCTTTCCTACTTTGGACACACTACCGTGGATGTCCTTATGCCGGGAGGCAAGCATTTGTACGGTTTCCTTTATATTCTTACAGCACTGTGCCATAGTTTGGGATAAAACTGATAAGTCTGCATCTTGTACTCCTGAAAGAAGAAGAAAAAGACGAGGGACTTCAGTACGCCTGTCTGAACAGCAGTTAATGGTCAATCACAGCATTTACTGTATTGTGCACCAATGACAATTTGTTGATTTAATTTCTGATTGAAACAGGGTTCTTTCTGGCATTGCAAAATGAAATTCAAGGACTTTCTGGTACTTTTTAAGCACATTTTTTTTCATTTTTAAGTCAAGGACTTCATGCAAAACACATAATCAATTTTCAATGTAATCATATACACACACTTGTATATTTATACTCACACACACACACGCACGCATGCACGATTACATTTACATTTCCTTGGCATAAGCTATGCTGTAAAAGCGAATCTGGAAAATTTGCATGATGTTCAAATCCAAGCAGCCCAAATCACAGCCCTGGCAAAATGGTTAGACCCTTGACATAAGGCAGGACTGTAGAAGAGCAGAGCGTAAATGGAAAAAGGATAAGCTTCAAGCATTTTACTATATCTTGAGAGACTATTGACTATAATATAAATACTGTTAAAACTGTGAAAATAAATTATTTTTCTAATATCATCTCTTAAAAACCAAAAAAGTTATTTTTGACACTAAAAAATCTGTGAAAACGTTCTTAAATGTCCTTCTTTGTTGATAAGGTAGCTGATATTAGATCACACATCTCACCTTCTATAAACGATCCTTCTGTCTCTCCTGGGCCTACTGTTGTGTCCCTTCCTTGTTTACTGAAAATAGTTTCCCATTTGAAACCCACAACCTGCTCCCTGGATAATGTTCCCTCACGCCTCTTTAAAGAGGCTTTTCACAGTTTGGGCACTAGCATTCTGTCAATTATCAATAGCTGTGTTGGTACTGGTTACATTCCATGTTATTTTGAACACGGTGTGGTTCAGCCTCTCATCAAAAACTTCAATCTTGACCCCACAGTTCTCACCAATTTTAGGCCGGTTTCTAAATGACCTTTCATTTCAAAGGTTTTTGCAAAGGTTGTCTTTCGCCAACTACAATCCTTCCTCGATGACAATGCATCCCGATAAGTGGTCCAGTCTGAGTTCAGAGGCCGTCATAGCACAGAATCCGCTCGGTTGAAAGTTCAAAATGACTTACTTTTAACTGTCGATTTTGGGGATTGCGCTATTTTAAAACTGCTAGACCTCAGCGCCACTTTCAACACGGTTGACACAAAGTTCTCATTTCACGACTCGAATATGGGGTCGGCATTCAGGGAACAGCTTTAAATTGGTTCACGTTGTACCTACAGGTGAGAACTTTTACGGTTCAGATCGGCGATCGTTCATCCTCCTCTGCCCATTCACCTGCGGGGTCGCCAAAGGGTCAATTCTAGGTGTCATTATATTTTCCTTGTACATGCTCCACCTGGATTCCATTATCTGGAAACACGCATCTCTTTCCATCTTTATGCCGACGATACTCAGCTGTACCTCGCACTCACACCAAAAAGTAGACGCTCTAAACCACACGTAACCAACAAATTCGACAGGCAGATATAACTCTGTTGTAAAGGGAAGCTTTTTCCAAATCAGACAGTTAGCTATAATTCAAGCACCTCAAGGACCTGGTAAGAACCCTGTTGAAATCAAATACAATGAAAATTCAAACCAATTCAGCAGTTCATTAGTCTTTATATAAGGCTGTGCATGTCTGCTTTTACCGAAGGCGACAAGCTGAGCCCGGATCTCACACACGCTGCGCAGGAGCTCGTCCAGCCGCTCCTCAGACTGGTGGCCGTACATGACGAAGCGGTGCAGAACTTTCTCCAGCTCTCGCTCCACACACGCACACTGTTCCATCGTTGAGATTTGGGACACTCATACACCCAATGCTGCAAGCTCGGTCTGGGAAACAAAACGGTGCAGCTGTAGGCAAGTGGATTCAGGGAGCGTGTTCGTGTGCGTGTGTGTGTGTGTGTGTGTGTACTCTCATTGAAAGCTGTGAATAATGGTGTATGTCACATTGAAATTGCACCTTAAACTATATCAAGGTAACCTCTTAAAGTGAGTGTGAATAAGAAGACGGGTGTTTTCCCGTGAACCTCTGATTTAACTAGCCTCGTCTTGCACAATCTGGAAAAACTGGACTTTACAAACTTCCTCATAAGATCCATCAGTTAAGCCTTTGAAGCAATTACAGGATTTAACTTTGAAACCACAGCAAACTGTGGGAAACTGCCCTTCAACAGCTGAGAGCAACACTTGATTAAAAGTTTGGGGTGTGCCTGATCAGTCACTGGGCCCGGTAACACACTGATAGTGACACTAAGGTACTGCCATCACAATATTTCAGGCAACCGCACTTTCTACGATACATGTTTCATCTTCTCCAATATAAATCTCACAGTAACTCTAATGGTAGAGGGCCCAACAATTCCCTGAGAGATTGTAGTATGTTATTATATTATCAGACTTAAATAATTATGAAATATAACTATACAATTATTATAATTTAACATTTCATTATGGTGTATATAATGATATTCTTATCCGACTCAACTTACCATCTTATATTATATCATTTATTATCCTATTATTATATGGAACCACAAGTAAATATTACCACTGACAGCTAAGAGGACTGTTCACTACATAGAAAATGTCTACCCAGCTAGCTCTGCCTAAGGTTTCCGTCAGCCTGCGAGAACAAAATGTAAATATGTATTCACTCTGTGGGTCATGGTGAGTAACGAGGTCAACTTTGAAACGGCGCCCACACGCTTCTAAGACATTGCTTCGGGGGAAAACCAAAACGGTTGTCGTTGGCCGACGTAAACAAACACCATCACTACCGCTTGTTATAGCCCCAGAGCTAGCCTTCCACCTAGCTTGGCTAACTAGCTGGCCAAGGAGTTAATGTTGACCGGCTGCAGCGCGACAAGGCCTAAATGATTCTCGTAAAAAAATGACAACCAGCTCGGAGGTATTATTTTTCCACGTACTGACGACTGAAATACCTGCGACAGCTCAACTCAAATTCAGGACCCACACATTTTGGTTAAATAAACACTTACCCGACGCGACGACCAGTTAGCAAGTGTTAGCCTTAGCGTTAGCCGCTCGTCTGTATGACAACAATGTAGCAGCAGCGGAAGCGGAACTTCCTGCGTCGCAGTCTGCTGTTTCTCGGCCCTTCAAAATAAAAGGTCTTTCTCGATTTACCTACGGCAAAAAAAGTAAAATAAAATGAAATAAAATAAAATAAAATACAATGAAATGAAATGAAATGAAATAAAATAAAATAAAATAGAATAATTTGACAACTAATAGTGAGATTATGCTGGCCCTGTGTTGGCGTATGTGCAGCTCCTCCATACGCTCAGCTTTGTGACATCACAAATACATGACATGCCTATACTGTATATGTGTAGAGTGAATATTATACAGCTTGAAAAGATATTTCGTTCTTATTTCAATTTCAGTCTTTTTTTCCCTTCAGGTTTTTCCCAAGTAAAAATGGAACCTAAAAAAAAAAAAAAAAACCCAAGCGAGAATTGGACATTTTGAAATGTGAATAGTTATGTCAGTTAAAATGTTCAATACTGTAAAGCAACCTGGGGTGCACTGATAAATGCATTGATCCATATAGTAACAAGCAAGTTATTTATTGGTGAAACTGATAGCGGAGACCTCCTGCACAGGCCCATTTGAGGATTTCACATGTAATCTGAGTCATGTAGACCAGTCTAAGAGGTAGGGTCTATGAAGGGGGCGAAATAAATAAAAATAATGCAAAAACAAAAAACCTGCATCTATTCAGTTACAGGATTTTATTCACTCAGCCTGACTGATCAGTTGATCAATATATGAAGAATTTTTAATACTGTTATAATTAAAATGTTTCACATTAAAATTGTTTTGCCATAATTCAAGCTATCGCAGCTCATCACTAAATGCTTCACCTAATTCCTGGCGCAGCAGGAACATGACTTTGGCTGAGATATCAATGAAGATCTCAAACATTTGACATATTGGGTTGTTAATCCTTACACTCTACCTTAATTGTTTGATATAGTAATAACAACGGTTTTACCACTTCATACATTTGTTATACAAGCTGCATTTAAGCAGAAATATGGCCAGGCATTTTGTATAGTAAAACATTGACCATGCTGAATTAGGATAATATTGCACCCTAAAAAGGGCAACTGGGTTAGTTAAAAAAAGACAGATTTGAAATTTGACCATAGGTTTATATTCTTACAGTTTGTCATAAATACCCAGCGTTTAAATAACGTATCATGACACCGTTCCCCATATTAGCACCACATATTAATGATAGGATCCCAACAGATAAATAACAAGCTAAATCAAGTTTGTCTTCATATAAGAATTTGCTCATCATGTTCATTTGTTATTTGTTCATTTGCTGGTTTGGATATTTGAATCTCTACTAAAGCACTTCATTTATTTAGAAGTCTGAATAATTATTTTGACTCCCTTCATTGGGTCATGAATGCCAACCTGCCTGGCAAGTGAGTGTATTGTTGGCGTGAAAGGGCCCAGTGTGCATAATCTATCGGTGATCTAGAAAGAAGCAAAGACCGAAGTCCTTCACTATAACCCAAGGGGTTAAAAGGATCAGACATATGAATGCATGGAAACAACCCCCCCAGCCCCCCCCCCCCCCCACACACACACACACACTAACACACACACACACACACACACACACACACACACACACACACACACACACACACACACACACACACACACACACACACACACACACACACACACACACACACTATACATACTGTACATCAATATGTCCATTGCACTGTGACTGGAGCCTATATACTTAGTGGTACCTTGAAGAGTGTACAGTACATGTGCAGTGGTGGAAAGTAACACAGTGCAAGTACTTTGTTACTGTATTTCAGTAGATTCTTAAGTATCCGCACAGACCACCACACAGCAACGTCTGTGAATAAAGATTTGAGCTCATCATTGCTGCAAACTCTTCAGATTTCTGGCAAAATATAGGTTTGCTGTATGATACTGGCATTGCGCAACAAGAGCACAGCACTGATGGTCGTGATACTTAAGATTAAAGAGTGTGGAAAATGGCAGTTTGTTTTTCAATTGTTGAACCTCATACCTTGTCATCACTCTGTGTAACCAGAGGCCTCTATTGGGCCCAGCCCAATGGGATTACGGTTACAATATACTGCCAATCACAACATTATGCAACGTTTAACAGCAGCTGCCCGCAAAGAGTTTCCACTGGCTCCTAAACCGCTCTGTGTTTAAAAATGAATGTTAATCTCTCAAATTATTTGGGAACGATGACTCATCTGACTAACATCAAACATGCCCAGATCATTCCCTCTCTATTAAATGCCAACTGCCCTTCCCCAAGTCACATCGATGGCATGGAAATAAAAAAAGATGACAATACAAACACTAAGGCCATATGCCCCAACACGCTCTCTGAGATCTGCAAATGAGCGACAGCCGGTGCTGCCTCCACTGTTTGTAATGAGTTCTCAATCCACACTCTTCTCATGCGTGGTGCCCCAGTGGTGGAACAAGCTACTCAGCTTGTTACAACTCTGCAGAGACTGTCACAACCTTCAAGAAACACCTGAAGACCCTGCTCTTCCAGGAACACCTGAATACCCGATCCTATCTTAACTATGACAAACTATTCTTGTTTCTGTTGAGGATGATTTTTTTGGGGGATTTTTCTGTTGAGTTTATTACGTTGTTGTATTGACCTGATGCACTGACAACATATGAGTCAGTACTACTACTGTTTCTACTACTACTACTACTACTATCAATAATAATAATAATAATAATAATAATAATAATAAATATAGATGCAGGCAGCAATAGGTGGGATCCAGTTTAGTCATGTTGGGTGCGTTTTACAGTTTCCCAGGTTCTTTGAAACGACTGACATTTTCAGTAAGCAAGTTTCCATGAAAAACAAAAAACGTTATGATATTTATGTCGGTAATTATCATTGCACGCCTTCTATTTTCCAACGCCTCGCTGGATCTTGAAAGCATCACTTAGTCGCACATTTCAGTGGTTTCGAGTTGACGCAGTGACAAATTTTTAAGGACTACTTTGATTCTATCTTTCATTTATCCAGCAAAGTAATGTGGACCACAGATTTAAAATATCAATCGATTAGATCTACCGACATGTAGCAGGTAAGAAGCTTTATAAATATACACATAAATCCATAGTTTGGTAATGTCGAAACACTACAGAGTGACCGATTTCACGCCACACACTGGACACGGTCCAACTGGACATTCTCAATCAGAATCTGTACATTTATAGTAAATAATATGATGATGTCATAAAGCATCTTACTTTAAATCTCATCTTGTTCATTTTAAAATGAGATGTGTGACATGTCAGTTAATCAAGACCAACTGAATATTTTGGGTCAAAGTTCGGTTTTTCACTAATATCTGCTCCGTATGTGGATCGATTTGGATGAAATGTAAACCCTGTGACATAGTGGTTTAAACGACACCTCAACTGTGTTCGTAGCTTGTGCTGAGGTATATGTTCCAGAAAGTTTTAGCAGGGTTGGACATATTTCGGCGTGAGATGCATTGCCTCGTCTCTGTAGTATCGATCTAAATTGGGTTGGTTTGTCGCCAATACAGTATCTGCTCCGTATGTGGATCGATTTGGATTAAATTTCAACAACAACATGTTTGTGGCAGCGAACTCAAACAAGACGTCAACTATGTTTGTGTTTTATGCCGAAGTTGGCGTTCCAGATAGTTTTAGGCTTCAGAATTCAGAGAATTTTCACCCTACGGACTGGACCCCTTAGGATAGTGAAAATTTTAATGAAATATGAAATAACAAAATAATTGAAATAATCAATTGAATAACTGGAGACTAGGGTTTTTTTGGTTGTTAAAACGCTGTACTTCAGGGTGAGTAACCGATAAATGTGAGTGGATTTTTTACAGTTATTACTCTCTTGTAACTAATTGGAGTAAATAAATATACTTAGACACACACCATTTTACAGTGCTCTTATACGACTCTTCTCTTCACATGCAACTCCCAAGAAATGCATGTGAGGTGTCAAAGTGGAGTGGTCTTTCACTGCAACCTTTAATATGATGTCCCCCAGGACGTTCCCCTAACACACACACACACACACACACGTTCACACACACACACACACACACACATATACACGTGCACTGTCGACATAAAGCATACCCTCGTATGGATCTGTCATGCAGAAGGAGTGTGGGTGGCTGTGCTTGTTATAGGGCACCATTTTTCTTCCCTAACTTGTGTGTCAAGGCAGACAGCTAAACCTTGGGTTATCTGGCTCTGATAGTGTGGCTCTATATATAGTGGGGCCTCGCCACCGAGCCAGGCCCAAGTGTCAGATTCCAGGGGCATGCATCTACCCTGACTGGTGCAGCACCTGCTGCTAACTATAAACCCTCTCCCCTACCCCTCCCCAGGCCAGATCAGACAGGGAAACCAATGCCAAAACTATCCTCAGCCGGGAGAAGAGGCAAGGATTTGGTTTAAACACAGTAAGCCCTTCCTCGGGCGGGTTCAGATGGGAGGGGGAGAAGAGACAGAGAGAGAGAGAGAACGAAAGAGGAGAGTCAGATGGGAAGCGTCTCTGTATGAGTGAGATGCCCCTCTCCACCTCGTCCATAGAAGTTGCCTTTTATAAAGCGATACTTATGACTATTTTAAATTTGTGAAGGGAGTGTCATAGTCAGCCTGGGGCATGCTGAGCCGTGGTTGCTGGTCCTCGGTTAAAGGTTTATACAGTGTGCTGGAATTTACTATGGATTTTAGAGACATGTTGGATGAAGGGCAGCCATTGCAACACAGAGAAACTTGATACCTCTGGGAGAAGTCCATCTTCAGCCAAAGGTGAGGTGGCACCATCAGAACATGCTCATACCTTCTCCTTTCTTGTAAACCAAAGTAGTGTGGCTATAGATGAAAGGTATGTGTTTGGCAAACTAATCTTCATATAATGCTTTTCTATGCATATGAGATCACTTAAAAATAATAAATAACACATTTAGTCATTGTTTGGCAATTGACTAAATTGAAATAATTGTAATTTATTTTCTATTGTATTTTTTTTTTATGAATTGCTGACTGTATTGAACAAGCTTGTGCTTATCTGTTATTTTGTTCATCTGATGATTTTTTTATGGTATTGGTTCATTACTGATTGAACAAATGAGCTAAATTGTAATCCAATTAAATATAAAATATAAATTAAATATTATCCAAGTGACGATATTATTATCCTTCTCCAGGTAGAGAGGCCTGAGCCGACCAGGGAATACAAAGACTGGACTGGCCACTTAAAATTTTGAGTTTGTGGCCTAGCGATGGACAGCTGGACTCTCCAGGGGGACAGCTACTCCTTTCTGCGCAGCGCGCCCCGCACCTTTTCACTCCACCATCGTGACGGAACCCCAAACCACGTGGAGATCTTTGACATTACCAGCATCCCTAGTCAAAGTAACGCTATCTCGGAGACCACTTGCCTGTGTGACATCTTTGGAGACGACTGTGAGTCACCCTCCCTCTCCAGCAGCCCTGCATCGGGGCCCTTTCTTCCTTCTCACAAAGAGGTGGACAGGGGAACAGCCACCTCGCCCCTAGTGGATGACTCCTCAGGCTCTTATCATACTGCTCCCGGCTCTAGTGAAGGAGAAGAGGCGTTTGAGGATTCTAGAGAGAGACTTCAGAGCCCCCCATTACAGACAGAAAATTCTGAAAGGAACAGGTTGGAAGACCGGATCCATTGTTGGGACATTATCCCAAAAGTAGAACCCAGGGGTGCATCACCACCACTAGCAAGCACATCACCTGAGGTGTTTCACTCCACTTCCAGTGCTAGGACCCCCTCTCCTGGATGTAACAGTCCACTGGCTCCCAGTCCTGAGGGAAGAGATTTATCCTCATCTTCATCCTCAATTCATACAAGAGGCTCTCTCTCATCTCCTAATCCAAGACAAAGTTGCTTGGCAGCTGAATCGCAGAGCAGCACACCTCGATCTGAAGACGGACATAACAGCTTTGCTCATCAGTCAAGTTCCTCCCCTCAACCTAAAAACAGCCTTGCTAACTCATCATCTACCGAGTCACTACACGCACAATCTGTACCTGAATCTAGAGCATTGCAGCACTCGCCTGAACCAAGAAACATTGCTCAATATTGTAAGCGTGGTCCCTCACCTGAATCCTCATCCACAGGTAATTGTCTAAGACTGGCACCTACCACATTTGAACCCAGGGTGATAATCGCTCCCAATTCACCTTTGTTTGGCATCACAGAAATTTCTTCAGAGTCAAGAGTAACATCAAACGATCCCGAATTGAGAGATAATTCCTCAGACAGTCAGGCCTCCTCTCCCTTCCCAGAGCTGAGACGGAGGGTTTCCCTGCCTGATCTCTTCAGCAGGGGCTCCACATCAGACATAGAGGGATCTCCCTGCATACCTGAGGAAACAGATTGTGCTTTCTCTGGAGAAATAGAAGCCAGAAAAACACCTGATAGCAGGCTGTCTGCTGAGTCTCGGAGTAGTGTGTCCACACCTTCTAGATTCACACCTTCTTCATCTGTCGTTTCTACAGTGCCTACTCCTGAACTTAGGAGGAGTGTCTCACCTGAAGTTAGGTTTACAACCCCTTCCCCCAGTCTGCTTAGCACAGCCTCTGTAACAGAGATTTGGACTAGATCTCCATCACCGGCTGTGTCACTTCAAGTACCACACGCTTCCCGACCCTCCGAGTCCCTACCCCAGGCCCTCTCACCTGGCTCAAAGACGCCTACATCACCTGAAGTAAATAACTACTACTGTACAGAAGAGCCTAGGTATACTACTGACTCTCCAGAAATCAGGATTACAGCATCCTCACCTGAGTTGAGAAGGAGAGAGCAGTCCACAAAAGAGAATTTAACAGTGAACTCTCCAGATTACGACGTTGACTCCGTCTCTTTATATTCCAGAAGCATATGTTCATCCCCTTGTATTACTGGGATCTGTTACTCTGTTGTTGAACCTGCAGACAAGGACACAGCCATATTTACTGAACCTTCTCTACTCTCCACGGAACCTGGAAGCAGGCCTTTGTTAACTGAACCAAGGAGACCTTCACCAGTCAGAGAAAGTAAACACACTGGCTTAGAAGAGTCCAGATGTACTCTAGCAGTTTCACCCCATATTATAGGCTATACATCCAGTGACCAGCAGCCCGAGCAGACTGTAACAACTCTGCCACCTCAACCCAGATCGCAACCACCTTCACCTAAGCAGAGACATTGCACTCCACCAACTGCACTCAGGCATCACACCCCATCACCTGAACTAAGACATCACTCCCCAGCACCTGAACTTATGCATCACACTCAATCACCTGAGTCGAGACATTGTACCCCGTCATCTGAGCTAAGGAATCCCACTCCATCACCCGAGCCAAGGCATTGTACCCCATCACCTGTGCTCAGGAATCCGACCTCATCACCTGAGTCAAGACATTGTACCCCATCACCTGAGCTAAGGAATCCCAGTCCAACACCCAAGCCAAGACATTGCACCCCATCACCTGTGATAAGGAATCCCATTCCATCACCCGAGCCAAGACATTGCACCCCATCCTCTGAGCTAAGGAATCCCACTCCATCACTTGAGCTTAGGAATCCCACTCCATCACCTGAGCCAAGACATTGTACCCCATCACCTGAGCTAAGGAATCCCACTCCATCACCTGAGCTAAAGAATCCCACCCTCTCCCCTGAGCTAAGGAATCCCACTCCATCACCTAAGCTACAGAATCCCACTCCATCACCTAAACTACGGAATCCCACTCCATCACCTGAGTTTAGTAATCCCAATCCATCACCTGAGCTAAGGAATCCTACTCCATCACCTGAGCCAAGACAGTTCACCCTATCCCCTGAGCTAAGGAATCCCACTCCATCCCCTGAGCTAAGGAATCCCACTCCCTCACCTGAGCCAAGACATTATACCCCAACACCTGAGCTAAGGAATCCCACTCCATCACCTCAGCCAAGACATTGTACCCCATCACCTGAGCTAAGGAATCTCACTCCATCACCTGAGCCAAGACATTGTATCCCATCACCCGAGCCAATACATCAATCCTCACCTGAGCTAAGGCACTACACCCCATCACCCGAGGTTGGACATTGCACCCAATCTTCTGAACCAAGACATCTTACCTCCCCACAAAATTCCAGATATCCCTCTCCGTCACCTGAACCAGGACATCAAACCCTGCCCTCTGAAAGGTATCTTACCCCATCTCCTCAACCCAGAAATAGAGAAATATTACCTGCTGCCCAATTTCCTGAAACAACGTGTAATCAGAGCTCACAAGGTGCCCCCTCGCCTGAAACTGATCCTCATTGTATACAGACCTCTCTTTCCCCAAGAGACACACCTGTGGTGAAGGAGGCCAGCCTTTCACTTGATCTTCGAGGAAAACAAGACCATAGCCAATCAGCTGTAAACAAGAAATACCAGTGTGAAATAACCAGTGCTGCTAAGCCACTTGGGTCTGAGGTTCAGAACATTTCTCCAGTATTAAAAAGTCCTATCCATTCAAAAGAACCATCTAGCTCACAGTTTGTAGCTCAAGAAAAAATGTTAAATAGTTCATCAGAAGAGCAAAGTGCACACAGAGAAAAAATAACAAAGGAAATAAGCTCTCAGTATAACCAAGGCTTAGACTCTGGCAGAGAGAAGAAACAAACAGTTGGTCCTTCTGTTGTCGAGAAGGAAAGCCCTTATAACAATTCCCCTGGTGAACTGCAGACCCCTTCCCCCAGTCAACCAGTGTTTCTGGAAAACAGGAGCCCAGAGAACTCACCTGCCTGCAAGCCAACATCTATCTCACCTGCACATAGAGGAGACAACCCACAGTCTAAATTTGCTGCTTACTCCCTCAGCCCTGACAACAGACAAAGTAATACCTGTCAGGCATCTACTGATACACCCAAGTGTTTGAGAAAACAGCCATCAACCAAAGTTGGAATTGTAATCAGACAGCAGCTTACAGAGGACATGAACCATCATGTAAATAGAAGAACTCCATCTCCGCCGATTACACGATTTACCCCTGTACACATTATTTCTCCAGAGAAGCCATACAGAGATTGGAAGAATAGAGGCAAAAACCCACAAGTTGCAGCACCCCCGCTAACTGGCAACTTAAAGTGTCCAGTGACAAATAGGGAAAACCCCAAAGTTGCTCCCAGCGACAGTTATAGCCAGGACCATTGGCTCAGGCGGGAAAGGGAACTGGAGATGGAGAGGGAATTTCAGTGGGAGGCGGAGAGAAAAAGACAGAGAGATATTGAAAGGGGATGGCAAAAGGGTAGGCAAAGGGAGGTGGAGGGTGAGAGGAGTGGGTGGGTACAGGATAAGGGGGAGGGGAGGCCGCGGAAAGCCAGTTACAGAGGGGAACAGGTTGAGCTGTCATTCGGTGCCAGGAATAGAAAAGGGCCTGCGAATCACAGTACAGCTCCCACAAGCAGAGAGAACAGTCAGGGAATGCCAAGTGCGAGCTCCTATTCAGAGAGCTTGCTTACCACCAGACAACTACAGCAACAACATACTCTGTTTAGAGCTCAGACTGCCCTTCAGGACATCAGGGGCAGTGGTCCCACCAAGAAGCTTCAGCCTTCTGTGCCCCAGAGAGAGAGCACTGGTATTGGACGTGTGGTTAAAAACAGGCCACACCAGAGTTCCAGTTCCAGCATGGGAAGTGAGCTGGATGAGGCAGACAATGAGGTGAAGTGGTTAACAGATGTGGCCTTCAGCAGCCTGTCAAGCCCTGAGGTTGATTACCTGGATATGTACAACTCCAGCCACCGCTCTTCCACAAATATCTCTCAGCCGTCGACCCAGGAAAGCCCAGCTGGAGCCAATGCTGCTTTGCTTGCCTATGCTGACTTCAGGGGTTCTGCCCCAAGGCTGGACAATGATGACTTTCCATTCCAGCATCCTCCCAGCTATTATTCAGATGGCTGCGATCCATCAAGGCTCTATGAGATGGGGAGCTTTGAGTGTGTGGATGTAGCTGTGGAGAGAGAGGGGTCCAGAAAGGTCAAGAGAGGAGTACCCAAAAGACAGATCCAGTTGAAGAGAAGGATCACAACCGAGTCTAAACAAGATGATAGCAGTGAGAATAGTAGCCCAGTGGCTCCTGTGATGCCCAATAGTCCCTGCTTACAGAGATGCACCAAAGAGACTTTGGTAAGACAACATAGTACACCAGCAACTATGCAAGAATCCTGCCAACGTGAACCCAGCCCTATAACTTCAGAAAAAAATGAAAAGAAATTGAAATTTCAGAAATCACTTTCATTGGATGAGACATGTACCAAAACCAAGATGGCAACTTGCCTCATCAAGAGTGTGTTGTCCAAGAAGATGCAGGGTGTTGATAAACAAAATGAAGAGCCGGAACAGGATGAGACCACCAGGGAGGTAACATTGAAAATGTCACCCCAAACTGATACACATAATCTGAGTTCCAGTCTGACCTCACACCACAGCCTCTCATCTGAAGAATTTGCCATGGGAATAGAATCAAACACAACGGCTGAGGTCATACAAAATATGAACTGTGAAATAGAAAATGATAAAAGGCCAAGTCCAATCAACAGTCAGAAAAACTGCCCTTTGCTGAAATCAGACAGTGAGGGCGCAAATTCACAAAGCTGGAGCACAATGTCAGGAAAGTCTGAAATGAAATCAGAACAAATGGTGCTATATGACAGACAATCCATTGGAGAAAAAACAATCCCAGTTCTTGAAGCAAAACATGCAGATGACAGTGAAAGATGGGATGCCGGAGAGGCCGGTGACTCAGCAAATTCCACTGTCGGAAATAAAGAAGCTCCTTTTGCCATTGGATCCAGCAGAAGCACAAAGGCCAGGATGACAAACGGAGGCCAGGAATGTGGGATAACTTGCACAGAGGAGCGAAAACAACTTCAACAAACCGAAGAAAGCTTCCACATGTCAAAAACACCCAAGAATACGCTCAATAATGCCATTCCAGCTATTGAGAAAAAGAAATCCTCAATTAATGTCTCCCTCACACCAGAGGTGGAAAACAAACCCGGGTTGCACTGTGAAGTTACATCAACAGAACTGTCTCCCAGAGTAAATGGGGAAAAAGAGCAGGCCAAAGTAGATGGGAAAACAGAGGAGGAAGATGCAAATGGGAACAATAAAGTTAAAGCCCCCATCCACAAAGTAAGAGATGTAAGAAGGCTGGTAAAAAATACATATAGCCTGTCTTTTAAGGCTAGCACTGCTGTGATGCCACCACTTAAGGTGGACGATTATAGAATAACTGAGGAGAGACATCAGGATACGAGGGAGGAAATCAAAGGGGAAAAGAAGGAGAGCCTTAACGAGGACAAAACAGAGGTGCCACAAGACACAAGGGGTACCGAAATTGCAGATGAAAGCAAAAAAGAAATAATGGAGGAAACTAGAGAGCTGCTCAGGAATGACAGAAAAGAGGAGAGGAAAGTGGAGGGGGGAGAGGCAAAGCTCCCAGCATCTTCTTCATGTGCAGATCCAAGGGGAAAGTTTCTGTCTCGCCAGCAGCCAATGCTGATAGAATGTAGGGCTGTTCGCTGGAAAGAGAGCAGGAACAACTCCATCATGACAGAATTGGAGAAGTCTGGAGATAAACCACAGGCCTCTCCACAGCCGTCTGATACAGCCAGCAATCCAGCTAATTCACCCAATGCAAGAAGACAGAGTAACACAACCAAGGACGCAGTACCATGTGAGCCTGATATTCATGTGGAGATGATAAAAGAAAATGCAAGAAGACAGAGTAACACAACCGAGGACGCAGTACCATGTGAGCCTGATATTCATGTGGAGATGATAAAAGAAAAAAATCACAAAATGGCAGAGAATGTGTCTAAACCTGAGGTTGTCAGAAGAGACAAGAAACCCCCGATGCTAGGGAACCTCCCCAAAGTGCCCAGTAAAGAAAGAGAGGTTTCTACAGCTGTGGTGGTAATAAGGGATGGATCAAGCAAGCCAAAGACATCTGTATGCCCACCCCAGAATGAGAGCCCCACCCTATTTCAAGCCGCATCCACTTCACATTCTCCAGGGCTGAGCTTTGGCACTGCTGCTGAGAGCAGCAGCCACTCAGTATCCATGTTACTGAAGGAGAAAGGCTATCAAGCTGAGATTGGTGCAGTAGTGAATGAGGGAGCACCAAGCACTGCTGGAGGTAAAGGACTCCCTCGCAAGCATGTTAACCGACTGGAGATCCCCCTCCAGACCTGCACAACATCAGAAGGTGTGGTGGAGTCACAGAGAGAGAGAACATTCTCCTCTTTGTCCTCTAAGTCTAGTCCAACACCAATTAACGGGCACGCGGAGATTCCCAAAAAGAGGGCAGATGAAGAAAGTGTTCGCATTAAACCTCCAGTGAGAGACACTACAAAGCGAAATAGTGTTTCCCCTCTGAGAAGCATAGGTCACTCAACACCACCAGGCAAACCAAGAGAACAAGGAGATTTTGAAGCTGTGAAAAGACAAGATCCAACTTTCCCTCCAAAATCCCCTGCGCTGAGAAGATTCAAACCTCAGCAAATCGAGGTGAAGTCATTGTCCAAGGAAACACAGAAACAAGAGGTATCCACACACAACATAGTGCCAAATAGGTCACAAGCCATAGAGGTGAAGTCTATATCGAACAACTCTCAAAAACCAGTCGTGCCACCAAAGCCTAATTACAAATTCAAACCTCCAGATTTAGAACCGGTGCCAAATGACACTCAGAATTCAGCGGAGAAAGCATCTAGTGTAAAACCCCAAGGGGAGGAGAGGGCTCAAACAATAGTGGTGTCCTCACCAACAATCTACAGGAAACTCTCCAGTGAGAACACAGCATCTAATTACACAAGAAAATTGGCTGTGTCTGCAGTCTCTAGCTACCGACCACCACAGACTAAAACAACAACAACCACTGTTTCCAGTCTGTCAAACCGATCGGCAGACTCATCTGGGGAAGAACAGTCCAATGACAGAGCTCAACGGCAGCAGCCAGGGGCCTCACCTCAGAGCTCCAGACAAAGACCATCAACCGTACCCACAGCGGCAACGTCAGCCTCGCAACCAACTCTAACCTCCTCGCTGGTTCCAGCTCCTGTGGTGGCTGCAAGCCAAATACCTGGACCAGCCTCAGCTGTGGGTAAGTCAGACCAGTCAGCTGTTGTGGATCTAAACACCCAACCCCAAAATCCCCGGACAAGATTATCCCAAGACCAAGCCATGTCAGTAACGTCTAACAATACAAAACAACCCTCGACTGTATCCATGACACAAGCGCCGGAATATGGACACAGACAGCCGCCGCTCAATAGATCACTGTCCGGCGACCGCTACCAGAGAGCAGACAATCTGCAGTTCTACGCCTCAGATGACCCCCCAAGCTACGACGAAAGGGAGAGTTTCAGCCCCCTTGTGCTACACGACTTCACTCCCAAGAAGCCAAATCGCTACTACACAGCCCCCCGTCCTCCTCCATGCTCTTGCACCACTGGATGCCCCTCTCACCCTGGTCTTACCTTCCCTCAACACCACCATAGCCCCCACAACCTCACCCCTCCCACACCCACTCACTCCCCAGGCCACGGATTGTCTTACCCACAGCCCCCCCTCCGTTCCCACCAGTGCAGACCTGAAACTCAGCCTATGTGTTACCAGCCTAGCTCTCCTAAACCCAGCGCCCTTGGTCCCAGCCAGCCTCCGACCATGTATCATTCCCTCAACCAGCCCCCTTCCTGCCCTCCCCACCAGTCTCTCATGCAGCCCTGTCCTATTGAGCGCCCTCAGCAGCCACACCAGCACATAGACACCCGGCGCCCTTCTCTACACCGTTCTTCCCAGCAGCAACCACCAGGGATGACTGGAGTTCACTACAACGAACAGGGCCATGGCCAATCCCCTGGCCTTCCACCTCTGGACCCTCAGTACATGTGTGGCCCCCACCAGAGCCTGGGGCCATCCTATGGCTCAGAGTACGAGGGTGACAGCTCCAGTCTATACTCTGAAAGTGGCTTCGGCCAGACCCCTCGTAGGGTGCTCATGGATCCGGAGACAGGGAAATACTTTTACATTGAGGTTCCCGTGCAGCCACTGAGAAAGATGCTGTTTGACCCAGAGACCGGCCAATATGTGGAGGTGCTCATCCCACAGCAGGCTATGTCTCATTCGGGGCTCTATCCTCCTTCTGCCGCCCCCTACCAGTCAATCCACAACCCTAACTTGTATGCTCCTGCCCCGCAGTATATGCAACCCTATGCAGCTCCACCACCGCCACCGCCACCCCATGCCCAGCCCCTACCAACCCGTCCGCCTGAGGATTCCACCTCAACTATGCATCAAAATGTGTCCAGGGTGGCCTACAGCAGTCCCTCTGGTCAGGGCTCGAAGATGGAGTCCCGGGCCCATCCGCCGCTAGACCAGAGCTACCTAGAGGGTATGTATTACGTCCCTACAGGGATGAATGCAAGTCCTAATCCTACCCCATCAGACTGCTACCACAAACACCCCCCCACTCTCCCTGGTGCAGGGGGGAAAAGGTCCTGAAATAGACAGTAGAAAGAAGCCGTCTTCCTGGAGCCTGCTGGGTTTTAAATATACAGTGTATAATGGGAATGTCTAATATTAGCCTGTAATCCTATTTAGTTTTCACATGGCAACTGTTTTTTTTGTTTGTTTGTTTTGTTTTTTCCTGCTATTTATACGGTATTGCACTGCATTTTGACAAGAATGAACAAGAATTGTATTATTTGGTGAATTATAGTTTGGTAAACAGACGCAAAACACCGCTTGTTTTGCATGTTTAACATGTTCTAAATACCTTAAGTGAAAAAGGTTGATCTGTAGTTTTGTCTTTAGAGATAGAAAGTAAGTATTTCGCCAGCAGGCACTCTCATCAATATCAGATGAAACTATATACTGATTGAGTTATTGATTGACTGATGTGTGAACTGCAAGAAATATCTCACGCACTTCAAGATACTGTCCCAAGAAGAGCCTCTTATTTATTGTATTTTGTTTGTCATATTGGATATTGGACGCGTGAGTTCGTAGACACAATGTCTGCAAGAACAATGCAAATAAAAAATGCCACGTTTATTTAGACGCGTCTTACGTCATGTTTTATCGTCAAACATTCATCTCTTTTTTTAAACACATAAGTACAAATGTGTCACTATTTTAAATTGTTGCTGATAATGGAACTATCTGGTCAATTTGACATCATTTTAATATATTTGAATACATATCTATTATATTTTGGGCAGCGGGCGTCGCTTAAAATTTTCCCGGCGTCAAACCCATCCGCAACCGGGGATTCGGGCGTTTCTTGGAGCGAGACTCAGACTTCTTCCCACGCCAGAGACACTCTAACTGTAATTGATATCGCATTTGGCCTGATGTGGATCTGTAACAGAGAGATCAGGGGTCCAGAAAAGCCCCTGGTGGGCCTCAGCTGTCTTTGCTCCAGACACCCTCTAGTGGTGACATCATCTCTAACTATCTACTACGGTACAAGACATCATGGGGCCACCCTGTGAACAGCTTTGACGCTCTGATTTGATTTTTACATATTGCACAGGAATTTCATGTCTCAGTGAAAAAATAAATAAATAAATAAAAAATAATAATAATAATAAAATTACTAGGGACTAGAACTGAAAACAATAAAATTAAGTTATGAATGTCATTTCAGTGTATGCTATTCTGTCAAATTATGACAACATGAGCCATGTTTCACAGTCCATCTCAAAATTTAATCTAATCTAAGTAATTCATAATGGAACTGATCCTTGTGTTTCAGTTTCACTTAAGAACCATAAGATTCTTCCATCTTCAATCAAACTACCCATTCAAATTCATACATTCGTGTGTGTCTGTGTGTGTGTGTGTCTGTGTGTGTGTGTGTGTGTGTGCGTGCGTGCGTGCGTGCGTGCGTGCGTGCGTGTCCACAATCAACGTGGAGTGCACGTGTCCCCATCCCATAGAATGGCTATGAATGGCCCCCGACCCCGACCCCGACCCCCCAACATGGTTGTACTGTAAATTCACATCCAGGCGGCCTGCGTCATTGTCACCACATGGCGGCGCCACAGACCGGTGACGAAAGCGCTTCAATACCCTGAACTCTGCAGCAGTAAAGTCTCAGTTTGCCTTCACCCCCTAATGAAAAACTCTCTCTGTCAACTGAAACCAGAGTGTTTCATGTTTGTCCAAAAGGACCAAAGTGGTCTCTCCTCTCTTTCATGTGGATGGCAGTAAAACTAATAAGGGGCCTGACCAGTAGCTGCTGGGGCCTGGCTGTGGTATGTGTGTGAGTGTGTGTGTGTGTGTGAGTGTGTGCGTGTGTGTGTGTGTGTGTGTGTGTGTGTGTGTGTGTGTGTGTGTGTGTGTGTGTGTGTGTGTGCGCGTGCATGTTCGCATCTGGAAAGGATGTGACACTGACACACCTGGAGGAAAGCCCACATTTGTGGTCGAATTTCAACACTCAAATCACTACAGTTCACTGACTCAGTAAACAGCCGCCCCCCCCCCCAAAAAAAAAGCCGCGTTTGAGGTTTGAGCACGAACCCTTTACTTTTATGGGGTTGTTTTTTTCCCCTGAAAATGGAAACTAATGTTTGCGATATTAGTGGGACCAGTGATTGTGCCCTTGAGATCTAAACGTCCCGGACCCTTGTTCTGCTGACTTTTCGGAAGGCGGTTTGGTTGCAGGTATCAGACAAATCCATCAGCTAGCCCCAACAGGCCGCTCAAGCCACAGGGCAGTGGCAGTTTGTAAACCTTTATTGACCGTGCATTTTTGGATCACTACCGGGATGGGGTAAGACCGGATAACAATCGAGGCAGAATCAAATCCGGACACGCCCTGGGAATACAAACCTTGGGCTCCGCGACCTCCCCGTCCGCACGACAGATGGACGGCCACAAACAGAGACGGGATCAGCGATCTCCGGCGGAGTGCAGTCTTCAAACCCACACGCACACGCCCGCACAACGTGGATACACACACACGCACATACACACACACACACACACACACACACACACACACACGGCGTGCGGGGTTTGACCTTTTCCTCTCTTGTGGCGTGAAAACCTGCTCAAAGGGCCACAGCCCCGGTCCGGTGAGGGATCGCCCTGCACCGTCGGACAGAGGTGGTGTTTTTCACCACACCGATCAAAGCAAAACCCCTCTGTCCGAGTCACGGATTACTGGACAGGTCTGACAATAGCATTTTCCTCAAGAGAAATCAATCGTCTTTATTCAATGACTCATTTTTATTCAATGAATAATCCCCCCCCCCCCCCCCCCGATCATCTAGAAAAACCCAGGCGGTACACAGTTCAAAGTATATCCATGGAGCAGACATTATGACATCATCATGTAGCAACACCAGGAAAGCGCTGATCCCTTCCAGCATGTCTGCTATTATCATTGTTGGTCCCACTTTCTAGCCCAAAATGACAAAACACACACACACACACACGCACACACGTGCGCGCACACACACACACACACACACACACACACACACACACACACACACACACACACCAACATGCCTCGGCCACACCTAGGTGTGAGTGAGTTCAATTTCCTAACTGTGTCTGATTGTGGGCTTGCTCGGGGTGGGGGGGGACATGGAAAAGTCCTCTCTGCATTGTGTGGTCATATCAGGAACGCAGGGCGAGGAATAGCTCAGCCCTGCGTGGAGGTGGAAGGGGCCAGATAGTGGTATGGCCGCCGATAAGGGCGGGAAGTTTGTTCGGGGTGAAAAGTGTCGTGTGCCACGCAACCTTCTTGTTGGAGACGAAACGGGACGGTTCTGGGTGACTTTTTTTCCTTTTCACAACCGCAAGCTCCTCCCAGGCCGCCGACGGCCGCAGGAACCCCCTCGCACCTCGGCGTGCCGCTCGGTCCGTCTTTGACACTTTGAATACACGCGAGGAACCCGCTCCAGCTCTCTTGTCGGCCACTGTTGTGAGGAGGCAGGGGACAACCCCTCCCTCCCTCCCTCCCTCCATCCCACCCTGGGAAATCCTTCTTCTCTCTTCTCTCCGTTCGACAAAGGCGTCTTTTCTGGCTTCGGTGCGAATGAAAGAGGCCATAACCCGAGAGACCCCACTGTAACAACCACTGTGTAACAAGATGGTTGAGATGTTATCCGTGTTGCATTAACGCCTAGCCTGGGGCTATGCCCCTATAAGGCATTCCTTCCGGGGGAAGTGGGCGGGTTTTATTTTGAAAAAGAAAAAAAAAGAAGTTGGCTTCTGTCCGTGCTGAGTTAACATGGGCGACGAGTGAAGCAACGAGGAAAGAGATAAGAGGGTGGAAGGAGCAAAGGAGGAGGATTGGGCAACACCTGAGTGTCACCTGAAACCGTGCCTTCCAGCACTTTGCCTGTCTCCTAGCAACAACCCGGAATAACAACAAACCAAGGCTGCGGTGTCCTCCGGTGTGTGTGCGTGTGTGTGTGTGTGTGTGCGTGTGTGTGTGTGTGTGTGTGCTTTCTCATATTGAGTCTCTTTCATAAGACCTCTTTGGACACGGCTGTGTGTGAGCGTGTGGCTGCATGTGCGTGAGCACGCTGTGTTCTGCTCACGTGTGTAAAAGAAACCCACAATGCAGGCACATCGACACGTGTGTTTCATTCCGATGTGTGTATTTCTCCAGATACCACCAGATGGTTTGCATAGTGGATTTCAAGTCGGCTCCCACTGTTGCCTCATCCCAGCCCCAGCAGCACAGCTTGTGTGTACAACAACCACACCACACTTGTCTCAAATTACTGGTTTTTTTGTTGTTTTTTCCCCCCATTATTGTGATTTCACTCCATTGCAATGGAAAATCCCTCGCTGGAGGCTACTGATTTGTCAACCACTACATGTTTCAATCTATGTGGACTGAAAAGCCTAAGACACTGAGGAAATATTTGTTTTATTTAAAAATGGAAATAATCAGTCTAGACTCTGGTCTAGCCCACTCAGTGTCTCAGTAACCCTTAAAGTCTAGGAAGGAAATAGTTGTATATGATACGAGTCCATCCGGATCTCTGTGTCTGGAGAGCATTACACGTGCACGTGCACACGCACACGCGCGCGCGCACACACACACACACACACACACACACACACACACACACACACACACACACACACACACACACACACACACACACACACACACACAAATAATTCAATGTAGGCAGGGATGAGGTTGCCAGAAGATGATGTCATGGCCTGATCACTTTACCCGTCCTGCTCGGAGCGGGGCCTGGATGGCAGATCAATGAGGAATGGAAGGAATGAGAGGTAGACAAAGAACATGGGGCCGGGGCGAGAAGACAGAGCGAGAGCGATAGAGAGAGAGAGAGAGAGAGAGAAGTTATTTACAGGAACGGGCTCTTAAAGCTGCTTCCATCCTGGTTGCACATTGGAGGACTGATGATACCTCCGCTCCTGCTGATACCGGACTCTGAGCCATCGTTAATCATCGTTAACCATTAATGGGTTACAGCCGACCGCACGCCGAGGGGTCCGCCGGATCGTAACGCGAGGGATCGGCCTGGTGGCCGGTCTTGGGTCTGGCCGAGAGGTCAGGTTTATTAGCCTGCGTGGCTCGCACAGGTCACCGGATTCTTAGAACATGAGGTCAAGCAGTGAGTCATATGAGGGTGGCCCTGGCCACACAGAGCTCAGACATAAGTCATTTTTAATACACTTACTTATTAGACATCTGCCCATGAAGAAAGAAGGCCAAACGGCACAACAGCTCCGACCAGCTTCTCGTTATATCACGCAATATGACGTAATAGACCAGCGGCGGCAATATTTGTGGCTGTAGCCTCTCGAACATCATCGCTATCCTCGGTCCCCTGCCCCGCGGTCCAACGTCTGACTATTTATGGCTTTGTCACCTTGTGGAGTGTGCGGAATCTCCAACCTCCCATGTGCCATCCGTGGAATCCTGCCCAGCGGATTCAGCAGCGCGACGCAAGCGGAGGCGGCGTGACGCAAGCGGAGGCAGCGCTACGGCGCGGCGCTTCAGGTCCACGCCGGGGCGGCGCCGGCGCGGGGGAGCGCGGAAAAATCGGGGAAAGAAATCATGAAGATCACACAATTTCGTGATACTTGTTGAATAGCTTACTGATGTTGACGCGTCGCACCAAACCGTGCACCGGTATAACATGTCGTACAGCTGCGTAATGGAACTGATCAGCAGTGTAGCTTCACAAAGGGAGAAAGATGATTTGGCCGCAGGTTAATACATGGATGGAAGGAAGGATTGTGTTGTTTTTCCGCCGATGGTGAGTATAGCCTGAGTCATTTGGATACCTTACATCAACATCATCAAGATGTTAGTCAGCTTGTCCTACAGCAAAGTAAAATATACATCAGACCTGGAAAAACTCACAAGAACACAGATATACTCTAAGTACATTGTTGTAATGCACTATATAAAAATGTGCAAAGCGAAAAGTTATGATCGCGACCAAGCTCCTAGTTGCAGTCAAAGTCTATAGTTTATTTTCTATCAGCAAGAAGTTGTTTAAAAGAAAAAGGGTTTTTTGATTTTTTTTTTTTTTTAAATACGAGATGAGATATGAGATAATATTTAAAGATACAGGCAGGCTAATGGGGCCTAATGCACCAGCACTTTGGTGAATTAATTGAGCGTTTACCCGATAAGATGAGGCTAGGAATCCGGATTCTACCATGCTGTCGGTGAGGATCGCTCTCATATCCGGTGTTAAATTTGCTCACGAAAGCTGATGTCAGCCTCAAAATTGTATCATTCAGTCCTAAATCTGTTGTTTCTGCCCACCGCAGTAGCACCTACAATGACTCCCCTCTGTGCCAGGAGAGGAAACCCCTCCTCTGAATGGCAACGCACAAGGCACATTTTCACTTCACATTTAACTTCCACTTTTAAGCTTTTCCTTTCACTAAGTTCAATTCTATTTTATTCGAATTATTTTTATGTGTGTGTGTGTGTGTGTGTGTGTGTGTGTGTGTGTGTGTATATATATATATAGTAATGGATTCCAAATATGTGTTTTGTCATGTATGTCATGGCTGCTGCAACACTGTAATTTCCCTTTGGGATGAATAAAGTATCTTTATCTTTATCTTTATCTTTATCTTTATCTGTATCTTTATCTTTATCTTTATCTTTATCGTTATCTTTATCTGTATCTGTATCTTTATCTTTATCTTTATCTTTATCTTTATCTTTATCTGTATCTGTATCTTTATCTTAAATGACCTGAACGACATGGATTTTGTGCGTGTCGACACCATGATAGTTCACAAAACCCGAAAAAGGAAAAGCCCTGACTTGGATCTACGGGGATGATGAAGACGTTGAAAGATTCACAAACAATGGGCTTAGATTCCATGAGCTGGCCCCTGCATAATGTTTTTGTTCTGCCGCCGGTAGAAGCAGCTTACTGTTCTGTATCTGCCGCCGGTGCTCACGGTAACTAAGGGACCATGGCAACAACAAGTGCAGTCAAACTGAGTGTGGTGGTGCGTTCAGGCGTCGGGCCGCTGCCTCTAGTTTGTTTTGCGGTCGTACCTGGGTGACACATGCTCCAAGTAGCAAGTCGGCGTCGACTATTTTTTACCACGTGTTTTCTTTTCCACTGTGTTTGTGCCATGGTGATGCATTTTTCGGGAGCTTGTAATTCATAACGTATTGTCAGGAAAACCACGGAGGGGTATGTTTGTTTATTTTCCTCTCACACACTTAGGGAGCCGTCATTAAATATACGCCCGGAGTCGTAATCTGAAATCCCAATCAGCTTTTTACACGGACCGGAGTTTGTTATTTCGTGTCTAGGTGGAGGCGGCGTGTGATAACAGGATAATGATCCCTCCATCATACCCCCCCCCCCCCTCCACCACCCCCACCCGCACTGGCTGAGCGGAGCCGTATAACGAGAACAAGTACCCATCAAACTATTCTTAGAAGAGGAAGAGGCGGCCCACGTATTATATAATACCCACACAAACAGCTTTCTTGGAATAACAAAAACAAAACTGAAAAAAAACCAACGTGACACAGAGTGGAGATGTCATGATTATTACACAATCGCCCGATGGCAATTGTGTGATCGCTGATCGCGATCGTTTTTGTAAAAACGGTTTGCATCCCACGATCGTGTGTTTTCATCCAGATTAAGGGACAATTTTCAAACAGGTGTTAGAAGCGTTGCAACAAATGAAATGTGAAATAGGTGTGTTTTCATCAGTTATGTTGGCATAAAAAATGAATGGTATACCAGAATCTTTTTGATGTCATATGTGTATTATTACACTTTGATAGGCGTATATGATAATAGTGCCATAACATGAAAAATTATGGTGTTTTTTGCATTTGATCTAGCAATGAATTGTGAATTGTCACAGCTCACACACATCAAAACAATATAGGCAATCATAATAAAGTAATTAGGATAAAAATTAAACTGGCAATATGCAAGAAACAAAAAATACTAACAAAAAAATAGAACAACTGGCAATATTGACTAAAACCTAAGAACAAAAATCACAGGAAAACAGGAAAAAAAACAAACAAACAGCATTTACAGGCATGTATGCCTGTGGATGATTGTGTTACTTGGTTTAAAATAGACAATACACACCTAGAGCTCCACCAGCGGCCAGCCACACAAGTGATTAAACAGCAAGGTGTCAGAGATTCAGTCAGAGATCAGTGATTGTTTCCAAAATAATGGGGAGGCGGAGGGGTGGGGTGGGTATTTGGGTGTGAGACACAGGAGGGAGACACGACACGACGTGACATGACTATTGCTTTGACTATTGTATTGAGGGGAATGGCCGTTGTTACAAAAGTGACATCCTCCTCCTCCTCCCAGCGTCTTCATCATGGTTGACTAAGAATTCGAGGGAACTGGTGACCATTCCCCAAATTCTGCTGAAAGAGCCTGTTGTCCTGCTGCATGCAAGCCTCATCATCTCCTCTTTAGATCCTACCAGCTCACCGAGACGTTGAGATCCCTATCCAGGTGCCTGCGGTAGGTTGGTTTTGTGGACGCGTACTTACACCCGATGTACGCGACCGATAAACCGCCGTTGTCAGGAACAAGTATGACTGTTCACCGCTGTTTCGTCTTCTCGAAACATCATATCCTGTCGACCCGCGTCACATCCCGTGGTCGCCACTGCCTGGTTGCCCTCAACCTCCCCGGCCACGACGTCCACTCCCGGCATGGACGTTTGGACGGAAACCATGGCAATGACTGGCTACCGCACCTCGTGACTCCTCACCACAGGCACCGTAGCAACGCTGGGCACGGAGCAGCGTAACCACAAAGCATGCTCCCGCCGCCCGCTCGCAGAAATGTCCCGGCGGCCCCATGGCTTCACGGCGCTTTGACTCCCGTGGACCCTGCAGCGAGGCCACTGTGTCAAACGCCAAAAGGCTTCCTCAGCTCTTTCTCCGCTGTCGCTGAGATCTACGCCGAGGCCTGCCCAAACAACTGTTGAGAATTGAATCTGGAAGTATTTATTTTGGAGATATATATAGCCCATGACCGCCGGGCCGGACCATGCCAACCATGCTAACTAGCCGCCGGCCCCGCTATATTTACGGGGGATTGGGCATCCATCATCGCAGCACAGAAGCACCGACGGACCAGAGAGTGAGGAAGGGAAAGTGTGGCACATCAGTCACCGAGGGCCCGATCCCAAGGCTGGGATCTATTTAAATCACCTCGCGACTCGAGCCCCGGGTCACCCTGCACCACTGGAGCTCCGGCAGAGCGTCTCACATCTGTGTCCTCACACGGCGCTCGCTGGCGTACGTGTGTGTGCATAACTCCACGTCTTCACGTATGCATTTATAGCACGTGTTTCAGTTTGCGCATGGAAATGGGCACCCGGTGTATTCTTTCTTTTTTTTTTTTTTTTGGCGTGTGCGGCAGCGCGTGCACATGTTTGCGCGCGTGCATGCGTCGATGATGTTGTCGTTTTGTGTGCGTGCAAAGTGTCCGGTGACAGGGGAAAGGGCAGACAGAAAGCCAGCGAAGGGTGACACCCAGGGTGGTTACATCTCCGGCTCTCAGCGCCTGCCCTGGCACACTGCACCTGAATGACATCACTCAGACTCACAGACAAAATAATACATCAACTGTCAGACGGCGCGGCAGAGACTGTCTGATCCTGCAAATAGACGGACGGACTGATAGACAGGCCGAAAGCCAGAGGGACGGATGGCATTAAAACAGGCAGACACAAGGTCATGGAACGGGAGACGGACGTGCAGTCATTGTTTGTGACGAACCAGTCTGGAAAAAATGGGCATCAGCACAACAAGCACGCTGCCTGTAACTCCGATGGGCAGACTTCTCATACGGACCATAAACACTCCATGTGGAGTTCTATCTTGATGTTGTTTTCAAGCACTGCTATTTATACGAGGGACGTTTATTAAAAATACGTGCTGGTTTTCAGCTATTCTCAGCTTTCGAGCTATACAGTTATAATGCATTCACACCTGTCAGCCGCCCAGTGCAACCATAGATATAGAAACCTAGATGCCGCAATACGCAGAGCCAGACGCGTAAATACCGCTATATATACAGTTAATGCTGCTCACTGCGACACAGGTGTAAGCGTACTGAAAGAACCGATCAAAATAATATTCAAATTATTTTATAATGATCATTTCTGAGCAATTCCACAGTTTTGAGCTGCATATGAGTGAACAAATCATCTATAGCAAAGGCTAAGGGGTGAGAGGTTATTGGGGGGGAAGAAATAAAAACAGGGAAAATGAAAAATACATGAAAATAGAAGAAATAAACATAAAAATAATCATATAATAATTTGTGTATTATTATTATTATTATTATTATTATTATCATTATAACATAATAGAAAAGTACGCATATAGGTTTCTATATCTAGGACCGCAACAACTGCTACTGAGCACCTTCAGTGGAGAAGTTGGGGACCTAGTGCCTTGCAAAAGGGCACTGCACCAGCTGTTGGAGGAGGATTAGAGCTGGTTTAATTGATCCCCGTGGTCCATCACTTTACCTGTGACTGGGGTCTGTGCATGCATGCAATGGGCCACGCCCTTTTTAAGGAGAACGTCAACATTTCACTGTGGTAAAGAGGGATTAGCATCGCCGATGATGGAGGGGTGGACGAGTCGTTTGCACTTTGGGGAGGAGGAGGAATCTGCCATGTAGGGACATTTGTCTGTGCACTCAGAACCAGTGAAACTCAATAAGCCGCTCAAATCCCTCCAACTGGAGTATTAATAACACACATGCACCCGCACACACATACACGCACACATTCCTCTCCAAGTTGCTGATAAACAATGATCCCGCGCACGGCGGCTTATTCTGACAAGTGCTGAAAAAAGATGTCGTCACCCATTGAATACCTGGATCCTGCGCATGTGCCATGTTCTAAATTCTTAAGAAATTCCAAATGACCCGCTTTGAAAAAAAGGAAAAGCAGTGGGCCTTTTTTTTTTAGTTCAGGTGTGTGTCATTTAATGACATCATGTAAACTTGTAAATTAAAACGCCTGACCACCCTGTGCCCCTGTACCACATGAATGCACCAGCCTCCTTGATGGTGAGGTCATGATGGGCTGTAGATCCTTGTCATGGGGTTTGTGGAGTGGAGTGGAGTGGGTGGTGGGGGTGTGTGTGCTAAATACGGAATACAGAGTGTGTGTGTGTGTGTGTGTGTGTGTGTGTGTGTGTGTGTGTGTGTGTGTGTGTGTGTGTGTGTGTGTGTGTGTGTGTGTGTGCGTGCGTGCGTGCATGCGTGTGTGTGCGTGTGTGTGTGTGTGGGTGTGGGTGTGTGCTATGTACGCTGTAGGGATACTTTGTACGGTTCAGGCACCTTCACCTTTTTTCTTACCGTTTCTTGCACGTTCCCCGTTGTGAATGTTAAATTCTGCAGCTTTTTTTTTTTTTGCAGTGGGAAAATAATCCAGCACATGATCGTAACGTTCGGAAAATCGACAAAATAGCAGCCGCGTTCTGCCTTGTCAGCGAGTTCAGTGTTTAATGACCTACGAGCTATGAAAGGAACTGCATTCAAACAGTGGCTTTGGGCGCTGGAGCTATAAATTGAATCGGTGTTGAAGGCTGATATCTACAGACTATTTGTGTGTGTGCGTGTGTGTGTGTGTGTGTGGGGGGGGTTATCAAGAGCAAGTGTTTGCGTTTATTTCTGTGTAAACATCAAGAGCGTCCTTAGAGAGAATATATTAAAAAAGGAAAACAAAACACACCCAAGAGGTGTGTCAAATGATCCAGTTGATGCTGTGGCCGGTGTGTGTGTGTGTGTGTGTGTGTGTGTGTGTGTGTGTGTGTGTGTGTGTGTGTGTGTGTGTGTGTGTGTGTGTGTGTGTGTGCGTGCGTGCGTACATACGTGCGTGCGTGCGTGCGTGTGCATGTTTTAGAAGTTGCTTTATGTCCAGGAACGGAGGAAACCCTGCGCCCCCATTCCTCAAGGTTATGTCTGTCAGCATGATGTCATGGAGGCTTTAGAGTCCGTGCAGGACGTCTTCACTCGCCTCATCTGCATCGTTTCTCTCTCTGAATTATTGATTTATGACTGAGTTACCTACTACTGAATTATTACTGAGCTTTCTCTTGATTTATTGCGACCCCTGTTTCTCTGAAGTCGCCCATCGTCAGAATCGCGTTTATAAACATGCTCTGGTTAAAGTGGCCTCCTGGAAAGAAAGTATTCACCATCGGAGATCTCACTCACATTCCACGTGTCTTCCTTGGACCAGGGCTTTCAATTCCACCGCTGCCACCGCCGTCTGCACTTTCCTACCTAGTTTCCTCTCTGCATCAAAGTCAACTAAAAACAATTACAATTGTCCCATTTGGTTTGGACCAAGGGCACCTTTTGAATGTGAATTCTGAGTCCTTGAATTTAAAATCTCAGCTGATAAGGGGAACATATTGAACAGAGCAGACTGGAGTCATCAGGACAACCTAATAATCGACATGCACTAAAATACATTTCTCTCCATTAGATGCATGAAATATGCCTTCGTGTGGGGAAATCAAATCAGTCTTATCAATAAATAAATACATTCACAAATACATGAAAGAATGAATGAATGAATGAATGGATTAATTAACTAATTAATACATCAACTAATACATAAGTAATTGATGCATGAATGAATGAATTAATTCATAAATACATAAATACGTTAATGAATTAATACATTTACAAATACATTCAAGTAATTGAGGAATACATGAATGAATGAATGAATGAATGAATGAATGAATGAATGAATGAATGAATTGATTGATTAATTAATTAATACATTAATGAATGAATGAAAAACATCCGACAGCCTTGTGTGTCTCTTGTTATAAATGTTTCCTATCGTGGATATTCCCAATATAGATATCATATTTCCTGGTATCCTGAGCCCTCCCTCCCTCCCTCCCTCCATCACAACGCTCAGACCCAGAGTCTCTGACCCTGCGTTGCCGGCGTGGATCAGCTCAACATCCTATCGGCTGTCTAACTCACATCCTCTCCGTGTTTCGCAGCCAGTATATTACCCCCCACATCGCCACCGCCGCTGCCACCACCACCAACGCCACCGCCACCCACCCTGCAGCCGTGCAGGAGTGCAATCCATGATCCATGGTATGAAAATAAAGCGGGTTTCATCATGGGAGGCAACGCTCCCTCCAAGGCCTGGCATTAAGTCTCCCTCTGACAAACGGTCTCCATTTTCCACTGGAGATACTCCTGCTCGGGCCGCTGCGCGTCTTGAATTTCCTTCTGGCTCTTGATGAAGTGAAATAATCCACATTTGATCATTTCTAAGCGAGCAATGAGCAAAAAATGCACCGTTTATGCACAGTCGCACTGTATGGAGCGCCATGGGCTCTCGGGTAGTATTTGACACAGAGTCACACACAGACACATACAGGAATACACGCCAGTTCTCTCTCTCTCTCTTTCCCTCTTACGCACACGCACACATACACGCACATACAGTGCACACACCAACTGCCCGGCCGGAGAGCCCAGGCATTTTAGTCTTTCAAAGGAAGCATTGTGTGAAGGTCAGGAGCGTCTGCGGCACGGCCATCTATCGTTGTGACATTCTCTGTTCTGCGAGACGGGCTGCGCCATCAGCTCCGGTTACACGGAGCCCGGAGGAGACGAGGTGCAGCACGCCGGGCCTCCATGCCGGGAGGAGAGGGATGAAACGCGGCGCGTGTGGGAAGAGGCGGAAAGAGAGTGTGTATTTTCATGCGCGTACGTGTTATCTTTCATAGACAGTCCATTATAAAGACAGCCATTACTGAGATTAGGATCACGTTATGGCCATCTGCGATTTAGACAGATCAGAGGAAGAAGAAGTCGGACCTCGCCTGTTCTGTTCAGATGAATTGGTCAAACGTCCCAGCATAGATTTTAGGATTTTTGACATCCAAGCACTTAGATGCTTAACTCTGTAACTCTTAACACTGTAATAAGCTGCTTGGTACATAGTAATAATTCATATTTATAATTTATACTCTATATACCCAAAACAAGAATTCATCCTTTACAAATAGTCACAATTTGTATATTCTGTATATATATATATATATATGTATATGTTTTTCTATATATTTATTTATGACTATTATGTATGACTATTTTCAAATTGTCAAAAAAAAATTTTTGTTTTTTACTTCCTCTATTTTATTTCATCATTATTTTTACTGCACTGTGAAGCTCTTTTTTTGTGCTAACGCGCCAAACGTCACCAGCACAAATCCCTTGCATACAGTACGTGAATGAACCTGGCGACATAAACTGATTCTGTTTCTGTTTCTGAGGGCCAATCTCACCGTCACCATCGGTTTCAGGATTTTTAATCACACAACCTCCGGTCCAGGGTCCAGCAGGTGACGCCTGAGGGAGTCGCCCCGTAACGACGATCTGGGTCAGGGTTCACGGAAGGCACGGATCGCCGTGAGGGAGGGATGATTCCGACCCCAAAAGGCGCTGGGTTTTTTGTCAGCATGAGGTGGTGTCCACGCCCAGATCCTTTCAAACATTATCAAAATGTTTGAGGAATGAGGCAGCGCGCTTTATGAGAAGTGAAACCACTACACGGCTGACAGGGAGATGAAAGCATGCTGTACGTTACCTGACCTCTTTACCTAGGAAGTGCAAATATTTGCCCAGGAATGTTATGAGCTGCTGAAAAAACAGGTTCAATCTCTGGTATCAATCTCTGTGCGCAATGAGACTTTTACTAATAATAGTCATCTTGAACTTCATTTGGGGAGACCCGATTCTACCGAAATGATTTAGTCAGATCCCATTAACAGACGGCCCCACACTATAGCTGCTCACCCTGTTGCTTCCCATTGGTTTCATTTATGTTGCGGCTGTATTGTCTCCATGGGCCAGATCATCAGAATTTGAGATTGTCTCATGTGTCCGGCTTCAAAGATCTAAAAGTGGTTTGATAACAGAGTAATATCATATGTTTGAGTCTTATTTTCGAGACTTATCAGAAGTGGGCTTTTCCATTTTGATAAGAAAATATGAATGGTATTCTGATAAAGAATGTATTCTCTGGGAAAGGTTTTCACACTTGTCAGAGGTATGAAGTTGGAGGATCAATAAGGATGAAGGGTGATAGATGCAGAATTTTTTTTAATTAACAATGTCATTTAATTTTGGCCATTACATTGACAGAGTGTGTGGAGTAAGTGCTTGTTGCCAAGCGATCGTTTTATTAGGATTTTTAATTTGATTTTGGGACATCTTTTGCAAGGGACGCTGGTTCACGTAGCTACAACACAGTATATTTACATAATCAAATAATAAATCAATCTAAAACATAGTATAGTAATATGCTATTCATAGTATAAAAACATTTCAAAAGACAACAAAAACAATACAGAACATGCACCTGTGAGATTCAGTAATCAATAGATAAGTTACTAAAAGGGAGAAGTAATAATAATATAATAATAAGAACTATTATTATTATTATTATTATTATTATTATAATTATTATTATTATTATTTATAATAATAACAATAACAATAACAATAACAATAACAATTGAGCGTGGAAGCATCGCTTTTGTGTTTTGTGCTCGCGTTTTGTGCTTTTTGTCCAGTTATTTTGCCAATTTTTTTTTCCGAACCATGGGTCCGAAAAAAGTAAGTGCTGAGAAGAAGAAGCGGATGATGACTTAAAGCGCAAAATAATAGAAAAACACGAGCGAGGTGTGCGTGTGATGGAATTGCCGAGGCAGTACGAGCGTAGTACTTCTACCATATGTACCATACTGAAGCAGAAGGAGACGATAAAGGCTATTACGCCAGCCAAGGGCGTTGAAATAATGTCGAAGCTGCGGACCGCTGTCCATGAAAAGATGGAGAATCTGCTGTTGGTGTGGTTGACGGAGAAGCAGCTCGCAGGAGATAGCGTGACGGAGGGTATCATCTGTGAGAAGGCAGAAGAGAAGAGAGATCTACACGTTCTCTTTTATTGTGTTTTATTATGTTTTTGTACAATATTTGTTATTTATAAATACATTTTTCTTATTTAAAAACAGGTTACAAAAGAAATTGGGGTGGTTTTTTGAGGGCTGGAACGGATAAATGGCATTTCAATTAATTTTAGGGGAGAAAACTGATTTGCTATACGAGCAGATTGAATTACGAGCTCTGTCACGGAACGAATTAAACTCGTAAGTCCAGGTACCACTGTATTTAATTTAATCACAGTGTTGCCTCATCCAGGAATTTCGGGGGGAATGTTTTTTTACAGCATTATTTCCCTCTTGTTGTGTGTGCAGGGTGCTGTCCCGGTACGGGCGTGTCCAGAAGCTTCCTGTAAGCGAGTCTGGACATATTCACTTTATCTGAATCACTGGGTCAGTCAGCCCAGCTCCGCCCAAGCCCACAAGCCCCACGCTGACTAAGAATCCACCAGGTCTTTTAAGATGAGATAAGATAAAATAACATAAGATAACAAAAGATGAGATGAGATGACACAGATTACTTCTGTCCATCTCACCAGGTGGACCCAAACGTTCTCCCGTTTTATGCTTGACGGCAGAAGTTCATCTGGACTCATTTTTCGGTGAAATAATTCCTTTCCTTGTTGACCTGCCTTTTGGCCACCATTAGTCTCATATCGCCGATGCCGTCCTTCTGAGGTGGTTTTCCGAAAACCAAAGGTGACACTTTTAAAGGCTTAAACGCCACGATCGGATGATGTGACCGCAACAAATTTTTCGACTGCGTTTATTTTTCCCCCGAGTGGCACGGAGGTTGAGCACCCACTCCACTGGGGTTCACCGCCCGAAACCATGTCGAGCAGTGCAGCCCCTGTGAGTCAATGGCGACTTTTGTAAATCGCAGTTAAGTCACCGGGTCCTTCCTGGTGTCGAAGAATGACGCCCGGGGCTGCGCTTTGTGCACCCACTCCTCTCGACGCACACACACGCACACGCACACATACACACACACACACACACACACACACACAGTCATTCGTCACATTCCTATTCCTGTCAGAACCTGCATTCGACAGGGAGCAGCGTGTGTCAGAGTGCTCGCGCTGTTGCGTGTACATCATCGAGGCGTGTTCAGCGGAACGCTGTACCTTTCCACCGCCGGGAGGAGACGTTCCAACCAGGTAATCCGTCCAGGAGACTCATCGAACAGCGGCAGCGCAACGCCTCCACCAACAATGCATCTCTGGCACCATGGAAGCAGCTCCATTAGGACGCTCGTCCAAAATGATTGAACCGAATACCCGGGGTTGTAGTGCGCGTTTTAGTTTTAATAGCTCTGGTGCCGAGCTGTCTCTTTGTGGTTTCATAGTAATTCTGCTTTGCTTGCACGGATAGAAGTGAGCTGGCAAACAGGGGCCGGGAAAAACAGGAGCGAGACATTGGTTCTAAAATATTGTACGTCAGGCCCCACGTAGGTTTTTTTGGGTTCTTTTTTTTTTTCTTTTTAAACACATTCCACGGAAACAAAGCGGGAGACTCATAAAACTCTGGTTGCTCCGTAAACTGTCGAGCTCGGGAACCTTTTTTTCTTTTTTTTTTTTTTTTTTGCTTTGGAGACGAACACAGACCAGGAAGGGTATTTCTGACTCCACCAACGAGGGCAGAAAATACTCAAATCAAACCAAAATAGTCACAGAGTTCCTGCTGGTCATGCCCAGGCCCAGGAGGATAATGAGAAAGTGCTCCCACCATGCCAATGACTCCCCAGTGTGTGTGTGTGTGTGTGCGTGCGTGTGTGTGTGTGCGTGCGTGTGTGTGTGTGTATTTGTGTGTGTGTGTGTGTGTGTGTGTGTGTGTAAGCATGCTATTGTGTGAGCTTTCCAGTGCCCGGGCGATGCTTATTTTTTTCCATTCATTCATTTGAAGGTCAAGAGTTCTGCAGTAAAAAAAAAAAAGAAAGGCTCCTTCGGTGAGTCCCACTGGTAAAACTACGACCCCCGCACGCCACCACCACCACCACCACCCCACTGGCTTTCATCCTCACAACAATCAAGTGGGGCCACACTTCCTCACTCCAAAGGACCCGTCTGTGTTGTTTCAGCTTTGGGTGGTGTTTACGGACGCTGTGGATGGAAGACCCACTGTAACATGGGGAGTGAGGGGAGCGGGGCTTTTATTCTACTCTGCTATTAACTTCCCGCGCTATAAACACACGGAGCAATGTGTGTTTATAAGGGTTGTACCTCTGAGACGACCGCGCGGCCGGCAGGCCTGCCTGCCTGCCTGCGCCGAGGCCACCAGCGTTTCCATCGCATCAGAGGGAGCGGTGATCTCACCGGGGGCCGCCCTCCCTTGACGTCGTCTGTCTTGCCTTCCCCGACCGTGCCAGCTTCGAGCCCTTCGCTTACCCCCTCTCCCCCCATTCTCTCTCTCTCTCTCTCTCTCTCTCTCTCTCTTTCTTTCTCTCTTCGGGGCGGTTTTGAGTCAGGCCTAGAACCCGGGCAGGAAGGAATGTGGCACCGCGACATGGTGACACAATCGGAGCACCCACAGACACAAGAAGCAGCCAGCCTGGTCAGAGAAAGAGGAGAAAGAAACAATGATTGTGTGTGTGTGTGTGTGTGTGTGTGTGTGTGTGTGTGTGTGTGTGTGTGTGTGGTGGGGGGGGGGGGGAGTTTCTGAGAAAGACAGTGAAATTAATTACAGGAAAGCCACGTATCTGTTGGGAAATTCATGCTGTGGTAGGTAGTCGTGCGGTTTTTTCGTAGGTAGGTTTAATTCCTGCAGCACTCTGGCCTTCTCTCTGTTCTCTGACACTCGGCTCCATTACTCCATCAGGAGTACAATGCAAGTCATGGGGGACAAATCCAAAATCTGAGTTGGGTGCAATAGCTCACTCCACATTTAAGTTATTTAAGCAAAGTTAACGGGATGCTACAACATTCCGGCTTTTAAAGAAATATATGCGGTTTTATTGCTAAATTGGCTGTTTGCTGGCGCAATTTGCATTGCAGTGCCGGTATGTTGTTACTGGTGTTACACCCAAAGGTGTGACCTGCCAAATTGTGTCACACTGAAGATGACCAGAATTGAGAAAATTCCAATTTGAATCTAAAATGCTTCGAGAGTGCACCAAGAAAAACACTTTCTCTCACATTTGTATAAAAAGTGTTGCGATACGGGTGAGGCTATTTGAAAGAAAACTGCAGACAACCAATATGGCAAGTCCAGTCAAAATATTCATTTTTGAATACGGTAGGGCATCAATTACGTATTAATTTTCTTGTGGCGAGCTAGCATCCGTTCATCTTTGTTCATGCTAATCTTTTAGATGTGTAATACAGTACACAGGAAAAAATAGTGTCACACAATTTGGCAGGTCACCATTTATTTTGGGTCCGGCACCAGTAACAGCACTGCAGCACAGCAATGAAAACAGAGCCAGAAAGCCTGTTGCCTTTGCCTGAAATATGGAGTTTGAGATCTTACCTGGAGTTTTTTGCGCTGAACACAGATTGTGGATTTTTACTTTACATTGAACTCCAGATTGGAGGGCAGAGCCTCAGTTTGGAGAAACTCCAAACGCAGTGTGTGTGTGCGTGCGTGCGCGCGTGCGTGCGTGCGTGTGTCTGTGTGTCTTTGCGTTTGAGTCAACGTGTGTTTACAGCTGGCAGCTGGGACGCGCTGAGCGACAAATGCAGAGTCATTTCAACACAGGGATGCATCCTTCCACATCCCCCCTCCTTTCCATGTTTCCTCTTTTGTTTATTTTTAGGTTTCCTCTGAATTTGTCTGTTTATTTTTAGTTGTCTTGATGGTACTCCACTAATGCCAACTTCTGAAGATAGCGCCCTGAAATAGCTCTATTGACAGACAGATGGAAGAAACCTCCGCCACGTTGGAAAAAGGAAGAAAGAAGAGAAAACAAAACACAATCTATGAGTCTGTGGAAGCAGGGATTTTTTTGGGGTGTGGAGGGTCAACCTGGGTCGTCAGTATGCCCACGCGTGTGTGTGCATGCGTGCGTGCGTGCGTGCGTGCGTGCGTGCGTGCGTGCGTGTGTATGTGTGTGTGTGCGTGTGTTCGTGTGTTCGGTTGTGTGTTTCCGCTTGTGGTGCCTCATACCGTGTAGTAATCAGCAAAGAGGAAGAGCCTGTTTGAGTGCAGACACCGTATCTCCAGTGTGGGAATCCACCCATTGGCTCACACACACACACACACACACACACATACACACACACACACACACAGTCCAACCATCCAAAAAATGGTGAAAGCCTTTCAGACATATAGGCAAATTACATTGCATTTATTCATATTGCCTTCATCACCAAATTCATACCCTAAGCCCTTACCCTAACCTTAACCAAATGCCAAAAACACCAACAATTCTGAATGTTTTCAGGTGACTTTGAGTAAAACAAAATTGTAAATGTACAGCGACAGGTGGTGAATTTGTTTGGAACTACCAGCGGCGAGGCCCTGCTTACGGTGGCACAAAGTGACGCATGGCCTTGGCAGAAGAGATATCCTTCGCCAGAATGTGAGGCGAAACCGATATCCGAGGAGATAGGAGGACGGAAAACTGTGTCAGAGAGGACAAAACAAGGCGCGAGGGAGGAGCGAGGTGAGTGTCAGCGCAAAAAAACCCCCAAAAAACAGGCACACAGACGAGGCTTGTGTGGAAGGAGAAAAAAATGACAATTCTTCCTGCTTTCAGACGAGCTGGCTTCCGAGCAATGCAGTGTGAGAGCCGGCAGTTCACTTTCATGCCTTAGGAAACCTGATCTGTTTGAAATCCACCGTCCCATGAGACCTGATGGGTTAAACGGAACGTAAGTTATGTAAATGTGCTGTTTGCTCTGCATTGTTCAATAAACATATTAACATAACATATGTTATGTTAATATGTTAACATAACATATTATAGAGCGAGATTGTTTAAACAGCAAAACACGCTCACACACACGCACACGCGCACACACACACACACACACACACACACACACACACACACACACACACACACACACACACACACACACACACACACACACACACACAGGCACACATACTTTCTTCTCCCCACCGCTGGAAATACAAGAAAGGTGATATGAAACTAGGTGTGGCAGACAGTTGGCCTTTTGGGTCTATATCTTCGAAAGCTGACTAACCCCGAGCAAGAAAAGCCGAAGCCATCTTCCCTGCCCTCAATGTCAGCGGAGCGGACCGAATGAGTCCCACGGAGCGAGAAACATCTGCGCCCAATTACCCCCACCCACACCCAGCGAGCGAAAGACCGCTATAGAATCCAGTAACGACTGTGAAACTTGCGGCAATTTTTGTTTTTATGATGCTGTTTTCTCTGCCCGGCATTCCTGACGGTCGCCGTGGAGGTCAATAGTAAAATGTCGACAGGGGCTGCAGCTTTATGACTCTGCGGGTCTCCACTCCTCTGGTTGCTGCGGAAAGAGAAAGTTCGAGTCATCCGGACACCACAGCACGAGCGTGTATATCTATATGTGTACCATATAAAGCGACATACTGTATATATTTATATATACATGCCTTCCATCCTGGACCTTAGCCAGTTCCGGCTCCCGGCGCAGCTGGCTTTGAAGCGAGGCAAGGGTGAACCAATCCTCTCACACAATGACTTGTGCTCCGGTGATGTCACCTCCTGCCAGCATGTTTGTTTGATGTGTGTGTGTGTGTGTGTGTGTGTGTGTGTGTGGTGGTGGTGGTTGGGGGGGGGGGGGGTAGGTCTTTGTTGGTGGAGCAGCAAGGATGGACGGAGGCCGGAAGAAGCCCCGACGGAAGCAGCGCTGTTAATGAGCAGAGAAACGGGAGGATGTGGCGAACGGTCAGACGCACAAGCAGG